>NC_068944.1:77563317-77900270 GCF_026419915.1 Harpia harpyja
GGGGTTTCATCTGAGAGCTTTTTTCCTCCCTAAGATGGAAGGATACAGGCTGTTAGCTAATGACACATAGGGATTAAAAAACCAAACCTTCTGTTGCTTAAGTGGCTGAGTTTTAAAAATGCCAGCCAAGTATTGTATGTAGAGAAGGATATAGATACCCATGCTTAGAGGTAGATATATATTCATAAAATAAAAATTACTTTTTTCACGGAACAGCACAAATATCTGTAAAATTGGGGACAGATTTGCAGATAGATGATATTTTCCCAGTAGCAGGGGGAGTCTCTTTTGTTGGCAGAATTCTGTCATGCAGGACATGCCAGCATGTCTCCTTATCTCACTCGCACTGACAATGTGAAAACTAATTGGAATAATACCCACACGCAGCTGCTGGGCTTCCCCCAGGAGAAGACGCAGCCCACACATGGCGTAGGTGGGTGCATGCGATGTAGGTCATGGCACACCGCTTTGCTTTGCGAGGGCAACCTTCCTGGTGGGTGACTGACAAGTGTTTCCCGCTGCATCTTCAGCAAGTCTAGCAGACACCGTTAGCTCTGGGGTTGTCTAATTATACCCAGTGTGTTAGGACAAGAAACAAGAGACGAGCCTGTAAAACTCAGAGCTGGGCGAGAAATTGGAGCAACTATTCCTTCCAGTTGTCACCTAAATGGTTTCTTCAGCTCATTCTGGGGCGCTAACATTGCAGGGTCAGAATACGGAGAAGACCGTATGATTCCCAGCATGCCAACAGCCTGAATCATGATGGGGGAGATCTTTTCCATAGGTAAATGCTTTCACTGGTGCATTTAGAAAGGCACAGGAAACCCACAGGTGGATTTTGCTTATAGCCCAGTGATGAAACAGAGCACTTCTAGAAGATGCCTAGGTCTGGAGAGATGTACTAGTAAGTGCATCTGGGGCAGTACAACACTGTAGACTCACCCTCCCAGGTTGTGGGTGCATTAGTTGGCCTCTGGGACAGAGCTCTTCAAAACATTTTAGCTCTCCTAAAGCAGTAACGAGCCATAGGATGACTGTATCCTTGACCAAGCTAAGTCAGGTGCACAACTCTTGACTAATTCTGGACCGTATCCTCCCATCTCCCCAATTCGGGGATAACCGCAGGCAGAGCAATCTCAGCTCTGCCCTTGCCCAAGGTGGGTTTCTCCATCCGAGTTAGTCTCAGCTCCCTGCACAGTTGGTGGGGAGAGATGCCCCAAGGCTGAGGGCACAATTTATCTCTTCCTGCAGCAGGTGGCTAATGTAGGTGTCGTGGTTTAACCCCAGCCAGCAACTAAGCACCACGCAGCCGCTCACTCACTTCCCCCTTCCCTCCCCCAGTGGGATGGGGGAAAGAATCAGAAAAAAAGTAAAACTCGTGGGTTGAGATAAGAACAGTTTAACTGAACAGAAAGGAAGAAACTAATAATGATAATAATAATAATAAAATGACAGTAACAAAAGAATTGGAATATACAAAACAAGTGATGCACAGTGCAATTGCTCACCACTCACTGACTGACGCCCAGTTAGTCCCCGAGCAGCGATCCCTCCCAGCCCCAGTCCCCCCAGTTTATATACTAGACATGATGTCACATGGTATGGTATACCCCTTTGGCCAGTTTGGGTCAGCTGCCCTGTCTGTGTCCCCTCCCAACTCCTTGTGCCCCTCCAGCCTTCTTTCTGGCTGGGCATGAGAAGCTGAAAAATCCTTGACTTTTAGTCTAAACATTACTTAGCAACAACTGAAAACATCAGTGTGTTATCAACATTCTTCTCATACTGAACCCAAAACATAGCACTATACCAGCTACTAGGAAGAAAGTTAACTCTATCCCAGCCGAAACCAGGACAGTAGGTTAGAGGAATCACATCCTAAAAATTTCTCTCTTCTGATTCCTTCGGCGGGGTGGAACACCTCTCCTATGAGGAAAGGCTGAGAGAGTTGGGGTCGTTCAGCCTGGAGAAGAGAAGGCTCCGGGGGGACCTTCTTGCAGCCTTTCAGTACTTCAAGGGAACTTATAAGAAAGATGGAGACAGACTTTTTAGTAGTGCCTGTAGCAATAGGGCAAAGGGTAATGGTTTTAAACTAAAAGAGGGGAGATTCAGACTAGCTATAAAGAAGAAATTTTTTATGATAAGGGTGGTAAAACACTGGCACAGGTTGCCCAGAGAGGTGGTCGGTGCGTCATCTCTGGAAACATCCAATGTCAGGTTGGACGGGGCTCTGAGCAACCTGATCTAGTTGAAGATGTCCCTCCTCGTTGGACTAGATGACCTTTAAAGGTCCCTTCCAACCCAAACCGTTCTATGATTCTATGATTCTATTACAAAGGGGACTGAATGTGACCAGCTCAGATGGAGTTCTCTAAGGTGAGATGAGATGGATTGCAACCCAAGCGTCTCTAAGTTACTAATTTGAGGGACACAGTCCATCCTGGTTCTTGCATTACATTGCGGACAGGCAAGGTCCCCGATTCCTGCTCAGACAGCAGCATCGAGCCCCATAGTTACAGGATTTCTATCAGTGAGGGTCCTGCTGTTTGCTTTGCTCCTGTCTAAGAGTAGGACTGTCCAGATACAAAGAGCCAAGAAGGCAAAGAAGTCATGGTCCTCCCTAAAAATAGAAATGTGCCCCCCGCTCCCCTTTTCTTTCTCAGGGCCAGACCATTTTGCCATGCAGGCTGAATGCAAACCAAGGCAGGACTGAGGTGGGTGAAACCCTGCCTGGCCTGAGACGTTCCAGCTGGATGTCACAAACCCCTGCCAAATCCAAAGGGCTTAAAACTCTTGACCAGAGGGTAATGTCTGCAATGTCCCATCATTGTTATCTGTTTGATAGCCTGGCTATAAAACTAAGGATATGCAAATGCCCAATGTGACCATCTGCACCTATGCGTCTTCGTTTCTTTTATCTGCCGCAGTCGATTGAGCCCAGATACTGAACTGTTGCACACATAGCAATAAAGTCCTTGAAAATAAGTGTTCATTACTGAATGAGAAGCTTTCAGGATTTATACTGATAATAAATACTCATAATACTCCTAATTAAAAAAAAAAAAAAAAGGAGATATATCTTGGTTGATAGCTTGAGCCACACTTTTTGCCTTTGGTGCTAGGTCTTTCCCATCTGCCGACCTCACCCAAGTCTTGCCCTCTCCTAGGGTTTTTCTCCCCTGAGGGCAAGTGAGTTCATATTGAGCTCCATGTCCCATACTAAGGACCACCCAAGTATCTAGTTGGTGGGAATCATCAGGCACAAGGAAATGAAGCTCATAGAGTGCCTTAGCCCGTTCAAGACGGATAAGTTCTAGTCACTGATTTGGGTGTCCAAGTCTAAGTGTGGAAATAACAAAAATCCTAGCAATTCCTCCATTTTGGACAGTAAAGGCCCATGGGTGCTTTAACCACTGAGCTACTGCTTATGATGGGAAAGGACTGGCAACTAGAATGTGCAAATGCTGGTCAGCTTGGACTCCATTGCTAGGTTGATCATCCCACGGAGCCACTTCTCTCTGCTGACTCAAGAGAGACTCCAGATGATCAGCACAGGATAAACACAATGTAGTTGGATGGCTTCACGTAGACAATGAATTCCTCCCCATTGAAAAGCGTTTTCAATATACCTCTCCCCCTTGGAGTTAGTGATCTGGAGACACCATCACCTTCACTTACAGTTGCTCAGGGTGCACAGCTCCTGCCAGGCAGGTTTTCCAGCAAGTAAGTGCTGTGACTGCCTGCCTTCCCTGTTACAGGACAGAAGTCTGGTGCTGTAAGCTTGCCTGTAAAAGTCCAGACACATTTCAGGACACAAAAGTCAGGGGGGACAGTTGTGTTTCTGGAGAAGTCCTCTTTGTCCAGAGGAGGCACTACAAACCTACCAAGAAATAGCAATAGTCATTATTTCTCTCAGGGGCATATTCCTCCTGAGGTTTAAAAAGGAGAGCTCCAAGGGTTTCAGCAAGGCAACTTGAAGGCTGTTTCTTCAATTTGATACGTCCTTCTTGCTTGTAAGGATGGTTCGGGTAAGGGGCAATGGTTTTGAGTCCTTTCTGCTTAATGCAATCAACTGCTAATTCAGATGACAGGATCTTTATTAAAGCTGGAACAGAAGATAATTTGTATATAGAAGAAACTCCAAGCAACCCTTCTTTGGCATTAGCTCATTTGACACAGTTAGAGCTAAGGGCACGTTTAACTAGAAAGGCAATGTATGAAAGACAAGTAGCTGCAAAAACTACATTTAAGATGCAGGTTTTAGCTGCAGTGAATTGGAGTACAGACTGTTTATTCATGGTCCTAAGGCTGGAGTTCATGACAATATAGCCTTCCTGCTACCATGAGTTGAGCCACCTGGCTTAAACCTGAATCAGAGAGATCTTCAAGAGTCATATCATTCCTCTGGACTATAGCTCGAGTATACATGATCCTTGGGGCATCTTATATGCACAAAATACAGTCCTGTCCATGCTTTTTCCACATCTTCCCCCTTCAGTTCTTGCAGAGCAGTAACTTAGTGCCCATTTACACCTCCCCAGATGAAGAGACTCGTAATTAAAAAATCAAATTTAGCAGAGAAATGACTGGATGAAGAATATGTTGCAGCAAGATTTCTTATGTAGGCATCAGAGACCCACTGGAACTCACTAAGGGCAGAGCGTAGATTGCAGATTTTCATTCTTCAGTTCAATTTAACATGGGAAGAAATTTAACTAAGGCATACTTTAATGGCAATTAATAGACGTTTTTTGCTTTTGTTTTTGTTTTTTTTTTTATTGATAACGTAGTAGCTCTTAAAGTCCCAATACTATATGCCAGACAGATTGTTGTGGAGGTCACAGCTCTGAAGAGCACTTAGTGTAAGGGTCCAGCCCAGAGGCACCCTTCCCACTAAGGGATTCCACTAAACTTAAATTCTTGTCTTGAGAACAGATGAAAAATGCCTGTTTGGCAAATTCAAAATTATTCCTGAGTTTCTGTTACTTTCACAAATTACTGGGTCTCAGGCAGACAAACAAAAATCTTAGTAGGAAGTACAAAATCTGTAAGAGATAAAGCATTTAAAAATAAATCTTTTGATCTTTTGATTGGAAATGACATTCGTTCAGTCAGAAGTCTTTTTTTACAGAAATCAAAAAATGCGCACTGAAGTGAAACATTCCTTTTGAGTGAAAGCATTATCTACTTTTCAGTTTACCAGAGAAAAACAATGTCTGAACAGACTCTATGCAAAATATGCTATTGGGCTTTTTCTTTCCCACAAATGCTGCAGAGCACAAGAAAAATAATAAATCAGTTTTCCACACAGCTCTCATATTAAGGAGGTTAATATCTGTGTTGTAAAATATGTTTATCAGAAATGAAGACACAGGATCTAAATGGAGTTTGTGTTACTTTTATACGCACTCTGATAAAGTTTCCCATTTCTAGAAATTATTTGGAAGCTTATTACTCCCTCGAACATCAATATTCAGAGTGGTTAGTTCATTTCAGTATTCCCCACACAGTCCTTAATAAATTGTCTGGTCAGCTAGCATGATGTGAAAGCTGCAGAAAATATGATAGCAAGTCAGTAAGGTATGAAGAAGACATTTTAAAATAACACTGGGTTGCCCCATTTTTTCAGCAAGTTCCTCAATATGTGCATAATTTCAAAAGTTGTGCTCTGCAGAGATAAAATTCCCAGCGGAGATTTATGGAACGGACTTGGAGGTGCTTAAGGAACTGGGATTTCTGCCTTCTAAAAGCAGATTTACAGGCGTGCACGCACACCTTTATTTCTGCTTCACTTCTAAGTAGAGCACGTGCTATACATACACCACACGAGGGAGAAAAATATATCCACATTTCACAGGCAAACTAGGTAATGTCAGAATCTCATCTGAGGAGATGGGAAGGGTTTTGTTTGCATATTAAAATGCATATGAAAAGAGCTAAGAATAGGCATCCATTTCATTAATGGAAAGTAGATTCCTGAGGGCTGTCTGGATAGGGTTGTTTGGTCTATATGAGCCTGACAGCATGTCTTTGTGGGGAAGAATCTTTTTTCTTCCCCTAACTTGGGTAGGGGGCTTTTATAGCCAAAAGGGTATATTCTGTTCTATGCTGCAGATCAGAAAATCAAATTTGTGCCTATGGTGCACTACAAAATAATGGAAAAGCCAAACCCTTTTTGTTTTCAGTGGTACCTGACACATTCAACTTAACCTTGAAGGTTCTATTTGATGATGATCTAGTCTCTTTGTTCAGCCCCAATAAATAACACGTGAGATACAACTCTATTTTGCAGAGCAGTTGTCATCTGACGGTAGCCTAACACTGAAAGCCAAAAATTATGAAAGTACTTGTCTCCTCTTGCTTGTTTACATGGCCTTCCTCCTTCCTGGAAGAAATCAGTCTAACCTGATCTCTAGGACCTTTGGTGATGGAGACTACAATTCCTGGGCAATCTATTTCACTGTTTCACTAACCTTAGCATTAGGAAGCTTTTTCCCAAAAGTCTTTTTTCCTGCAGGGCAAACCTGTGGCTTTTTGTGGTACCTACAACAGTCAAAAAGAATAACCTATTCCTTTGTGCCAGCAAGTGTATAAGCTATTCTTTATCCACCTGAAACTACTTTTAATTAGCACATATAACCAGCCTGGAGACCTAGATGAAATGTGCTGCCTGAACCGTGACATTATAGGTCTGGAAATAAGCCCATCTGTTCCATTTTTCCCACTCCGGGGGATCAATAATTCTACATTCAGCAAAAAGAACCTTGGGACCACGAATGCCACAATCCCTATAGATCTAAGTTCAGGTTGTCAGATCTCGTTCCCAAACTTGAGCAAGGGTTCTCCTAAATAGCCAAACTCTCTAGTGCTACGTATTAGTGCATAAGGTATTGGAGCATACTGAGTTCTGTGTTCCTGAGCAAGCCAAGATGAAGTTCAGCCCTTGGCCAAATACTGAATGGAGTTGAGAAAGGACTGCATTTAAAAGCTTGAAGTTAACTCTGGTTTAAGTCTGTGTCTGCATTCACATGCATACCTAGGAGAAATTTTTGCTGAAGGTTGGAAATTTGTCACCAGAGAAGAAAATGGTGTCACTGGAGAAGAAAATGTCATGGCAGTAGCCAGTATTGGGCATACTGGGAAAAGTATAAAAACACGGTTCATAATGGAGTGACACATACTCCTGCAACCTGCAGTTTGACTCTCTCTTTTCAGAGCTTGGACTGAATCCATATTTGCTTGTGTGCAAACAGTGTGGATGGTCACCACAAGCTGGTACATGTTAAGCTGACCTTCCTAGGCCACAAGTCTACCAGCAACAGTCTTGTGGAAATCTGTTCAAGCCAGTATATCCCAGTATAGTCAGAACAGAGACCATCAGGATCTAAAAATTTAAAAAAAAAAAAACAAAACAACAAAATATTAAATGTCAAGCAGAGAAGTCACTGCCAATGCCCAGTCTCAACTCGATATTCAGGACTGCAGATGCAGTAAAGCACCAAAACCTGCTGCCTGTAATATTTGAGGAGCTGTTGTTTTAACTTTCTGTTTGCGTCAGTGTCTGGTAGCTCTTGAGATGACTGTTTGTATCTTACTCAATCTGATGCCCACTGAGCAATGAAATGTGCCCCTGGGACGTTCTTCTTCCTCTCCCATCTCACATTTTAGTTCTCTCATACATTTCAACAGGTTCGTAACAACTTTGCTTTGCCTCACTACTTTCATCGCTCCCCTCCCCAGGTTATTTACCAAATGGAGGTACTGCTGCAGAAAGGGCAAACGGATTGAGGGATTCAGAGCTCCAACGTGCAAATAAGAAAACTGCATCTCTCTCTGCTCGTGCCAAAGCAACAGGGGTGAAAGGGGCACAGCAGTTAACCTTCTGGATCATGGGTACATGGGAGCACAAAATAACTACTCTCTTCTGCTTTTGCAGAGTACATTCCAGTATTCTGGCTGCAGCATTTCCTCAGCCACCCATCTCTAGAGAACATATCATGGAAATAACAGTATATTTTTATCTTTTGCATTTTGCTAGGCATGATGTGTGAGCCACTGTTTGAGACAGAATACTGCCTAAACACACATTTGGCCTGACAAAATGTAGCTGTAAATTCCTCTGTGTAGAAGAAGAAGGGTTATAACACCTGGATGCAGCAAAGTTTTCCCATCATTTGTGATCCCCAGGCCTATAGCCAAAATACATCCGCTGTGTGCACAGTGAGTGTTGCAACATTCTCAGTACACCCATATTAGTGTGTCCCATCGTGACAGTAAATGTCCCAATAGACTTAAGCTGACCTATAAACATTTCTACCAATTGAGGCCACAGGTGTTGCAAGGAAATATTTGAGAACTTCTGCAGCATGTAAGTTGATACTCCAGCTTTTCAGAAAAATCTATTGAGTGTTGGAAGCTGTTTTGGAATTGCATTAATTTTAACACGTCTTGGAAAACTGGAGACCTTTCAAGGGACTTGAGGGCTGGCGGACACTTAATGGAGTTAAACGCTGGACTGTAAAGACTGATCCTTAGCAAACAAAAACACTGTTAACTCAGAATTTCATCAAAAAAAGAAAATTCAAAGTTAAAAATACCACTATAGCACCAGATGACATTGTTCCCTGGAAAGTAGGTCTCATCAAAGAATCCTGTTAACTTTTTGAGGAGGTTTCATGTCTGGTTGATAAAGAAAGTCATGATGATATAACCTACTTTGGTTTCACTAGATTGTAACCACGTGCCTTCCGGATTGAAGCTGCTGCCATATAAAAAAACAAAAAGACACATCCTACATCAATTAAAACCTGTCTCAATACATTAAATGCTATTTTCAGTGAATTGTGTCTTTTCGCTGCCATCACCCTAAAAAAAAATTTTTGAGCAAACATTATTCAATACTTTTTTTCACTGATATATAAATGCTACTTTTTGTTGATTTGTTTGTGTAGTGAAAGCTGGCATACAGCATAAGAATGATTGTGGAGTCAATAATAAAGAGGACAAGTTACCATTACAAAGATACCAAACACCACATTAAATGGCTAAAGTGCACTGAAGAGAGCCAAGTAAAAGGTTTATTTACCTCTGGAAACAAAGAAACTGAAGGGATTAGGAAGTTGAGTACGTCCTAGAAATCATCAAAATGGATGTACCACAAGTTCTTAAAGAAATCCTCTAATAAGAGCACAAAGACAATCTTGCAAAATGTGTTTGATTTATTATTTATTGAAATCATGTCTCTGCATGCTGTATAATGAAGGCTGCTACGAAAATACAACATCCCACCCTCACTTGAAGAAAAGTGTTAAAATAGTACAGCTAGGTTTTTCAAAGAAAATGAACTCTAGGGTGCAAAATCACATCCATCAAGTGGATAAGAAGTATAGTAGTATTGTGTAGTTTTTCATAGTTTAACAGAACATCTACAATATTGAGGAAGGCAACTTTTGTAGTTTCGAGTCTTGCAAGAGAAAGGTATTCCTGAATCAAATAACTGGTAATTGAAGTTAGTTGAATTAAGCATTGAAATAAGAGAAGATTTCCAAAAAGTGGCAGTAATTATATTTCAGGGTAATTTGAAAGTGGAGGTGGTGGACTCCACGTTCCCTGGAATCTCTGAAACAGGAACAGACAGGAGACTTAGCTGAAAATCAGGGTTTACGATTTGTTGCTCTTTTTGAAAGAGATGTTCTTTGCCTAAATGAGGAAGAAAGCAAAAATTATCCACATTTCCATGGAACTGGAAGTTCCCAGATCCCAGAAGTTGCTCAGCAAATATGACACTCTTGTGCATTTCATCGCTAGTTGGCAATTAGCAAGCCCATTAAATGCTAGTTAATGAGAATGCTAATTTCACTGAGCAGCTGCAGGTGGCTCCCAGCACACCCAGTTCTGGGGCAGATCCTCCATCTCACTGCCCAAAGCTGGGAAATATCCATCTTCCAAAATCCCTAGCCCTGGGCCGGCCCCATCAGAGCCATCTGCTCTGGAGTTGGAGAGGGTACAATAGTTAAAATACCCGGCTCTGGATAAACCCAGCAAAGGACCACCATAATGCAAGAAAATCAGTGTTCATGGCCTTGAGGACACATTATCAGCCAGCCCACCGAAACACAGCCTTGGACTTGATAAAAGTTCACGGGACCTGAAATATTTCAAGCAAAATCTTTCTAATCCAATGGCTGGTATTTTCATGTGCTTCTGCAGCAAAAGAAGCACAATAGGAGCAGTGTGGTTGATTCTGGGGAATTTCCAGTCCTGAAGAGGGAAATAGTAAATCCCGCTGGTGCCTGTTGTAGAGTGTGACCTAGTGTACATGAACATTTGAGAGGGGAACTCAGCCATCTAGCGTCTGGATTGCAAAGACAGTCAGGGTTTTAGCAGCTGATAGAGTTTTCTTCCCAAAGCTCTCATGCTTGCAGCTTGTAGCTTTAGTGATGAAAGATTTGGGTTCATCCCAGCTCGCTCTGTGTGAAAGATTTATATAGCTGTGGCAGCATGTGGAACTGAAAGTACAGATAAACCTCTGCACCTTTTGATGCTAATTCAAGCAGAACCTTCAAGCATTGAAAGTTCAGCATCATTATTAATATGAAAACCTTTAAACGCAACAATACACCCCCAGCCCTGCACACCACACACCATTGTACTTACTTTACTTTTATTTCTTCTAATTACAAAGCATTACTCACAAGAATGACAGATTTTATTACTCACTATTATACAATTTCTTTATTCTTCAGTCCTACCAAAAAGAAAGTACGGAAAAAGAAGTTATTTGAGAAAAAGAAAAGAATACCCCTAATAACAAATGACTTAATTTTAAGAACAAATTTTGATGCCAAGATATTACTTTTGCTGAATTTGCCAGTTTGGTTAAAACTCTTGCCATGTTTGACTTATCTAATAAATGCCACATGAAGTAATTCTGTAGTTAGCTTAAAATTTGTCACTCTCCTGACTAATTCCTTTTAATTAGACTTAACATATGAAAAAAAAGATGTCATAATTTAAAGTAATGTATTGATTGGATGAGGACTTAACAGCATAAGCAGTCCTATAGAAAATTATTCAAGTGAGCATGTTTTTAATATCAGGCAGTTTTCTTTCACTCTCCTGGGTCCTACTGTATATTACATCTCATGCTATGATCCTTCCAGATTTCCTCTATGTGCACACTCCCAGGTGCACACATACATTAAGGAATTCTATTCATCAAGTCAAGCATGCGAATTAAAAAGTTTAACCATTCAGTAACAAAATGCAGCATTTTGAGGACATCCGGAAGGGAAACAGCCTTCTTACCCCAACGATTTTTGACCACAGTTGATATGTGACTGTAACAGCAAAGGCAAGAGCAATGGAGCTTTACACCCAGATAGCCTAGGAAATAAAATCCGAGAAGGCAGATTGTTGGCATCACCTTTCAGCCATATATCCATGACATCGCTTGCGTTCATCCTGTGCCACTTCGCAAAATTATGAAGATGTTTGCAAGACTTCGTGTTGCTTGGGTAAAAGTGTCTGAAAAACACCTCTTTGGGTGTTAAGATGAAAGCTGAGTCTTTGGGCAGCTTTATCTAGTCTACGTTCAGGATTTTTCTCTTTTATGTGGCAGATGCCTTCAGCATAAATGAATTGCCCGAAATAGTGTCATCTTAACCCAGAACTTTTTAATACGTCATTGCACTTTATTTTTTTAGCATCATCATGGTCATGCAATCAGCTACAGCAATGTACTGTCATTGTGCTGTTACCCATGTTTGCTTGAAAAGACTTCCCCTGGAATCTCCTTCTCTTGTTCTGCTTTTTATATAGGAATCCTAATGAAATCTTACTGGATTGTCACTTAAGATAGTCCAAGGAAAACATGTAGATCCTCTAAAAACTATCCAGATTGAAACTATCCTTCAACACCTACAGTGCATAGGTCCTTCCCATGCCAAGTAGCCTTGAGGGATGGCTGGTGAGCCTGCAGGATCTTTCAGAAACTCAGGTAATTGCCAACATTTATTTGCAATTAGCTAGTCCACTCTAAGCAGTTTGGGTCTTCAAACAACTCTCTTGGGAAGAGGGGTAGGAATTTAAACAAGGTTGAGAATTCAGTCTTATATTTCTTCTTCTCCTTCCTTTCTTCCAAAAGTGCTGAATGACTAGTTCTATGCTAATAAACATCATTGTTAACATCTGTGTGATCTCCTGAATTACTTAGTAAAGCAGTGCACTTGGCCCCTGTGTCCATTGCCGATAGTTGATTTATAGTAATTTGTGAAGAAGCCAAGAAGAGCAGGGACAGACCGGAGCCGTGAGGCAGGCCGTTATTTTGAGACTGTAGTTCCATTCAAGCTGACACCTGGAATTTCTCAGCAGCAGTTCCACAACTTGACAGCTCACAATGCAAAAATTATGAGGAATATTTATTTAACCTATATGACATATTAAGGCACAAGTATCAGGCTAATTTAATATTAAGGCCACCAAAACAGATGTATGTGCCGAGTACCGGTTCCTGACGAGAAGAAGCACACTGTAGGCTTTTCAGACCCCACTAGTGCATCCAATGCCCGATACACTGTGCAAGGAATCTGCGCTTGCATCCTATCAAAGAAATAGGGCCATAACTCGTTGGTGTCCCTGAGATTAATCCTGTCTGTCATTGTATCTCTAGCTCTGGTCTTCCTTCTTGGAAGGAAGGCTAACTAACTGCTAGCTGATTATCTGCTTGTGTTTTCCTCTGTTTTTCAGGAGCTGAGGGGAAATATTACTAAGCCTGTAAGCTTTTCCAGTGTCAGTCACCCATTGTATTCCACCCAGTCCATTCCTTATTTGCCTTTGTTTTGTTTCTTAACACAGGGGCAGCAGCCTATGGAAAGACTTGGAAAGAATGCCGTAGCAAGGTAAGAATACTAACTGTTTGTTTAAGCTTTGGGGTTCAAGTTAGTGTACTTAATTCTGAAGTCATTTGTTCCCATCTTGCCCACTGGAATAATTCCAACAGTCTAATAGGTCACGGGACAAAATCTGACTGTGACAATATGGACTTTCGGAAGAGTTCAGTGCCTTCTGCAGAAACTTCTTGGGACCAATTTTGGCATTGACATGCCAATGCCTTTTGAGATTCCTATCTGGGCTTCTTCAAGAGTGATGTTGTACAAGATACAAGTTAGGTGAATAGGTTAATTCATAAGGCTGACGAGATGGCTTTCTTGTCATTCCAGACAGGATTTCTAGTGATAGTTACCATGTTTATGGATTCTTCACTGACTGAAAAAAAAGACTCAAAACTTGTTGATGCTTTATTTCTAGCTTAAAGTGTTTGAGTTAACTCACCTGTTGCCCCCAAGCATGGTCAAAAGAGTTTTACCCCATGGAGTTAAGACAGGGTAAGTTTACGAAGCCAATAAGAAGGTCAGCTCCATATTGACCAAGATGTGAATTCAAGCCCTGCTCAGGATCCGTGCCAGCAGACCACTTCAACTCATTGTAGTTGTAAAATGGTGCCTGATCAATAGATCGGAATTGTATGGTGAACCTCAGATGAATAGATACTTGACTTTGACTTACACAAATTGCTTCTGGCAAGAAATTGAGCTTGGCTGGTTTAAAGCTTAAACTGTTTTCCTAGGCACTGGACAAATCTTTTTCACATTAAGCTATCCCTTTCTCTCTCTTATGTTTGCTTCCCAAGGATATGTACATTGACTAGAACTGGGAGTTTCTTGTAATGTGGGGCACAAAGGTGATGGCTCTGATGATGATGTTTGCACTGCCAAACAGCCAACAGGACTTGCTTGCACTGCTAGCACATATTAGTATGCACAAAAAGCACAGTGCGTCACACAGCTATTGCACCACTTATCTCCTGGATTCTCGAAAAATGACTGAACTGGCTGGTTTTATCCATGCAAAGTTCCCATACCCTGGCAGTATCAAGAACCTTTTTACTGTCAGCCAAAAGGATGCTCTCAGGGGAGGTGGTAAAAGCGTGTTGCTGGAGATATTTTAAAGCCAATCTGAGGAAAGTGTGTAATGCTCTGGTGAGGTAAATAATTCTCTGGAAGTGAGTCCAAACAGCTAACAAGTCTTCTTTGACTTTTAAACAGCAATTCATTCCCCCGGTGCAGAACAATTTCCAGACATAATCTTCCATTCAGCCTCTACATCTCGAGGCAAAGCACATTGGGTAACACTACTCAGCATGGCTGAGGGCTACAGCAACAGGCCTTGATCCCTCCTTTGTGAAAATGTTTCCTACGAGTGCATTTTTCTGAATCAATCCACTCCTGGGAATGCTCAAATGTGAACAGAAGCACCATGGGGAGTGTACTTAGAGATTGTTTCTTCCCTCAAATGTCAACATAATAGTCTGAGAGTTACTTCTCCTGGAGAATCCATCAGAGGCAGGTGTCCTTTGATGAACTCCAGGAGTTTTTAAAGCTGATTGCAAACACATCAGGAATGAGAAGAAGTGGGGTGAGGCAGAGAAAGGAAAATGTCATCCTCTTATGCAGCTGGAGTTCATGGTAAGTGGTGACAATGCACCATCAGCAAGCAAACTTTTGTCCCCACTGTGGTCTGTACCACGTTACCGATCTGTGTGGAGGCTTTGGCATAAAACCCATGGTATGTCTCAACCTGCTCTTCTTCCTTGGAGGAAAACAGCTGACAGATACTCAACACCATCAAATGATGATTGTTATTATCAGCATCCCACATTGGTTTTAAGGAGTGGTAAACAGAAACAGTTTCCTCTGGCATCAGTTTGCAACTCACCTGGTCTGGCAATAAAACAAAACCTTGGCAAAAAACAGGAGCCCAGGAATAAATGAATTTATTGCATCCAGCCACCTGCATCCTTTTTCTTTCTGTGGTGACTGGATCCAGATTTCTGAGCTGAAGGTTAAAGGACTGAAATGGAACTAGTTCTTAAATAATGTATCCCCTCCTAAGGATAGTGTTTTCCTGAAGGCCAACAGGTAGAGCTTTATATCTCACAGCATGAAGATCTGTGTTCCTTCTAATACCTTTATCTCTTCATCTTTAGTTTGATTTCTATCATCTGCATTGTCCTCCATCCCCAAAAATCCCCAAATAGCTTCGCATCCACTTGACAAGTTCTACTAAATTTGACTGATAGAATAGCAGAAGACTTAAAAGTATTTAAATCCTACAATAGACCGATTCTGTGGGCTATGTGCATCTCCTCCAAAGGCTTTTGGCTTTTTCCACTTGAAACTATGAGGCAGTGGATACTATTGGCTTGTTTCACAACCAAAAGACAGGGCCCAGCTGGCCATTAAACACAGTGGAGAGCTGACTAGCTGCAGCACAGGCAGCATATGGCTGGTGGCACACTGAGTAGAAAGAGGCCATAAGTAGATTTGACTATGTTTCTATGTAAGAAAGGAGTATGAGACGACTTAGAGGCATTGCTATGGAGGATCCAGGGTACATGGAAAAGCTTTGGAAGGAATAGAAAGCCATATGAAAGAGCTGAGGAAATAATAAAGCAGTTATATGCAATCAATCTTCTGTAGCCTGCTCCTTACAATGATGATGTGTTTAATCGGTGCCAGTAATCTCATTAATAAATGGACAAATGAAGATGGGTTTCTAGGATGCTGAACTGTGAATAGCCTGAACAGGCATTAAAAATAAAATTTAGATATCTATATTCTTCCATTAATCTGTGAGCAAGTAATGGGAAAAAAATTAATAAAAGAGACCGAGTCTGAGAAAGCTGTATGGCTTCATTCAAACGTGATCATTATTGGATCCTTTAACCATGTACGCCATGCCATAGTGTTGGCTTTTTCCTGGCAATATTGAATGATACCTCCAGGATTTCATTGTTGCCTTTTTCAGCATCCCATGAAGGTCAGCGTTCCTCCAGGCCCATGAAGAAGAGACGTTACAGAGGGATGACGGATGAATTCTCCTCATTGAAGCCTTCTGGAAATCTTAGAGCCCAAACTCATTGCCAAACTATTGGTGGAAACAAGTGAATTCAAATGACAAAAGCTAAGGGCCATTAAGATGCAATGTCTGTGTATAAGTAGAGGTTCAGTTTGTTTAATGAGTTCACATTAAATTCACACCTTTACTTAAGTCAGAACAAGAAACAGGAGGGATTTTCTCAGTCATCAGTACAAATCCAACTACATCCAGAATGAGGTCACATTTTGTGAGCTGATGAAGCTCAATTTTAAAGGCAGCTCAGATTGTTTTGTACCATGTGTTCCCTTATACATATATCCTTAGCCTGAGGACAATGTGAGAAAACCTACCTGAGGACAATATCAGCTCCTTTAAAAACAGAGAATGATATCAGCTCCTTGAAAACAGGCTCCGGGATTTTCATTTGTTTGTTTTTTTTCTGTAGAGAGTTTTTTGTTGTCATTTGCAGCTTTGTTTTGTAACTGTGGGCAACCAGCTGCTTCCCAGGGTGCTCCCAGGAAAAGAAAATGCTGTGACAGACCACACAGAGCAACTTTAGTTTCAATGGTGAACAACTGTTCTGAGATATTCTTAAGATGCCTGGCAAAGCCAAAGCAGCTCTGGCACTGGATTAGAATGAAGAAAAACAGCACTGCAGGGAAAAACAACCCTCTAGAAATGGCAACCTTGTGAAAGGATCCATCTGCTTGCAGATTTTCATGGATCACATCAGGCTTGGTATTATGTCAGTCATGGGGCAACAAATACACAGTCCTTTTGAAAGCAAATGGGCTATACTGGAAAGGTTGGGGGCTGAATCGGTGCTGACTCGAGATGGGGAGCAACAAAGCTCCTCATCCAGAATTGACCTCTCTTCTCTGCTCCCTTCTTATGCTGGATAAGTCATGCCTCAGTGGAAGACCATGCTGTGACTTTCATGGCCCATTTGGCCCTTTGGTGCTTTATTTTCTATTACCTACTACAGAATAACATAGATGAAAAATAATAGTGGTGGTGATTTGCTCCCCTTAAACTCACATACCACTGGCCGTTCCAGAGTAAAGGTGGCATTTTCTTCACAATTAAGACACCTACATGTCTACAACCTCCTCTTTTCACTTTTCTGCAGGAATGCTATGTGATTTTTCACACTTGTAGTATTTATTTCTTGATCTTAGATCTATGGAAACCAAAGTAACATTGTAAAGCTTGCACTCCTATGGTCTTTCCAGTAGCGGGAGCAAAAATAAGCCTCAGAAGTTGCGTTCATGCAATACATGAACACCAGCTCGGTAGACCTGAGATGTCCAGACAGTTTAAGCAATGTCAAAGAAGCATCTTGACTTGTGAGGTTGGCCCATACCACTGGAGACAGAATCAATCACAGTGTAATGAAGCATTCAAGCCCTCAGTTGTTACAAAATAAGACTCACAACACAGTGTTTACTCCACTGAAGTGCAGCTTATATATATCTGAAGCACTAAATCTTTTGAAGTCACTAGGTCTGACTGTGCTTGTGGATTTCTACTAAAGGTCAGGGTACCAACGACAGTGTCAACTTGCTCACATTTTCTGGGCATCCAAGGGTTGACTTGGACTCGTGAGCACTTTTGTGTGAGCTGGCTTGTTCCTTCTCCCATGCTCAGCTCACAGAATTGTTAGGGCATATTCAGAGGACATGAGAGAGGAGTCCAGTGGCTGCTCAGAGCCGCAAATGTATCTAGGGGTTGAGGCATCTATCCCTCCTTCTGTCTAATGTTTTAGTAAGCTATAAAAAGAAAAAAGAAAACAGATAAATAATACAACACATACTCTTTTCTTTCTCTCATTCCCTCCTGAAAGGGAAGACTCTCCAGTCCACTCTGTGTCAGTAGAGAATCATCCTTGTAAGAACAAACAGCATGTAATCATCTAACAAGAGAAGGGAGCAACGCACTGCCTTCTATCTGGATTGCCAGCAATTTGCCTGGGGAAGCTGCTTGCTTATTTACTTGAATACTTGATTACTTGAGTACTGTTCCTCCAAGACAGGCAGAATTGCCAGGAAAGAGATGGTGTTCCTACCACGGAGCAGATGATCAGCCCTTTTAACCTACTAGTTTGTTTCTATTAGTAGCGGGGTTGGTGACCTCCCAGAGCACGTGTAAAATCAACCTCTTTGCAACTTCTTTGTGAGTTTCCTTAGTCACAGCGTGACATTTCTCCTGCATCCCAATTGAGGTAGCAGATGTACTCGTAATTTCTTTCTCTCAACAAGTATAGCTGCTGAGTTATGTTTATTCATGTCAAACTGATTTTTTTTTCTTTTTTACTACTTTCCTATCCCCTAGTCCTAGATTTCCTAAGCAATTTAACTGAAAAATATCTCATGAGAAAGTTAGCTTATTGATAACAGACAGTAAGGCCACGTGAGAAGGAAATATGGCAGCCTGAAAAACAACAGCTAAAAAAATCAACTAAACGCATAATCCCTTCCAAAAATCTGGCAAATAATTATTTAAAAGGACACGTCCAACAAAACCTTTAAACAAACCAGCCTACTACCCGACAAACAAGACCAATTAGCAAAACTGCAATGCATTAACCAGTGAGAAGAGGAAACATTCTAAGGTTTCCTTTGCTGATCTTCTGGCATAGGGATGCTGGACATGATGTAACACCAGCCAGGAGAAATATGAGCTTTTATGTGCAAAAAGACAGCAGGAGATGAGAAAGCAGCTCCTCTGATGGATTTCCTGATTGCACTGAGCCCCCCAGAATGTAAAGATTGGTATTTTTATTGTTTTGTCCACTATCATGGCCAGAGATTTAATGGATATCATTTACAGAGATGATAGGATATTTAATTTCCAGCACGGGTTTCTTTCAACTCACTCTTTTTCTCTTTTAACTTTAGTTTATATCTAATCTTCCCCATCAATACTAGTATATAGAAGAGCTCTTTCTACAACCTGGTCAATGAAAAAAAAAAAAAGAAATCCCCAATAATGAACTTTAGGTAGCATTAAAGAATCTCAGCGATTCTCCAGTGAAAGTCATGTCTCCTGAAGTCTTAAGGTCAATGGCTGAAGGCTATGTGACACTTCAAGAGATGGTTTTCTAACCTGGTTTCCTCAGGAAACAAACTTAGGCAATTCTTTTGCACATGTGTGCAACCATACAAATAATCATCTGCCCAACTGTCACCTGTGTCTGACAAGGAGGCAGAATTTCCAACTTATATTGATTTCTTCCACTGTAAAAATTGGTTCTGAGTGAGCACAACCCTTATTAGATATCAGAGGGGCCATCACATTCCTTCGTGTTGACTCAAAACTGCACTGGAAATCAGTGCATTGCTGCTCATTGACCATCATAAAATTCAATAGCATCTAGAACACATCAAGGAAAATTAAAAAGGGACTGATGTTAAACATTGTCTATATACATTATCAAGGACTGTCAGTATGTCCAAGTATTTGCAAATGAGGAAGAGAAGGCAGATGAAGGACTGGAAAAAAGCAAGCTTTGTTATCCATATTTTAATGATAGGCAGCAAAGATGCAGAACTATTACGTGATTTTTTTCCAAGGTTATTTATGTACTGGCAGTCAATGGGGAAAGTGGCAACCATCCTGAAATTTCCTAACAACCAGTATAAAGTAGGAGCCTTTTTTTCTCACTTACGGATCTAGTTTTCTGTTCCAAATGGGTTTATCTGAATGAATTACAGATCTAGCTAACATATTGCCATATAACTCCCAAATCTGGTTCTACATTTTGAAGAAGTAAGTTCCTTTAGCAGCTTGTACACCTCTTCTGAGAGATGAGAGAGAAGAAAAAAAACCCCAAAACTCTTCCCTTTTCCCTCATTTCCAATTCTGTGGGGGTCTGAGCTGAAGGCTCCAGGAACTTAATGTCTGTGTCTGCCAAGAAGAAAAACAAAGCACGCATAGCAGCAGAATTTCCTTTTTTTGTGTTCAGCTAACAGGCATTTGAATTGAGCATTTCCTACGCTTAGCTTTTGTAGAGGAAGGATGTCCCAAACAGCACTGGCTTCCAGTGACATCAGCTCAAGCCTCAGGTTTGCTACTAACACCTTGGCTTGGATGGATTGGGATCTAGCAAAATACCCCAGCAAACATCTTTAACTCAGCTGCCTTGCTTATCACATTGAATTAGAGCTACAGCCAGTTGATACCCTGCAGCATTGACAGTCCATGCATGGATTATGCAATATCATAGGCTGTCACCTCCAAATGGAGACATATCCATGTCTTTCCTTCCCACTGCCTAATAACCAAAGGGATAGCAGCAGGTTTTTTTCCTCACCGGAGGTAAAGGTGGATGCAGAAAAACTGTAATGCGATCAATATTCAGGGGGAATGAGACAGTCACGAATACATGATGCTGCTGCGTACTGATTGCTAGGCTGGTGCCTCTAATAAATATTCTACCCAGAAGGCTCTGTCAGCTAAGCTGTTACCAACTGGAAATGCCAAATTTTTCACCACCATTTTTTTCAGCATTAGCATTGGAGTAGCAATGCTGGAACAAAACAGAGCGAGGCAGAGTTTCCCCAGAGAGAGGGAATGAAAAATCAAAATTAAGCTGCTTTGCTTTTCAGCCTTTTAGACTGGAGCAGATAACTGAAGATGGAGGCCTCGAGGATTAGGAGGAGAAATGCAGTGTCTCTGTATTGTCTTTTATAATTGCCCACACACTCGGGTGAGGGAGGCCTTGTTGTGTGTCGGGTGGCTCAAATCAGCTTTATCACTAAAGAGATTTAATAGTCTAACAGTTGTTTCTCAGGCACTCAATAGATTTGCAGCATGGGGACGTGTTACAAAAATGTAGAACGCCAAAACATATTATTAGTGATGCATTTAATGATAAACTGTCTCCTCAGCTGAATCAATCTCTCTGTTAAATGCCTTTCTCATTGGATAATCTGGAAATTCTTTCATTTACTGTAAGATGGAGCTTGCTTGTGTAACCTGAACGTTATTTCTCTCTTCACTCCATCTTCATTGCTATCTCATCAACAAAATGAAAGGCATTAATAATAATAATAATAATAATAATAATAATAATATTAATAAAAAACAACCAAATACTTTTTTCTAGACCCTCCCAAGGTAGAATGGCCTCTTTGAGAAAATGTGTTTGCTTAAGTCCAGGTTCAGGTACTTCGTATCACACGATATTGAGGACACATAACCATACTTATTTGTTCATTTTTCCCCAAGGTCCTTTGATTGAAATTTCTATTTTATGTCTACCAGAACAAACGTCTGGTTTTGGCTGCTTCCCTCCCGGTTTCCTGCAGAAAAAAAAAGGGCAATTTTTTTTATACCATATTATCTTCTAGATTTATAACAAGTCTTATTTTGTCAGCAAAGTATAAGAAGCAAGCACATTTTGCAGATGGTGTAATTTGAGGAATGCCTCTCAATTCCTCCTTCAGTGTGTAAGATCTTCTCTAAAGCAGACTGTCCCACTCCCACTCTTGGATTTCAAGAGGGTTTAGTCTTATTATTACACTTGTTAACGGAAAACAGTGCAATGGATTTTTGATCATTGAAAAAAGCAAGTTCCATCAAAATGTAAACATTTAGCTAAATCACACTCATTTCAGTGACATTTTCCAGTTTGTTATGAAAAACATTTCAACCAGCAACTTAATGAAGATTTTTGCAGCTTGTTTTTACTTTTAAAAAGCTGTACATTCTCACTTCTCTTTGAGAGGTTGGTTTTCTCACTTTTAACTTCATGCTGCCTGTTCTTTTGCCATGGAAATTCACGAAAAGAGGAGTGGTATTGAAGTGATTTTTATTACATTTTGCCAATGCTACTTCTTTCATTTCCATTCATTTTTAAAGGGAAAGGACAAGGGCTGATTAAAAAATTAGGACAAAATTAATATCATAACTATGAATTAAATATTTTTTCCCTCTGAAAAAGCTAAACTACCAGACACTTCAAAGAAAGTCTTCCTCTGTTTGCTTGTTCTTGCCTGAAATCCTAAGGAAACTAAATTTAAACGACTCATGATCACTTGGCACGTGTGTTTACTTTCTTGTATGCCATTTTTTCTTTCCTCCCTGTTCGTATGTTCTTCCTTAATAAATTATACAGCCAGCAGACAATTTCAACTTACTTAATTTGTCAGGAGGGAGAATTATTAAAGTATTCCTAACTTTCAGTGAAATGTGTGGCTTAAAGAAAAGAGAGAGGTGTGAGATGGGTCATACCTTCACAACCCTGACTTGATATCAGAGTATCCACATCGGTGTTAAACCCCAGGACAGGCATCCTCAGGAAACCACGGGTGGGTTCATGTGATTTAGGGTGCGTGTTTCTGATGAACCTGTTTCCATCTGAAAAAATCACCGGAGGCTCCTTGCTCCATCTCTGGAGAGCAAGGCAATGGGGTCAGTGAAATTCGGGACATAATCTCCATTCAACACCGGCACTTGGTGAGACAAATAACATCCTACATTCTGCTGACTTGTTCTCTGGGGGTTATTAAAATAGGGAGTTCAGTGCGGCGTGCTGAGGTCTGAAGTTAGGTGGTAGAAACCCAGCCCTGGGCTGGTTTGGCTGCCTTTGCAACTGTTTTGTTGCTTTCCTTGTGGAGGCATTGCAGGAAGCTAATTACATCAGGGATTCCTAGAGGTAGTTCCTACTTCAAAAAGTGCATGATTTCTAGCAAAACATCTAATCAAAGCACCTCTTTATGACTAACACATTTCTATAATTATGTCTTTCAGCAATTCCTTTACTGGTTCGTCCCTTAACTGAAGGTAAAGAGAAGCAATTCAGCCCCTTCCTCTCCCAACTCTTCCTCTTCTCTGACTCACCACAACAGAGAAGTTTTGGCATCAGATTCCATCCCCCCCCCCGAAAGGGAGTGCTGTCGCAGATGCAGGCTGCCTTTGGAAGTGATTCAGGTGGGAGTAGGAGGCATATGATTGTTAAAACATAATAAGAGAGACACTCCCAATTAGTAGGTAGCCCACTCTGCAATCAGCTGTGATGGGAACAGAGGAACAGGAAATTCGGTGCCAGAGGGATGATGCAGCAGGAGTGGTTATCACTACCTGTGCACCTCGATGGCTAATTAAACCCACAGTTCCCCTTATGTGGCATTATTATATGACTGACGGGGAAAAAGAAAATTATGAGAGCAAACTAGCTTCAGGATGGGAATTGCTTCAGCTGTCAGCAGTTCATCTGCACTGACAGAGGTCCAGAAAAGGCTATAGGTGAGGAGTGAAGGTTTTGATAGCTCCTCCAGTCAGCCCTGCTTCTGTCCTAAATGATGTATAGATGTCTAGAGCCACACTGACCCCCTAATCAGGCTTTTGTATATCATTCTTCTCTTGGCAATCTCAGCAAGAGTTATGTCAAGTAATGTTATGTCATCTTACATTGCTTGAGATTTTCAGAGGGACTTCTCTTAAACTCTGCTACCTGCATATTGCAGGTAGAACAGAGCAATTAAAGCACCTGAGAATAGACAGAAAAATCGGTGTGGGGAAAAAAAAAATCCCCTCCATTACCACTGCTCCCTCCCAAGGGGGGGGGGGGGGGAAGATAAAACAGCACACCAGGTAGATCTAAACTATTTCTTTTGACTTAGAATGAAGTGCTTGGATTGTCTTCAAGTTACTTAAACTATAAAAAGATTGACCATTTATTTTATATGGAGGTCAATTTTTCAAATTAAAAAATGCCATTTTGAAATTAAGGGTGAAAAGGTTTAACTTAGAAAAATGTCAAAACAAAGGGGTTTGGCATTTCCAAAATGAAACATTTCATTTAGAAAATGTCAAAGGGAAATACACTGACATTTGAAAAAATATTCCCACATTACTGTTTTGTAATTTTTTGGCTAAAATGCCTGCTAAATTCAACCTAATTCTGTAAAGATTTTCATCCCTCTAAAATTTATTTTTATTTGGAACTATTATGTATTGAAATGAAAAAAAAAATCCCCCGTGTTCACTTTAGATGAATTTATAACCAGTTTTATGAGTGTCTACCAAAGATTTGATGTACTGGTCTTCAGGTTAAGGCCAAGGTGACCTGTTGCGTTCAAGCTTGCTGACCAACCCAGAAGATACACAAATAATATGGAAAAAGATCTGTATCAGTCCCACTTTCTCATCTGTGATTACCCGTTAGCTTCTGATACACGTACATTAAACAAGTCACATATCACCTGGACTAGAGTCTTGAAGGTACTCACATATGAAATTTTGGCCAAGGCGTATAATCCCTCATTACAAATGGCCACTGTTCCCAAAGACTGAAATAACTAATCTAATTCCCACCTACAAAAGATGGGATAATAAGCAGTAGACTCTCCATAGAGAGATATTACATTGTGACTCCTTGGCAAACGAGCCTACAATAAAGAATGAGACCACTAAGTGTAGGGTAAATATGGACTGCTGGGAAATAGTCTACATGGCTCTGTAAAGGAAAATCAGCTGCAGTTCAGGGAGGGTAAGAGTCCACTGGAAATCCAGTGGAAAAACTGTGTTTGGACTTCCAAAAAGCCTCCACACAAAGGGTTATTAAAAAATATAATATGCCACAGGATTGGAGAATAGCTTCTTTCATGGGCTTATATCTGTTTAAAAGGAAAACTAGGACTGAATAGTCACTCAGAAGAGTGGGGTGAAATGCCATGGTGATGAGGTCCAGAAGGACCTCACAGGATCGCATGAGTGGGCAGCAAAGTGGTGGATGAATATCAGTACAAATAAATGTTATGTGCCTAGGGAAAAGCAATCTAAACCATACCTGCATGCTGCTGTACTCAAAACTGTCAGTTAAAACTCAGGAAAGATATCCTGGAGTCCTCACTGGGAGTTTTCTAAAATCACTGGCTTTGTGTGCCATGACAGCCAAAAATGCTGACAAAATGCTGGTCCTCACCAAGAACGTTTTTGAAAGCAAGACAGAGGGAGTAATTTTGTTGTTACACAGAATTTTGATGCACTCACACATTGAGTAATCTGTGCAGTTCTGGCCTCCGTCTCTCAAGAAAACCCAGTGGAGGTAAGAGAAGGTCCAGATAAAAGCAAGATAATCAAGAGGGTGGAGTAGCTGTCTTTAGAGAAGAGGCTAAAAAGACTGCTCTTCAGTCTGGAGAGAAGAAAGCTGGGGAAGTGGAGGGTAAGGCTGAGGATTACAAAATCACGAAGATGGCTGGTAAACCAAATGGGCAACTGTTTTTCAACAAAATTAGTAGAAGATCGGAAAACAGGCCAAATTGTTTCTTAATCCAGCAGACAGAATATGGGACTCGCTGCTGCACAAGGCAGTGGAGTCAGACAAGAGAATTCAAGGGCAATAGTTACTCAAAACAGATAAAAAAGGAATTGGCAGAGATGTCCTCTCTACCTTCTCTAATACAGCAGCTGTGGATGCATGGGGAGTAACAAGGGAAAAGACTGCAGAAAGTGGCCAAGGTTTTTCAACCCCCAATGTGGCACCTTCTAACCCCTAATTCCAAATTCCATTGCTGGAAAGGGAATCCTATGCTAGAAGGACTAGAGGTCTGACCCAATAAGTAATTTCTTACATCCTTATGCAAGTGCTGGGCAACAGCATGTCATGCAGATTGTTTGCTTCATTGTTAGCAAGCACATTCTGCTGAGATTTGATGTCAACATTTCCCTTTTACCAACTTGAATATAGCTTGATTTTAAAACATGTTTTCATCTGAGCACTGTAGTGACCCAGTTACAACAATGGAAATATTATAAACACATGAGTAACAAGTGTATTCAATTATTCTCCACGGTTATAAGAAGCCAATTTGATTCAGGAACAACTGGCGAAATATGTATTAAGCCATCTATTAATCATTATTACTTCTAGGTAAATTTTTTATAAATACCAGAATGAACTACCTAGATTTCAGTGGCTTTGCATAGATTTTATACCTTGGGTGCTTAAATTTGGGAAACAACTGGTTCGTTAACCCACTCGAAAAGTTCATGTGGATTTTCTTGTATTGGATTCCCTGTTAGGGAAGCATTCTACAAAATTTCAGTGTCTTCTCGTTGGCTTTATCATTTGGGTTCTTGAATTTTGTAGAAAAGTTCCTTAACAGTTAATCTCACTTACATCAGGCTTTTTTTTTTTTTTTTTTTTTGCTTAGAAAATGCACACATGGAAACTTAAGAAAATCCAAATGAGCTTTCCAAGTGGGCTAATGAATCCACACAAGCCTACTGTGTGGCACTTTTCTTGCCACCTCCACCAAGGTAACCCAGTTAACTAAGTCACTCTGTCCATTTCCAAGTGATGATTACCTATTCCCTCTAACAGTCAAATAATTCTCCTCAAGTCTGGTTGCTACTATGGGGGTCCAGACCTCAGGAATACCTAGCACAGGCTCATCTGTGGCTTTGCATGGTCTGGCTTTCAGTTAGGACCCAACTCAGATAGATTTTAGGTTGTGACCTACGACTGATTTTACTGTTGCATGTGACCACTAGCTCACATTCACAAATGTCGTGGGCTGAACTCAAGACTCCTCAGTTCAATCTGAAAGAGAATTAAACTAAAATAAATCAGGTCAGATTTCACTCTGAATAAGGGCATGTCTACTTGCTTCTTCAATATGTTTAAAAACTTCCAAGTCACACTTCCATATGAATTAAGCTCCTGATGGTGCTTCCTATACAAGCTCTTGGACATAATTATATCTTGCTGAAACTTGTACAGATTCTTTATGGCAATTTCATCAACAGCAGGCATGGGACTTTTCCTTCTTCATTTGGATATAGACTTTCTGTTTATGTGTGTCTCACTCTCCATCTAATTTATGTCCTGAGACAGACATGCTTCCAGAGGGCACAGACTCGCCTGGGTCATGCATCCAAATGTGACGGTGGCAGCAACACTTCCAGTATCTCCGCATTGACAGGAGCAGGCGTTTGGCACAGTCCCACACTGGGAGAGGTGACACTTCAGAAATCTCCTCAGCTCTGGGTATTATGAACAGAGATAGATGCAAAGACCTTTTATTATTCTGATCTGTCTGGGGCTGACTGGGCCGTCTGTGTTTGTCATCAAGGGGCCAATGTTTCAGGTAGAAGAAGAGATTTGAACAGTATGCAACTTTTGCCCTATCCTACTCTGAAGAAGTTTCTTGTTTTCATGAGAGTGCAATAAAGTAGCCAATAACAAACTAAAAGGCAATTAAAGGGTGGTGACTGAGTAGAGAAGTACATTAAAGTTTTGACTGTATTGTGTCTGGGGAGGCATATGGAATCTACATGTCGGTTTGGATGGAGAACAATCAATTGTGCAGCCTGCTAACCCTGCAAACTTTGCACAGCCCAGATGGTGCCAAGGATTCTGAAGCAGCTCTTCAAAGGCTATAAATTGGCATAATTGAGGTCACTGCTTCACTCCCACCAGGGATTCAGCCTACCATGTGCTGACCTGCACCCATGCTCCCCAAAGAGATTGAAGAGGTGATCATGGTGAAACTCATCTTCCACAGCAACCCCAGAGACTAGCAAAAACATCACTTGCTTGGACAAACGAGGATTGAAAGTAAAGGTCAAACAGAAGCGCGCCAGAAAACATACGGTGATTCTTCAAAGCAGGCATTTTGTTGTTCATCTCCTCCTGCAGTAGCAACACTCAGAGCATGGAGTGTATGTCCTGGCTCTCCACCAAGACTTCTTCCCTACGTATTTTGCTATTCTCACATTAAAAGCATCTCCAGGGATTATGTTTCAACAGCATCCTCATCAGATGATGCCACAGGGAAGTCCACCTTCACTCGCAGTTGTCTGCACCAGGACACCCAGAGCGTATCTCCCTGCCTAAGGAAAGCAGGGCATGGGATGGAGGGAATGGGCTGCCCTCCCCTTGGTTTTGTTCAGGCACAGGGTCAGGATCTGGTCAAAATGCACAGTCTGGGTTAGGACTGCAGTACAGGCTTAGACAGAAGAAACATTCCTCAGGCGAAAAAAAAATGCATCCTTCCCCAAAGGATAGCTGTTTTCAGCTGTGTCCCGTTGGTTATTCAGTACAAGAGAATTAAAAGACGTGGAGTTCTTCTCTGGCCCTAACTCCAATTGGGATGGCACAGTCTGACTCCATGCTCCTAACTCTTCTTCATAAAACAGAGTAGATTAATCCCAAATGTCTTTCAGGAAAGGTTTCCAGCTTGTTTTAACTCCTAAACTACAACTGGTTGGTTTTTTTAAGAGACATTAGACTCAGACTAAATCTATGCCAGGAAGCATCTTGATAGTTAAATGGTGTGGAGGAACATGGATCATTGCTTTATCCCGTGCCATGGCCCTGTTTGCTTAGCTAGTGTCAATACAGACATTTAGTCCAATTGCACCTCATTTATCACACTATAATATCTGTTCAGGGGGTTTTACCAAGCCTGGATTTTACCCTGCCCTGTAATTAACACCAGCCAATGTGACACCCATCCCTGCATCAGATGACACTGTCCTGACAGAGCAGTTTTGCAGATCTCCCATTGCTCCCTGTTAAAACAGGACTACGTCCATCCCTCCTCTTAGCCCTTTGGGTAAAGGTGTGTCTGTAGAGACATTAATATTTCTCTTTGATAATAAATTAATACAAGCTTGTTTTAAAAGAAGATGCTCGGGATGGCCACAATTAAGTGAGTAATTAAGCCTACATGGATAAATGGTTTCCTCCATGAAGCATTGTAAGAAAACTAAGATGGGTGAAAGTCAGGGGCAACTAATATGTGTCCCAATGCTTCAATGTATTACAAGTGAAAACTTTTGGTTCAGAAACGCTGAAACATTTCACTTGGATACTTTCAACATGTTTGAACTTTCTGGCCTTTTTGATTTCAAATTATACTGGTCTTTTAAATGTTACTGTGAAGAAAAATGTGGTGAGGTTAAGTAGAGGGGTTAAAAAGCCCTGCTGTGGAACACAGCAATAATTTGGGGATGAAATAAAGCATTTTACACTGACACAATCCTCATTTGGCCAAGTTTGCTGTGCTTGGTTTTGGTTTGCTTTCACCCGTACCCATGGCTCTCCACCTTCCTCTCATCTCCACTCAACCTTTTTTTTTTCCTTTGGTCTCCTTTTTGCTCTGCAAATCCTTTTCACCCCCAGCTCTTTCCTTCACTGCTATTTTCTCATTCTTTTCTATTCCCTTATTTTCCCACTGCAACTTTTCTTCTTCGTCACCATTGCACATTCCACGCACTTCATTGTCTCTCCAGCTCTTTCCCAGCCAGAGCAACCTTTCATTCACAAACTGCTCCTAACAGCGTTGAGTGAGATGGAGCTCTTTGCCAACCTGGGGAAAAACAGGTCTGCAGCTTTCGATTGTGCTGTGACTCCGATCCACGGGCTCAGGTGGAAACACCTGAGGACTGAACATTAGCTGACATGAGGAGAGCTGACATGGACATGAAGGAGACAGCCTCTCATGAAGAGATGTGAACAGGCATCTTTTCTGGGACTTTCTCGTGTGGGTGGCAGATCCATATACTCCCCTGTTCAGTGCAGCCTGCTGGAAATTAGTTCCTCTCTGATCTCCTGCCTCAGTCACTGGTATAAATGCTTTTCAGCCTGTTTTAGGCAAATGAGTCAGGTGCTGTTCTTTTTCAATGCAAATCTTACAGCATGAGAGGCTGCAAACTGCCAGGCTCGCCTGACAGAAGTTTTCAGGAGGCCATATGAAAGTCAATGTCATCATCTCCAGTTGATGGCTGGGCAAACTGAGGGGAAGTGGTTTGTCCAGGGTATCTCCAAACAGCAATAGAAGGTCTAGGAATAAGATCCAGCTCTCCTCAACCTATGTCTGTTGTAACAGCCATTAGAAAACATCACGAAAGTATCACCTTCCAACTGCTGGAAGTGGCATAGCCACCTGAGCAACATCATTTCATGGAAGAATGACACTGATGCCAGCAGAGACCAAAGAAATGTGCATTGCTACTGTAATATGTAACATGATATTGGAGTCTCAAAATGTATTTGTGTGTTTGCATAAAATATATACTTGCTCATGCTTAAATCTGTAAGTAAAACTTGATATTTCCAGGGGTGCTCTTTGGAATTGTCTCAACTGTGTTAGGCATTGAATAGCCAGGAAACATTTCCTTCAACCTGTAGTTCTGTCTGCAATTTCCCGAGGCCGAACTGAATAAAGCTCAGCTGAAATTTGTGATCCCTAAAAGCAGTGACCATTCAATTGTTCCTTTCTTTTTCTGAGGTTAAGTCCCATTGCTCACCCTTGACGTGTATTCTCAGCTTTTGCAGAGAGTGGAACCTCAGCCAAGCTTTTTTGCCTGCTCCTTAGCCAGAAAATTAACAAGATTAAAGTTATTCTGGAAACACCCTGAATTATGTGATCTAAAAGCAAAAGGAAAGCAATTATTTGTTAGCAATAGATAAGTATTGCTTAGATAAGTATTTTTTCAACTGCAGCATAATGCCTGTAAGGGCCCATGATGGTTTTGATGAGCTGTAAGTATTCTGGATGATTTAAAGCACCCTCAGGCCTGCAGAGAAAAGTGTTAAAGATTTTGGGGTGTTAAAGAGAGTGAGGAAGAACTGAACTGGTTTATTTTCACTTTAGAATTTCTAGTAGCAGCAAGCTCTTCGCAGATTGTTGATGGAGTGACTCTCCTGGGAAGCTCATCAATGAGATACTGTCATTTGCTGGTCACATTCATGTCCAACAGCCACGTGAGATGTAAGAGAGCATGCCAAAAATCAGACTTCTGTGTTTCCCTTTATGCAGAAGAGCCCACTTTTTTGCCCAGCTATTTGAATGGCTGGTTGCAGATGGAAGCCACAGCAAGTGCCAGTGCCTTCTCTCTGTGATGGGTTTGCAAGAGCTCTGTAAGTCTCACTGGGTAAATACCAGTCTCAGTAATTTCACTCTACTGCAGATGACTTACCAAATTACACTTTGTGGGTTAACACCAAATTAGAATGGAAGTCACGCATTGCAATCAAAGCCCTCGCGCACAAAGAAATTGTGCAAAACTTCCCCACTGTTGCTGCCATCTGAATCGGTGACAACCGGGGAGATGTTTTCTAGCTTCCTGCCACACAACCCTTGGAAGAGCAAATCTGGACAATGTACGGAGTCTGCTAGTTCAGGATAAAACCTAGTCTAGACAAACCAATGCGTGTTAACAGGTTTAACTGGCTAAATCAGTTATTTTATTACCCTGGCTTAGCAGTGTCCTTAATAAAAACACTTAGGCTCTGCCCCCCAGTCAGAAACGAGTAGTTGTCTCCTCCTGTGACATGATTATAGTGCAGGTGTTGATGTGTGAACGTGGAACATGTTAAGTAGATTCATTGATGAAGGAACATTTTGCGGATTTTGATTAAATATCTCTTGGGAAACAGAAAAAAGAGTGCTATGTTCCAACAGAGCTGAAACTCCCTCTCTGACCTTTCCAGCAGATAACATTTTCATTCTTCATTTCCAAATTACTTTTGTTCTTATTTTTTCCCTCCTTCTGAATGCATATTCTGTTAAATCATATAGAATGAAATTAAAAAGTAAAAATCAGAGGAACACATTTCTGCTTTAGTTAAATGAAATGCTTCAATTAACCCAAGCTTTTGGCCTCAAAAGATTGTAGGATGCTTTGCCACTACCTGGTTTTCTTCCAGGCAGTTTTAAAATGAAGTGAAAAAAGAAGAATTCTAGACAAACAGAAAATCCATTGTCTGTCCAGTTCTGGTAGAGAGGGAAAAATTGTCACAGAATATGACTTATATTCTGGGGGAAGACAAATTCCTGGGTGGCAAGAGACCTATTTTAATGTGGGATGTGTACCCCGAACAGTGTGATCACTCTAGGACACCCTTCCAGTATTGCTAGAAATAGTCAAATGGAAGTGGCGTTTTTTAGTTCCCTCACACCAAAAGGTCTAATTCTGTTTTAATCTGATATTGATGTAGAATGGGCAAACTTCTGAAGTAGGGTTTTAGCAACTTTTTAAATGTTGTATATTCAGACATTGCAAAAACACCATTGTACAGAACACCAGAAAGATATCACCAAAATCTAGAAGTACGGTTACCAATTAATGTCTTACTAGACATCCTGGGTATATAATTACCAACCACTTGAAATACTTCCTTTCTGGTAGTATCATCCTATGCAGTCTCCCAGCTGACCCATATGTTTTTCCCAGCCCTGTCCACTTTAGAGAGCAAGTGATCGCTCTGAGAACTTCACCTTAAAACTTCAGTGTTGCTCTGGCACCCATAGGGACATAGGTTTTGAATAATCTACAGGAATTTAACTTAATTCTTTTCTCCCTGCAAAATGTCCCCCATGGGAATGAAGTGATGAGAAGGCTACAAGCACTGTGGTGCACCGTCCAAGCTAGTTTTAAAAACAGTTATGGGGCAAACTAAATTATACATATATATATATATGTATACCCTGTACTGGTTGTGGACTTGCCAAAGCTAGAAACAGCTGCTGATGTCCAACTCAGTTTTTCCAAGGTAAGCCAACGGTGCCTTTGCTGTATCACAGACGATAACATTGATGTGATTAATATCTGACCAGGTTTTAGCACAATAACTCATCCTCTTCACCTCTTGGTAGGCTGACAGGAATGCAAAGAAGCTCCTTAAAGCATCAGGTTTGCCGTGACCTCTACATTAGACATGAGATGCCCATTAGCTCCTCACGCATAGGCCCGTGCCTCATGCATTTTTAGCTTCTGTCTTCTCTGTAGTCCTCTACATTGCTCACAGCTTGGTGACCTGATCTGTCCCACTGTGTGTCGAACCTAGGGGTGATCCCCGAGGTAGTAGCTGTGTCAACAACGGCATGAAGCCATTGCATTATCTCAAATTTGTTCCTGTCATTGCCCTACCCATCAGTTCCCATCTAAGCTCATCCTTGCTTCAGCTTTACCTCCCTTTCTCAACGTATGCATCGCCTTATTTTACGGAGGTAACAAGGGCACTTCATACCCAGAGTACAACTTCCCTGAATGCCAACTGTCCCCTGCACATCTTGCAAGGTTCACAGCATGACAAAACTATTGCCACCTTTTTATGAAGCAGACACTTGCAAAGTTGTGAAAAACCAAACTCCTGTAGCTTGCTGTTCTCCATCACTTTGTGAATACATTACCACAATGTGAGTCACTGCAGCCTCAGCACTCAATATACAGAGCGTGGCATCGTGTTCGGCTCCATGTTCTCTTCTGCTTTTGTTGTCAGTGTTGTCACTTCTGACTTATACTGATAAATCGAAGAGCAATAATCCAGGTCTGACAGTCCAATCACAGAGTTTCTGTCTAGAAAAGCAGCCAGGTTGGTCTGGACACCAATAGGGTTCCCAGCATAGGAACACACACACTATCTGTGTATACCTGGGGCTAAAAATGCATAGGTAGATGGGTCCTGCTCTACAGTCTGTAAGTCCCTGCAAGCTCCACTTCGTCCCACCTAGCTTTAGACTCTTAACTAAGTCATTGAATAAATTTAAAGCCTATTCAAGTAAAGGAAAAACAGCAAACTAAAGATCAAGGTCACCTCCAGAGAAGCTTTTCTGCTTCCCTTTACCTGCAAACATAGCCTGGGTAGCTGAATCCTAATTTAACTAATCACTAATAGCTAATTGTTAATTTAAGCACCTAAGTGGTGGTGAACCTAGGCCTGAAGCACAAAAGAGAATTTGCTGGCTAATTCCTATTCACTAAACCCTCACTTTCTAAGTTACGAGTTCTTTGAAATCACATCCACAGAAGACAAGCCGAACGACATCTAAATATACTCTCCTCTTTTCACAGAGGCAGGGAAAGACTGACTCACTTGCCCACGGTTATGCCCTTGGCAAAGGTGAGAATCAAACCCAGCCCTCTTGCTTAACAGCGTGAAAGGATCCAAGACCTGCAGATTTCTGTCAAGGTCAACTTTTCTGGAGGTACAAAAGGAAACAAAAGAAGTAGTTTTCCAGCTCCAGAGTTTTAAGCGTCGTGACAGATATGGGGATAATAATATTAATTAAAATACTATTACAGTACTTAGTGGGAATTATTTGGCTGATAAAATTAGGAAAGACAACATGTCATTATGCCATCTCCATGATGTACAAACAGTAACAGCATCTACTGTAAATTACTATGGCAATAGTAATTAGCTATAGTTCTAATCTAACTTATTGTAATGAGCCATGAAAGGAAACACAGGGCTCAATAAGAGACAGCAGCTGTTGAATCCTGGATAGATACCCTCCGTGGTCTTGGTGTAATGCGGTATCAGAGGCTGAAGGTTTGCAGGGTGGCAGAGCTGATACAGGAATTTGAACACAGATGTGGATCAGGACCCATGAAGAGCATGAGACAGTCTTCCAGGATATAGAAGTACTGGATTCAGCTTCTTTCAGCTTGGTCTTCTGTTAACATGCCTGGAAATTGAATCCAATACCCATTTTGTGTGGAGAAAATCCCTCTGCCCTCCTATGCTAGGATTGTCCTGTGGATTTATCTTCGCCTCACCTGCTCCTGCTCTGGAAAACAATATTGTGGTCCATTAGTGTTATTTATTCATATTTCTTAGACAGGATCTTTCCAGGTGCATGAAACAGGCTTGCCCTGGGCAGCGCGACTTTCTTGTGTCCAGAGCAGGAATAGCTCCAGGTGTGGACATTAGTGATGCCGATGCTCTTTCCCATCTCCTCTCCACCTGGGGGACTGTTCCTTCTCCCAAATGCTCCTGTTGGTTTCCTCTTCCCCATTACCCTTTCCCAAGGGCCACCACGTTTCATCCCGTGCCCCCCTTGAAGCCAAGCCATAGTCTCTCGGGTACTCTTCGGAGCTTGACTCTGAGTTCCCGGAGGGCCAGACACTCTCTTGTCTTCCGCAGCAGAGATCCCTATCCAGCTGTCTGGTGCAGAGTATGATGGCACTGGGATATGTGGCTGGGCTTCCACTTGCAAGAGTTGGAAATGGTGGGATAAGTCAAGTTTTTTCTGCTTGCCTGATTTTCACCACGCGTAAGTAGGTCTCTTCCCATTCGTGTCATCATGTCCTCTCACGTTTCAGACTTGGCCTGATGAAGTTGTGCGTGAAACGCAAAGGTACGGGCAGACAAAGAAAGGCTGCGTATAGGCAACTTTCAGCGCTTGAGTTATGGCTTAGTATGCCACAGCTTTTTGGCTTTGCTACCCTGACCTCCACCACTAAGGCAGTAAGAGCTCGAGGATTTGCTATGCCTTTACGGCGGGCCAGGCACGCATGCACACATTGAGCAATAGTAAGTGAAAATAGCTCAGTCATTTGAAATCATCTATCCACTCCTACAGAAATGACATGTTTTAGAACGTAGGACTTCACTTCGCTTGGCCAGTGACCCACTGCAGGTCTTTGGTAGGGGTTTTCCTGTATTCCTATATTCTCAAAGTGCCTAGAGGTGGTGAAAGCAAATAATTACAGCTATGCAAGGCTGCATGGCATGTTTCTTGGCAAACCAGGCTTCTCCACAAAAGGCAGTTCTCCTCTGCAATACTTTTCTTCTGTCTTTCTTATTCTGCTCACAATAAATTACAGACCAATTATTGCTAGCTGGTATATACATCAATGGGAAATGAAATGTGTATCTCTTTGCCAGGGCAATGAGAAAGGAAAAAAAGGAGCCAAATGTACAGTTAACTCCTTTTAACTTCTTTTCATGGGTAGCTGAATGTATTTCGCTAATTTAATCTAGTCCTAAGTACTGACTGTATTTTACAGAGATGTATTTTATGGCTGGTATTATTGACACTGAGACATATATATTGAGCTTTTGGACGGAAAGAGACCCACATCCATCACATTGCATTTTATTGCAAAACTGAAATTTGCAATACAAAGAAAAATTGGTTTAAGGATCATTATATAAATATGCATATATGTTCAATAATATATATGAATAAGCTTTCAATAATATGTTGATATATAGTGATATATATACAGATAGACACAAGTGGTATATTTCTGTTTTGATGGTTGCTGGAGTGTGCCGGAATAACTGATAGAAAATTTGCAGAGAGATCTTAATTATTATCTGGAGGAGACATTTTTAGGCTGAAATCCCTGATGATTTCATATCTTCTCTGTGGATGGGGGAAAGGAGAGCAGTGAGCTGGTAATAGAGCAAATCCTTGGCTTCCTGCTGGAGACGTGCTGTTTGGTCAACAATGCATTGCATCTAATGCATTGGGAAATTATCACCTTAGGCACTAAAGATATCGGGGGGCTCTGAAAAAATGCTGTCCTATCTAAATACCGTAAAAAATTTAGATCCAGCTTTTCAAAGGCAGCAACGGCTTGAATCAATACATTCACCTCCTTATTTTTGCACATATTGGACTTATACATGGAATTTTAAAAGTTAAGCCTGATCTAAGTTAATTTTCTTGGCCCATGTTTTAGCCGGTGGAAAAAGACTGGCACCTCCAGGAGGTGAGTTCCTCATCTCTATTTCAGACATTGATTCATCTCCAGTGCCTTAGATATTGGCCTTAGGGAAAGAGTTAGTCACCTCCTAAAGATAATTACCTCTTGCCATTGATTAATAAGGACAAATACATGATTATTTTGACCGCACGCCTGACATCTGCGTGCATACAGCTGGGCAAGATGAATCCCAATTGCTGAGATCCAGGAGCTGCAAGAAGATATAAAAGCACATTTCCAAAACCAGGTAAGTTTTCAGAAGAAACAAAATCAAGGTCAAAAACATTTTAGGTTCCCAGCTCCATGGGATAGGAATGGAAATTAGGCCTTTTATCACTTCCCATGATCCATGTCATGCAGGATGTCCCAATGTGAGCTGGTGAGATATAGAGAGGAAATCCAAGTGAAATGAGTGCTGGTGATATATATGCCATGCTGTGTGCTCTGGAGAAGCTCTGTCTGGCTGTGGAACAAGCTGGACAGTATTTGGGAAATTTTCACTAATAAATAGTGTCCTGGCTGTAGGTGGAAGTGGTGCGGGGAAAGGTAACTATGCTATCAATGCTAGCTGAAGGAGTTACTCCTGGTGCTCACGTAAGAGAAGTCTGGTATCCACGAATACAGGTGCTTAACACTAAATTGCAGTTGGGTGGATCAAAGGCTTTCCAGATTTTGTGAAATTTTGCAGTGTGAAAGTGATTTCCATTCCAACATTAAGAGGGAATACAGGGTGGACAGAAGGAACTGAGAAAAATATTTCATAAAATAAAATCCGAAGTTAAAAATTAAGCTAACAAACCCCAATAAAAAATGGTTGAATAAAAAGTGTTTTTATCTCCATTTTACCTCTTAAAACCACTGAAAATAACCATTGATTTCTCTTGGAAAAAAAGTGATACCAAAATCCAATTGCACCAGCTCAAAAAAACTTGTTGGCAGTATTATCAAAATACTGTCTTTCAGGGAAAAGGAGGACTGTTTCTGCACACACATTTTCAGTAAAACTGGCACCTTTTTGTGAGTTATGACAGGGTAAAAAAAATGTTCCATCAAAACTTTCCTGAGCAGATGTGGGGGAGCAGCTGTGGGAAACAGAGGGGCTGGTGGTATATATCATCCTCGTCTGGCTAGGGAGAAGAGAAGTGTAAGCAATTCCTTTTCTTCCCAGAATATGCCCAGGGATTACTGGCAGCTCTCCTTTTGATACCCATCCTAACTGCTTTTCCCAATACAGATGCTCTCTCCATCCCCTCTCTCCCTGGGGGACTGTTCCTTCTCCCAGATTCTCCTGTTGGTCCCCTCGTCACCATTCCCCTTTCCCAAAAGCCACCAGGTTTCATCCTATGCCCTCCTTGGAGCCAAGCCATAGTCTCTTCGTGCTTTTTGGAGCTTGACTCTGAGTTTGCGGAGGGCCAGACACCCTCTTGGCTTCCCCAGCAGAGATGGGGCTGTAGTTTCCACCAGCACCACTGCTTTTAATAAGACGGAAAGCTCATTTCCTACACGACACAGCCATCAGCTGGCTGGATTTAAAATGACAGCAGGGCTCATAAAGCAATCCCAGGCATCCCAGCTTCACCAGTTTGGGTTTTTAGCTGGTGAGCAGAATGTTACCTGAAGGAGTTGTGTCTTGTATACTCATACAGTGATGCTCTGCTCAGCAAAGCTGAAGCTATCCCAGGGCTATTGTGGAAATAGTTTCTAGAGATTTTAAGCACGCAGGGTTAATGCAGTTACATGGGAAAGCTGTTTGCTTGCTGTGCAGTTTGTTTCCAATCCAGCACTGGAAAACCTGGAAAGATGAACCTTTGCCTGAAGAATGGAATACCTGCTATTCCCCATACTCCTCATATTTGAGCTACCTCATGGGGACTTCCCAAGCAACCCTTCCCAGCGGACCACAGCTGTTCATGAGGGACACGGTAGCCTCCATCGCAGGAACCAAGAATTTGGATAGACCCTCCAATCCTGCTTCAGTAAGGACTCACAGCTGGAAACTGCCTGGGCATAACACAGAGTTCCTCTAAGTGACTCTTGCCCCAAACTTTCTGCATTTTGTTTGCACTGAGTGAGTCTGGTTACAGCAGCATTTCTCCATGTCCCCGGCACAGCTGGCTGTGCATCCAGAGGTAGTCTCAAGAAGCAGGGAGAAAATCAAATCCTCTCTGCCTCCAGCCCTTCTCAGGCTACCAGAAGAAGATGCAGCCTAAGACATATCTGCTTCTCCAAGAAGCAATTTGTTTCCTTAAAACAGGCTACTGACTCTCCCTCTGATACACTTATTTGTCTCAGTGTACCTCTATCCAGAGAATTGCAGGTAAAGTGTCTGTGCAAATGGCAGGGCTCATTCACATTGTGCCGCTATCACAAGGTCTTTCCCTCAGTAAAAGCTTTCCACTGGGCAGAAAAGAGTTAATGGGACCAGATTAAAAACACTACAACAAATGACCGAAATGTGTAAGGCTTGTGCTAGATGTGGCTGCTTCCTTCTGCCAGCAGCTGTCTAGACCTGCGAATCTGTCCAGATGGGTTTTGATATGAAGATTTTGCAGGCCATAACTATTAGCTGAACGGGACGGTATCTAGTCCTTTTTGTGATAAAGGAGCAACATGACCTTCTTAGGGATTTTAAGCTTAACTCTAAGGTTTAAATTAATTGCAGTTCTATTAGTTGAGGTGTAAGGTCTAAGTAATTCCATACCTTCTGCCAGTGGTCATCCAGGGTAAACAAGGGAGCATAAAGACATTTTTGGGGTAGTCCTTCCCCTGTTATACTCTCCCCTCTTACAGAAATGAGCACGATTTATATTCCCTGAGTTAGGAGATTGCACCTAGACCCTCGTGTTCAGCAGTCCTCCTAATTTCCTTATTACTCTAGCAATCCTGAACCACAGCACATTGCTGACTCTGTGTCTTTGATATGCATTAGCTCAAGGCATCTATGGTTTTGTCCAGCCATGGAAGTTAAGCAGGTGAGGATTTCTCAGACCGGAGAGGGTAGATATTACTCACTCCAGTGGTGATGGCACTGGATCTCCATCAACATTTTGCCTTATTATTTTATATGAAACATTGAGCAGTCCCTGGAGAGAAAGTCCTTGGGCATTTTGACATGCCCAGTAGCTCAAAAAAAAAAAAAAAAAAAAAAAAAAAGGAAGACTTTGCAGTGGGAAATAGTTATGCCTGTATTTTACCCTCAGAGCATTGTGACACTTAGTCCAACATCCCTACGCTCCCCAGAGTGCCCCCAAAGTGTCCTGCTGGCATCTGTAGATTCACTCAGGGAGAATTTTCTTCTCCTTTATTTGTAAAATCAATCTGTACCCAAGAATATAGCAGACTATATCGTCTCCTGTTGCCATGGGGCTGCAGGAACTGAGGACAGCCTCACAGAGAGGGACTCTACAGTGCAGGATCCAGACACTGTGAGGAGCTTTCTGAGACTTTGTTCCTATTCCCAAGCTGCAGAGCAGCCTGAATGCCATTTGCTCTGGGGAGGCAGAAGGGAAAGGCATGTCTGAATGAAGGATACCTTGCCTGGGAAGTGGGAGAATACAGAATGCAGCCTCTCTCGAGCTGCATGATCTCATGTGCCAGATGTGACTTGGAGCAGGTCTCTGATTCTTGCTCCATCTGGCATGTGTGACCTGAACAAGGGGAGGCAAAGCCTTGCTAAAAGGCAGATTTCCTACCCTCTGCTCATTCTCTGTCACAACATGTCACACTTTCCTCTCTTTTGCCAGGTAACACACTGAAGTCTGCCTCTATCACAGGACTTCTTGTTCCCACTGTGTCCCCAGTCAAGTGATGTGCTGCAGCTTTGTTTCATGCGGGAAAGCAGCATGATCTGCTGCAAATCCGCCACACCAACAAATTCATACTTCGTACATCGGCCTTGAAGATCCATGCTGGGTTTTGCACTCTTGCATATGGTGTGACTTCAGAGCAAAGTGCCAGAGGAGCAGACACCCTGTTCAGGGTCAGAATGATGGAGGAAGGTTATACATTGGGGAATTACCCCACCCTTCCCACAGCACCCACTATGTGCATCTGGCAGGCTTGAATTCCAAATTTTCCCAAGCATTAGAAACCAGTGAATACCTGCCTTTGATCTGGTACTCATTTCTCATTTCCTTATTAGAGAAGTTAAAAAATAAAAACAAACAAACAGTAAAAGTAATGCACAAGAAAAAGAGGTCTCATTACCCCAATACCAGCCAAAGGACTGCAGGACATCAGGTCCCAGACTAGGATGGTTCTGTGGGCATCTGGATGTCCACATGACTATCATCTGAATGACATATAAAAGAAGATCTCGTTAAAGCAGGGGAAGAAATATATTGCAGGTACCACATTGTCATATAGTATTTTTAGGAGACAATGCAAACATGGAAAGGGTTAAAATGCTCTAGTGCTAGCAAATTTCCTTATAATCAGAGAATTCCTAAAGTTTCACCATAGAAAAGAGGCTGTTTTAGTATTTCCACTTACTTTTTAGCCATTTTGATGGGTTTAGGTTAGATCCTTCCAGATAGGCCTTCACTGCCCAAAGGCATTAAAGCTATGGGACATCTGGAATAACCTGAGGCTTTCCACTGATCTAGGGTTGGACTTTGCAGTTCTCATGAATCCATCTCAATTCCCACCCCCAGTGTTTTTCCACTGGAGCTGTACTGACTGCTGTTAACAGGCGTATGGCAGTGATTTCAGCCAAGCGTGCCTGATGCACAGCTGCTGAAGATCTTACTCTGGGTGAGAGTCATTGAGGCAGACAGGCAGGTCTTGTTCAGGTCTGAAAGGAGAAACAACATTTAACAGTATGACTGGGAATAACTGCTTGGAGTCAAACATTAGGCCTTCAAGCACTTTTTTTCTGTATTCTGTAGGGATTCATCTCAGTTTCTGGGCTAACCTGTAGGTCTCCTTTGAGGATGACAACACAGCGGTCTAAAATGAATTGTTATCCTTCGTTGAACATGTGAGCTCTCTCTGGCGCAGGATGTTATTTTCTTTCATATAACTCCGAACAGCTTGGCAATGTGGGTATGAATCCTAAAGGCTCCCTTACCACCTCACCCATGTTAAGGCTTACTTGCCACCCCAGTTAATTAGCTACCATGGCTTCACCAAATCTTGGCTTCCTTGCCCAGCTTTGAGCAATGGCCTCCTCTGCAGATAAATCAGAGGAACATGGCTCAGCCCATGCCAACAGCTTGAAGGCACATTCATTAATTGGTTTTGAAGAGCCATGTGAAAAATAACATTGTTGCTTCCTTTATCTAGAAGCAGTTGATTCCAACACAGTCCGCGAAAGCTGATGTGTGTGGTGGAAAAGTCCAGCAGCCTGTTTGCATCCCTCCTGTCCTAGGGACACTTGCATCCCAAAGCCTAAAGGGCTAGGACTGCAAAAGATCATGAAACCTGCTCCCTTTCCCTTTCCGTCCATCCTGACATCCAAAGGAAATCTTTGCAGTCCAGAACCTCTTCTCCATGAGTAAGGGATGCCTTTCTGAGCAGTTTTCCAAAGTAAAAGCACTCCGTATCCACTCCCTCAGCAAACGCTCCAGGGCACCTTGTTTTCTTCAGTGGACCCAACCTCCATATCTTTTGACTTCAACAGCTATACAGGTGTGCATGGGAAGTGTCTTGCAGAGACATCATGGTATATGGGTTTTATGTTAGAAGATGAGTGGCCTCATGTATATAGTGGATGGTAGAAGAAGGAAAGCCTTAGAGGATCTGATGAAGAGCAACATCTCTGCCCAGCACATCTCTTGTGGGTTTCTGACTGAACAGAACATTTCTTTGGGAGCTGGTTCTTAGAAACCTAACGGTACATTGAAATCCAGTTGTATGATCAGTACTCAGAGTAAGTTTACACCTCATTGGCATCTAGAGGTGTCCTACAGCTATCTATAGGACTAAGTTAGTTGCTTGGTCAAACACTTCCCAAGCAGCCCTACCTTTGGCTCAGCTCAGAGCATTTCCAGAAGCAATTTCTCCCACTTCCATCATGTCCGTATCTCAAAATGTTATGAGGCATGGGACACTGTGCCAGGCAATGCAAAAGGCACCCACTTAGTAGTTTTTCTAAGTCATCTTAGGCAAGCCATAGCTTCTGGGCACAGGTAGGCACAGGTAGGCAGCTATATTCACTCAGGGTACCAACTGAGCAGATCTTATTGCATTTAGTGACAAGTCTATCACCATGGTCCAGGAAGGGGGAGATGGAGAAGGACTTAGTTAAAGTAAGTTCCTCACCTTGGACAGGCTGAGAAGGAAAGATTCAAACTGAAATCTCAGAAGGAGGGTATAATGAGGGGCCATTTTCAATTTGGTAGTTAATTTTAAGCGCAAAGCCTTGAGCATTTTCCTTTCCACAGACTTTTGGTTTCTTGGCTGTTCATCAACAACATGTACTAAAGCCCACTCTTGTGGTTGATTCATTGTCTACCCTAATGAGGAACCAGACAGCCCATTGATAAATCTGGGGTTCCTCTGGGTTCTCGTCCCTAATTCTTCTTTTCTCACAAATCCTTCACATGTCTATAGCCAATAATCTTTCCAGCCTAGCTGGGTCATCCTCTTCTTTTGCCCCCGGTTCTTGCTCCTTTCCTCCTGCTTCAGAACGGCCAACAGCATCTACTTTCTAAACTTCCTACCTTACCTGCCTCACTGTTTTGCCTCTTTTTCCATGCCCAGTGCCAAATAGTAATCAACTTTTATCTGAGTATTTACTTACTGTGAGACTCCCATGGCTTGGAGAGAGGGGGAGAAAACATATATTTTAGTAATCGACCTATTTCCAATACTTTAACCTGCAAACATTTTTTTCTTCACCCATCCTTGTTTCCCTCTACTAACCAGCCCACTGTCTTTTCATTCATCATGGCACTGTCATGGATCACTCAAAGGACTGGCATCTTTTAAGTCACTATGCGTGCGTGCTATTGTGTAAATGGACACATCTCTGCCACCAGCGACGAAGATCCAAAGGAGATGCAAGAATGACAAACATCTCTAGCTCCAGGAACGTTGTCACCATCTTTAGCTACTTCATGAGTTGAGAACAGTGTTAGGGGATGGTGCTTAATCCTGCAAAGGCTTTGCAAATAGTAACAGCCTGCAAAGCACAATATGAAGGGATGCCATCACCTGTTTGTGTACATATGCCTCTGGTGATTTAATCCACAACATGGAATTTTCTTTTTTTCCCCTTCATTTCCAGGACTTTCTCCTCAGCTCAGGTAGCTGCTCCTTTGAGGACGTCCAGCATCTGCATGCACCAGAGCCCAGACTTTCAACAGATTTCATGCCTATTCAGACGCCACATTATTCAGAGGCTTTTCCTTCCCTCCTTTTTTCCCTCTTCCCCATTCAGTCCTACATGTTCAACTCACCAGAGGCTTCTGACCTCTCAAGGTGTTTTTAGGTAGTTGGTTTTATATCCATACAGTGTCATTTCTTACCACTCTAAATTCAAGCCTATCATTATGCAAAAAGAAAAAGATCTTCTATACTCATGGTCAAGGTTAGCTCCAGGAAAAAACATCTACACCCGTATGCAAGTTACACCTGGGTGTGTGGTTTCTATATGTCATTCCTTCCCATTTGGTATGAAGCACTTTACTGTTTAATAGAGCAAATACGTACATAGAATAAAAGAGAATATATATATTATCAATATAAATTTATGCAGACCAAAGTATTGGCTTAAATTAAATGACAATACTTCCCATTCTGAATTCATTCAGCCTAGAGAAACAAAATACCGATATATAAAGAAAAAACCTTGTAAGATTGATAAAGACGGCAGAATGATGACTTTAAAGTGGATTTTCCTACTTTAAATGCATAGGTTACATTTTCTTTATGCAGTCTTTAAATAATTCATTAGTCCCCAAGACAGTTTTATTAAGTCTGTGAGTATTGCTATAGAATCCCAAGTAGCTATAACTTCTCTGAAGCTTATGGGACCAGGCAGTTGGAATGCTAAAACATACTTAAAATGAAATAGTCATATATTTGTGCTGGGAGATTGTATTTTGTCAAACTATAACTGCTTTTTATTCTCTGAGATCCTAGATACCAGATCATGAGCAATCTATAGAGCTGATCAGCCGAGATCAATCAAAATTCAGCAGCTTTTACCACTTCTTTTCTACCCAGCCGAGCAGCAGGTGTCACTCACAAGGAAAACATGGGTTGGTTTTGGCAGACCGTCAAGCTTTTAATTTTTTTTTTTTTTTTTTCAGCTAGGAAAAAGGCATGAGGCCCATCAGGAAAGACAACTGTTAACAGGGTATGTATGTAGTCTTCTAGTTGGAGGTTGGTTGCTTAAAGGCAGAGGTGCTTCTGAATGAAAGTACAGTGAGCTGTATGCAACACAACATGCTCTGCAGTTTAGACACAGGCCTAAAGTGCTCTTTCTATAATTGCATCACTGCTGCAAGCAACACAACCTCCATTTATTTTTTCATCACTGGCTATTCTGGACTTTATTTCTAAAGTTCCCTTGGAAAGAAAGAGACCTTGTATATACCTTGTACAGCAATCAGACACTTACATCCATGGGGCTTCAGGTTTCCACAACAGCAAGATGCACAATCCAATTTTACACCGAGAATAAGATCAAATCTCAACACTGAAATCACTAACCCAGCAGCAGGCTGGGATCCAGACCTGAAAAAGCTGAAAAGGGGAACTATTATGTATTTACAGGACATCCAATATCTTTAGCACAGACTGTTTGCCTCACTCCATCTATTCCAAAAGTTATGTGACAGTTAACTAATGAAATACTTATCTGTCTTCACTGTCTGTTGATGCATCCTAAGTTTAAGTTAGACACCAGTCTTTTAAATGTTCGATATAAAATGAGAGGAACCTCATGCACAACACTAATATATGTGTCTATAAAAAAGCATTTGTGAGACAACGACAGCTTCCCCAGCACAGTATGCAACTGCAGGTACCCTGCAAAGCCCACTTAGTATTAGACTCAGGTCCACCTCTCCCACAAACCTATCACGTTCCAGACCAGTTATCTTCCTTGATTGACGCTATCAGACACGGGAGTAAGTGACTTAACTCCACATTCCCCCTAACAGTGGAAATCAGTATGAAGCTGTGCACAGAGCAAGCTCTGCCACTGTATACATTAACCTCTGCCCAAGCAGAGGGCAACGCTCCCTGGGGTGGAGAGCTCAGCACTTCACCATAAATCTTACATCCACTTTGCCAATTGAAATAGATAAAAAGAGATTTCCAAACTGGAGAAAAATACTGATATTCATATCGCTTTAGATGTCTATCGTCTCATTCCTTGGCTTTCTTTACAGTTAACGGAGAAAAATAGGCAATTGCATGGTATGGTTCACTTGGTCTCTTCTAGAATCTCTGTTAGGAACAGACAATTTATGTTCTAAAGGCTGTTGACCCTACTAATCTGCTCCTACCACAATTTTCAACTAAACTGATACCCTCATTTACCAGGGAAAACCTCAGTTTTGTTTAATAATTCCACCTTGCCAAAATAATACTCCAACATGAAAAGTCTGACAGGAGCAGCCAGCCTAGGTAGGCTCTATCACAAGAAAAAAATTACAATAACAGTAAAAAATTTTTAAAATGTTATAATGATGGCTGCAAGCCAGCATTTCAGGACCACAGACAGGCAGTGCATCACTAGGGGAACACTGTAACTTGAATAAAATATCTGCAAAGATGGTAGAAGTAGAATTGCAGAATATACTGTTGTGTGATTTATCAGCTGTAATCCATTTGTATATTAAAAATTGTGGTACATAAATTTAAAAGTGTAGGCAAGCTACGAAAATGGTGAATATCCATTGCTAGAAATCTTTCAATAGAGACTTGAGCGGGGATTCATCTGCAGATTAAGATACAGATGCATTGATATGTCCCTGGTCACTAGGTATCCAAATTCCCATTACTGTCACTGATGGATGAACTCAGTGGTGTTTATGAAGTAATTCAGCTAAACCTAACCATGTGCTGTGCCATAGAGTTGCCAAAACATAAGCACTTAATGTTATTTTAGCCCCCAGTTCCCACTTCAGAAGGGCAATGTCTCCTGTAGGAGATACTACCAATCCCAGAGAGATGGCTTGATACCCAACTGTACATCAAATGGCACTAGATGCCTCTATGTGGGCAGCCAAGTTGTAGTTGTTGTTGAATGAATCCCTCTCTGAGATGCACTGCGTGTATCTGTTAAAGGTTCTATCTATAATGGAAGCTTAGACACAAAATCCAAACGTAGACGCTGGTATTGGGCACTAAAACCTTGATGCCTTCGTTTCAAACAGAATCTCACCCTGGATTTTTTAATAAAGAGAACTGCTGTTGCTTGCTGCAAATGCCCTGTCTCGGCACATCAACATATAAAATTTTCTGGATGCAATTGTTTGAAGTTAAAATGAACATCCAAATGTCAAAAGTTATTCCTATGTGGAATTAATATTGATGCATCCACAAAAAGTATAATTCAGGTCTTCAAATCCTGCTCTCTCCATTTACCTGATAGGAATGTTTTTGCTAAAATACCTTGCTTTGCTAAAATAACCCCTTGACCCATAGCTCACATCACTTACCCTTGTGAACACCTCCACTGATCCACTTCATTCATACTTTCATCTTTAACGTGTCTGAATACTCTACCCCAAGTCCCTTGTGCAGTTTATCCTACATCTTCATCTTGGATCTTTTTTTTCCTACAATTCCTTTCTTCTCCCCAAAATGCCATCCCCACCTGTATGTTGTCTTCTACTATGCTTTCTCCCATGTGGCACAAAAGAAGCATATGCTGATGTATCTACACTTTTCTTCAGATCCAGTGCTTTAGGTCCTTACCATCTCAGGTCCCCATTATACATCCAGTTTTTCCTTGGTGCTATATCAAATGCCTTTTCAACTCCTCCATAGCAGGAGAAGAGAAGAGACCTTAAAAAGGAGAGCAAAATAAAAAAAGGAGAAAAAACATTTCTTCTGAATCCCAAGGTACTTCTTGTCCTCCGAAATGAGTCTCACTCCCCTTTGGAAACAACAAATTTATTCACCCTTTAGATCTTCTCAGCTGCATCAAGGAACAGTGAAGCTGCTCTGCTTGTGGAATAGAAGTCAATGTCATTTTCAAATTGTAAACATCTTCTCTGTGTTGTTGCTGTCTGGCACAAGCCAAGCTGTATTGCTGATGTAGAACAACGATCTTAAAAGTTTTGGTAATTTTTTTTTCCTTTTTAGCCATTTAAATGTATCATTTTATTTTGCTTGGGTTGTCTTAATGAAGATTAAAGAGATGATTTTGATTAATAGTCTTCCTTTGAGGCACTGGTAATCTGAAGGGAGGAACTAACACTGTGACATACTGAAAAGTAAAAATAAACCCACGCTAGATTCCTAAAATGCTTTACTGTGCCAGGATAGGTTATTCCAAAGTCACGAAGTCATGCCATGAAGCATATCTCCTTCTGTACTAACACATCTATTATTGGTAAATCATTGCTGATTATTATTTATTCTTAGCTGGAACTCTGATGCAATATAAATACTAAATTGTTATCTGATCATGTTTCTTTGGAAATGTATTTCCTTGTTTCTTACAGACGGTTTGTTACTATTTCAAAACATGATTTTTAGCCTGTTGAGTTTTTGCATTTTCCAGTTGTTTGCTTGGTTGACCAGGGTTCTCAAGCATAGCAGATCACCATGGTGAAATACAGTGTAAAAATACTTAAAGCAGCATTGAAAGAGTTAGTGAGAATGCCTTACCGCAGTGCTCCACAAACCAGCCATCTCATGCTAAAATGAATATCCTTCTCAATATAGCCAAGTTAATTTGCCCAGATCTGGCTTCATTACCTTGGACACAATACACTGCATCTGACTTCCTCGCTATTGAGATTTTGTGCAGTTGTCATCCATTCCAGAAGAAAACACATGCTGTGAATTAGGGGCCCAAACCTATCAGATCAGAAATCTTTGGCTAACCAAAGTGATAAATGTTGCTCCTTGGTGTCAGATCAATGGACACTTAAACAGCACATAGCATTCTACCCTATTCTTTGTTTATTTGCCTTTGGAGGTAGTTTTGTTAAGTTTTTCCAAAGATAAAAAATGCCAGCATAATAAGAAAAAAGTAACATTTCCATAAACACACTTTTGGAAACCATTTCATGAGCACATTTCTGGTGGAAAAGATAATATAATTCATGCAAACTTCTTATACCTGCCTTCCAGCGTGCCATTCATACTCCATTGCATCTCTCCAAGCTTTAGGGAACTGGACTTTTTTTCTCCTTTCTACTGCCAGACAAATAAGAACAGTAGATGCTGAGTCCAGCTGCAAGAAAATCTGGGACCCAGCAGCAAAAATCAAACAAATATAAAACACATAATAAATTATGGCTAAGTCTCACAATGGACTGATATCGTCTTGACTCTTCTGCCAGGATGAAAAAGGATGATTACTACCTTTGGAGATAGGTAGATTAAGCCTGTGTTTAATATTAGAGGCAATCTTTTTAATTTCTTCTAAACTTTTTCCCATCAAAATGACAGCTTATTTAGACAGCAAAAAAACTACTTCTCTTTTTCCTTTGAAAAGAAATAGGAAGCAAAATGAGTAATTTTTCCTCAAATTGCCTGCTAATTATTTTTTCGTTTAATTTTCTATTACTCCTGAAGAACCATCAAGGTTTGGAAAAAAGGCTTATTTTTCATCTTGTTTTATTCCTTTCCCTGAAAATACAGCACATTTTCTAATGTACTAGCTCATTTACTTTCTCATCTGCAAGTCAGTGTTTTAAAGAGTGTTGCAGCAGTCTTGACATGAGACATTGATAATCCTGAATTATGAACCAAAGACTTAATTGCATATAGATGGACACTTCCTCAGTCAAGGGAGAGGAGTGACATTAAGCTATATGGATTTTTGCCTGGTTGGGAGGCAGCACCATTGTCATTTAACCCATCTACACTGGTTTCTCCATTTTTCCTGGGCAAAGCATGCAAAATACCATTTATGTATGTTGTAATACAATTTGTACCCAAGCTGTGTGCATCCAAAAAAAAAATGACAGCCTTAACTCCTCTATATACTTCCAGCAACTTCTTTTTTCTCTGACATCATTCAATTGGATCCACACTCTTCCCCAGAACTTCTCACTTATCCCTGGCATATGTTTGTGGAATCAACGAATGATTCATATTCCGGGCTGTAATTTCCTGTTGATTTTTAGTGACTCATTTATATGCTAGCTCAGCACCACTTAGAACCAGGCTGAAATGGGCTTATATTTGTTCAGTATTGGTTTGCAGTTCATTTTCCATAAAACCTTAAGAGGAGAAATGAATCATCGTATTAGCATTGAATTAACAGTATTTGTTGGAAGGGATCAGGGAAAATCGAGCGGGTATTTGGCCCACACCTGTACACTTGTGCTTCATGACAGTCAACTCCTGTCTCCCTTCCCAGTCTGTTCCCTATGAGGCCAACCACTCACCTTCTCCAATATTTATTTCACAGAAAGGATGAGAGGTAATGGTAAGGTAATGGGCTCCTCAGTTTTACAAAGAAAGACATAACAAACATCAGTTGTCTGAAAGCTGAATCAAGACAGAACCTGTCTAAGAATAAAACCAAAATGTCAAAGAAGAAAACATTTGAAGAGTTTACCCATAGTGCCTATTGATTCTCTATCCTTGGAAATCATTTGCTCGAGTATGAATATTTTACTAAGAGTTAAATTGTAGTTCAGAACTGAAAGAAGGGAAGCAGTGGACTCGATACTTGTGCTTTGTTCTAAAGAAAATTGTTTTCTAAAAGGAGTTGTCCGTGCATAAAGCAGTGAGACAGGGTAAAACTAGCAAGGTGACAACATTATAAGATCTCTCTATTTCTTCATTATTTTTCGAGGTTTTGAGTTTTTCTAATGTGTAAGATTTCAAAACACATTCCCTATTTCATGTAAATGAAGTTGTATTTTATTCAATGTCATATCCATTGATTTTTTTCCCTTCCAAATGGAGAATTCAAGTGCCAAATAAGTCATTTGGCTCCTTGCCTCAGTTTCCCTACTGTTAATATAACATAACATTACTTCCATATATCATTTTGAGGTTTGAATCATTAGCATTTGAAAAGCACATGAGTATCCCCCACTGTAAGATGCCTGGTGGCTTCAAGCATCTTGCACTGTAATTGCTTTCTGGTTGCTTCACAAACCGTGTGCTTGTGCTCAGTAGATATGTGTTGTCCTTTAAAATAGCCTCATCAATAATATTGTTGTCCCATCCATCACAAAAACAGTCAGCTGAGTGGAGCAGTGCCCAGCTGCTGGTTGTTTTAACTCACAGATCAATACTTTACATGTATTAAAGTGAAGAAATGACCAAGACCATTTCTACCAGAAGGCACCATAAGGTGATCTACACAGGTAGGGTGTTATTAACTTGCACTGCAATTAACACAACTGAGATGACCATTGCTACTTCTCCCCCAGTGATACAAAGCAGAAAAAGCCTCATAATTTGCGGCCATTATGAACACATTTAACACAAACAGGGCAATTTACCACCATGTCCAGCCCTGGCTACCGCAGTTCCAGTAATTCTAAAAAGCCCCAATTTCCATCCTATGGTTTTGCCTCCTTTGAACATTTTTACATCCCCTTTAGCACTCAGGCTTTGTTGCTGCGCTCATACAAGCAGCTCCCACCCACCTCCCCAGAGCTGAATCCAATCTTACAGGGCTCCCAGAGAAAAGACAAAATTCTACGCAGCTGGTACTTACGTCAATGAGATGTGTGTCCCTGTAAGTAAGGGCAGAATTAAGAATTAGGCTTAGTGTGGCTTTGCACAGAGCTGATGGAGTATTTTCTAAAGTATAAGGTGTTATATAAAGACCAGCCCTTTCATTGTGTTTCACCTTTTTTTGTAAGCAGATGAGAAAAAAGGATGCGATAGCAGCACAACAAAGCATATCATTAATCTCTGGATCACTTTTTCCCCCTTCTTACTTCTTCTGTTTTTCAAAAGAGGGCTTAATACATAGAAGAGAAAAGAAAATACCAGTGCAACAATCATAAGTGCAAGGCAAAGGTTCAGTCTGTTTATTTTTCTCTGTGAATTACTGGGCTTTGTGTAAATCAATATGTTGTTCCCTTGGCACTTCAGTACATAGCAGAGTAGATTTAAAAAAAAAATAATATATATATATATATATATGTCTGCTGCACAATGCCATGCAAAACTGTTGACTTGGAGCTGAGGTTTTGTGTCAGCAAAAGGGCTTGATATCAACAGAAATGCAGATGACAAATGTTGCGGTGATCCCTCTGTGTAACAAAGGTTGCAATGACCAAGGCAGCAAAGGGGAGAGCCAGGAACAACCTGGCACAACTGAGTTATGTCTCATCATACATTTGGTTGAACAATGGAGACATTATCCCCAGCTGACTAGGAATGACCTGCTTGCCTCCCTGAATTTCACAGAGAAAGGAAAAACTCTTTTTTTCTTTCTGTTGGCATTTGATATGATATGTGTGGTCCTCTCTGTACCTCTACAAGAAACTGGTGCGTTTTCACCCAGCATCCTGCAGCCTATTCCTCTCCCTCCTTTCCCATGGGAAAATTCAAACTATTGAAACAGTGCTGCTTTTTTTTTTTTTTTTTCCTGTGGGAAACCTGCCCACTCAGCAGCACAGCAGCCCTTGTCAAAAATATTCCAGCATGGACTTAGCTGTCCCTGTGTTAATGCTCTCCTTCAGAAAATGGGTCTGTTTCTACCTTTGGATGGAAAAGCAAAGGCTCTTTAAGGGTTAACCCTGTTCCTTGTGGTTTCTTTTTGCTGGTGTTGGCTCATTCCATAAGCTTTTTGCTTTAATGAGCCCTCTTTAGCTCTGCACTGAAACTGGAGATCTCTAGTCTCATTAGTTTGGCTAATTAACCATTCTCTTCTAACTGTCGTCTCAGGTTCATCTAAGTATGGGAAACCTTGAGAAAATAACTAACAATTGCATTATCATGCAAACTCGTAGGTAGAAGTGAGCCAAGTTCCTGCTTGAAAATATGAGAACCTTTTAACTGTGTAGGCAGTACTGTATTCCACAGTGCTTCAAGAATAGCACAAGCAATCCCTCTCCATTTCCTAAAACTAGAGATTTTCAAAGGGATACATACCAGCATGCTCAGAACTTGCATCAGCCTGTAGTTAGTGGGGAGAGCTGATCCTGATGGGAGATTTTCCAAAAATGTCTTTCTGGCCATGCCTAGATGGACACCAGGTCAGGGACAGAACGTGGCTGACCAGTTCAGGTCTGGCAGCAGTCTGTGTTTCTATGCAGTGAGGCTGCACTACAAACTGGAGCTGATAAATCCACGTGCCATTGCTTTGCACTAGGTGGACTGCCTGGGATCTGCTAGAAGAAGAGATGTCTCCACTGCAGCACATGTTGGATGCAGAATGGGAAAGGAGGTGGGGAAGCAGTGATTCTCTCTGAGGGACCGGGATGTAATGGTAAGGAGGAAAACAAAACTTCCTTCACTGCCCCAGACAGCGCTCTGAGCCTCAGTTAACGCCTGGATTTCCCTTGGGTGATGAAGGCATGCTCATTCAACCAGTCATTCCAGACTTCTTTCTTGCTCTTGGACAGCAATTCAATGGAGTCAAAGCAGAACTTAAGGTACAATCGTACCTTCCCATCCGATGGCGCAACTGTACCATTGTACAATCAAGTCATCGCGTCCTAAAGCAGATTCTGAAATTTAGCCAGAAGAATCATCTCTGTGCTCCGCTGATTCCTCATATTGACTACCCATGGACTACACAGGGATCTAGGGCACCCAGTTCAGACACCCACCAGGAATACGTGTCCCATGTCCTTTCTCCAGTTCCTGACACCCAGACCTCTCATCCAACTCACCTGCGAGTCCAGCTTGATGTTTGCTAGCGAATCACATCCCTTCACACACCGCAGCTTGCATGTTCAGACAGAAAACAGTCTGGAAAGGAATTTAATAAGAAGATGAGATTTTGATCCCCTCCTGTCTCTGCCCTTGTTTCCTTGCAAATAAATAAATAAATTCCCCCACTACTTTTTTCCCTGTCAGTCCCGGTTCTTCTACATCCACCCCCAATTTTGGTATTTCTGAAGCAGTTATTGTGGCACTGTTGGCTTCGTAAAATTCCACTTCCCAAAAGGTCCCCAATGCTCTCTTTAATTAACTGTGAAGTTTGGCCATTTCTTGTATAACTCCTCCTTAAACATCTGTGAAATCTGTCCATTCCTCATGGTGCTATCTGTAGCTTTTGTCAGCTTCTCACTCTGTTAATTTGTTATGTTCAGCAATTTCTCATGCTATATGGAGTAGTTCCTTATGGTGTGTTCACTTAGCTAAACTTCAGGCCAAGGCCCCATCATCTCCTCGCATACCTTAGCAGAAATTATTTTCATTTAAAAAAAAAAAAAAGAAAAAAATGACTCCTCAACAGCCAAACGTTTGGCTTTTCTTTTTTCCAGGTTTAATTACCTTTGAGGGGGCTTTAAGAAAGTTGCCTTTAGAAATGCAAAATATTTCTGAATCCTTGTGGCCTCCCATGTGAATGATTCTTCACCTGCTATTTACATAATTCCGGGCTTTTTGAAGAGCGTATGGTATAAATTTGTGTCCACAGGGGCTCCTTTTGCAGCATGATGCTAGGCGCTTATGTGGAATAGGGGTTAAAGGATCTTTTTAAGCCCTCCTATGCCACTCTTTGCTGTAGATTCTCTATAAAAAGGTGAATCAACAAGGAATTACCCATCGTGTGCCAGGATGGGGTTGATTTTAAAGGCAAAGAGAGGATAATAATATGAAAAAGAGAAAAGTGAGTCAGAGAAAACCACGGTTCTAGCCCTGAGGTCACTCTCTCGTGCTTCTTTTTGTTAGAGCTGCTGCCTGCTGGGACTGTGCTGGGAAGTTGGTAACTGTTCCCAATTATCCCAATAGCTTCCCTTCACTGGCTGCAGATGAAGCCAAGAAAAAAGCTTCGTATCCCCTCTTTAAAAGAAGCCAGCAATCTACCAGTATTCACACTGTGATCTCAACACGGGTGGTTAATCCCTTAAAACAAAAGATGTCCAAGGGAGATGAGTTGGGAGACCACCACTAGCATGGAGACCTTACCCTACTAACCACAGTCAATCAGACTCTCCTGCAACCCTGGGAAGCACAGGACCAGTTTTGATGACTTAACACCACCGTTGCTCACTTCTCCGAGTTATAAGCCCAAAATGGATGCTCTGCCCTGGGAGACACTCTTCCCTGCAGGAGAAGAACTTCAAAGGCAGGTGACTTTAATTGCCCCCAGCCATGCTTGATCAAGCAAGCTCTGACACATCAGAAGGACTAAGGTTCTTCTAGACCCCAGCAAAATCTCCCGAGGGTTGTAATGGTAGCCTTGCTGCCTGGGACTTTTGTGCCAGGAGTTGCACTGAAGGAAACAAAACTCTAAAGGGTCTTCCGGAGAATGGCAAGAAGATAATTTGGGTTTTGCAGTCCTCAGGGTGTGATTCACCACTGCTCTTAGGGTTAATGCGACGGCATGGAGAGCAGTGTTCACCTTTAACGCTGCCTCAGGGCAGTTTAATATTTTCCAGTTAACAAGCCCCTAAATATTTTGCAGCAGAAAGCAGCTGGTATTTGCAGTAAATGTTGGCCTCCTGGACCTTTGTTTTCTGGGTTACCTATCTGCTTCAGAAAAATATAAGGACCAACAGGCTAAAAATCACTGCTCTAATGTATCAAAGGAAGAGGCAGGTTCATAAAGATATTAAGGAATTTTAAAAGCTATTTAGGTGGTGTTTGGGGTTTGTGTGGCAGGGTTTTTAGTAGCAGGGGAGGGGCTGCAAGGGTGGCTCCTGTGAGAAGCTGCTAGAAGCTGCCCTGGCTCCAAGTCAGACCCACCTCTGGCCCAGGCTGAGCCCATCAGCAATGGTGGTAACACCTGTGGGAGAACAGATTTAAGAAGGGGAACCTGCAGTGAGTGAGGGGATTGGAATGTGGGAGGAACTTCTGTGCAGATACCGAGGTCAGTGAGGAAGGCAGGGAGGAGGGGATGCCCCTGCAGCGCGTGGGGAGACAACAGGCTGACCCCCCCAGCCCATGGAGGGGAGTGGGGGAGCAGATGCCCACCTGCAGCCCGGGGAGAGAGGAGCCCACGCCGGAGCAGGGGGATGGATGCCCCCCAGGATGGCCGTGACTCCATGGGAAAGCCCACGCTGGAGCAGGCTGTGCCTGAAGGACTGCAGCCCATGGAAGGGACCCACGCTGGAGCAGTTTGTGAAGGACTGTCTCCCGTGGGAAGGACCCCACGGCGGAGCAGGGGACGAGTGAGGAGTCCTCCTCCCCCTGAGGAGGACGGAGCGGCAGAGACAACGCGTGAGGAACCGACCCCAGCCCCCATTCCCCATCCCCCTGTGCCGCTGGAGGGAGGAGGTGGAGAAATTGGGAGTGAAGTTGAGCCTGGGAAGAAATGAGGGATGGAGGCAAGGTGTTTTAAGTTCTGGGGTTTACTTCCCATTATCCTTGTTTTGATTTGATTTGTAGTAAATTAAATTGATTTTGTTTCTTCCTCAAGATAAGCCTGTCTTTTGCCTGTGACCATAAGTGGGGAGTGATCCCTCCCTGTCCTTGTCTCAACCCACGAGCCTGCCTTTATATTTTCTCCTCATCCCACTGTGGCCGGGGCAGGGGGGAGTGAGCGGCTGGCTTCGTGGTGCTTTGTTACCAGTTGGGTTTAAACCACAGCAGGTGTCTAAAGAGAAATTAGAGGGGAAAAAAAAAAAAACTCTGAGAAACTGGACAATCATCTTTTAACTCAAATTATGGAGCTTCATATGTTTAAATCCAGGGACTCAATCCCCTTTGCCTTGACACCTTATGGCTCTGTTACCTTTCACTGCACCAGTACCAGGGTTCTATCTGCAGCTTCACTGAATACTGTCATAGTTAAAACACAAGCCGCCTTCTTCTTATTATTGTCCCAAAACAGACCTGTGAGCTATATTTTTAGAAACATAGCTGGAGTCAGGCACACTGCCACATCAGAATATTCTCTCTTTTCCACACACCTCACACTTTTTCAAGGGTTGCAGCTTGCCTTGTGCACACTGATGCTATTCCATGATTGCATCGCTGTGATCATATTTTGAGCTAAAAGGCCATCTCAAACTGGGATTCACTCCTCCAGGTTTTGCATCAGAATTGGCCCCCCCAGACACTGAAATTATCAACACCTCTGTCATTCCTCAGGAGTGTAGATTTATGCTTCATTTGTACTTGCTTTACTCTGTGCTGACAGATCTCTTTGGCTCCTAGGAGAAAGTCTTTATGAAAAATGTCAGTGATATCAAAATAAGCCATAGTGATTTACTCACATGTCATCACTAGAAAAGACATTCCTCCTCTGTCTTTTATTCCCTGCATTACAGTAACAATCATTTTCATATTCACTTGCACTTAAACATTGATTTTCTAGTGACTGGGCTGTGCTGTGTGTGTCTTACACAGGAGAGTGAATAACAGTTAGGTGCCTTCACTTGGGGTGGGCAGAGCCTTTGTAGCTGACCTGTGTGTTAACGATTAAAAGACCAAACCCACTGGGGGTAAATTATGCCAGACCTCCAACACAGGGACACAGACCATGAAGAAGTCTTCTGTACTACCAATTCAGTCTCTACTAGTAAAGAAAAAAAGCCAGAGCACAAATCTGTATCGAAAACATATGTGATGATCATTCACAGTGTTTAATGGTCCACGTGTTCTTTATCATGATCTGGGGATAGCACAGGGACTCTTCCCAACAGGGACAATGACCAATGTTCCCTCTTTCATAAGGATGGGGAAAAGAGATCGCACCTGGGTATGTGAGCCATGTTGCATCATTTGGTCCTGAAGCCAGAAAATCACCCCCAGCCTGTTTTATTTATTCACAGAAATGTAGCGTGTGTATTGTTAGGGCTGGATTTTCTACTGTCTCCAATCAAGACAAGTCTACTGCCTGGTAGGACGATGTTAATTTCTGTTGATGAGGATCATGCCCGTGGTGCCCATTCATTCAAAAATGCAACCCACACGTATGGAAATGACCTCTTTCCTCTCTCTTGTGGCAAGCTTTATCTGTGACTCTTGAAACACACAACAGCACTTCCATTTCAAAATCTTAGAGGGACAATAAAGAAAAAAACCTTAGAACTACTTTGAATGCATGGAACAATTGTGGTTCTACAATAAGGGTGATGGTATTGCACCAAATTCCATAAAAAATGCCTTTCAAGGTTTGCTGCACATACATCTAAAAGGAGAAAATAAAATTTAAATGATTGTATTACAGATGTTGCACAAAGAATGACTTTTCCTGTCTAACATTAATAGGTAAATAAGATATATTTATGTTCATACATCACTACTTTTGAACAGAATATATCATTATGCTAAGAATGCAATAAAAATAACACAGCATACTTGGACTGGCAATCATCCATGTGAAAAAATGACATCCTATACCATGGGTTTTAAACACAAAAGCTAGAGAACTGCAGTAAATGGGAAAGGGTCAGAGTTAAGGCTATTGCACCTGGGTTAATTCCACAATTGTAATGCAGCATCTGGCTTCCCAGAGACCTTGTTTATCTTCACCCTTCAGAAATTATAATCTCTAAGAACATCTTGGAGAGATGACTCAGTCTACTGTAAGCTGAAATCAGCTGCTGAAATCCCGCATCTACTGAAAATGAATGACAAAACACACATTGGCCTTAAAAAAAGCCAGGTTTTTGTCTTAAAATATTTTAGACTTGCTGGCAGGATGGGAAGCCACAGTTTGAACTTGTCTGCTATGGAAGTTGTGATGGAGGGCTGATTCCTGAAAGGTCTGAAAACTATTTACCCTGTTCCTGTCCAGAGATAAAAGATCCAGCCTGGATCGGGGGGATCGCAGGTGTTAATTCTGTTTAAAACCCTGTGCACGGGCAGAAGGGATCATCCTGTGGCTAGTGCCCTTCCTACCACACCACAAAGCAGGGCAGGGATTCAGAGGATGAATTCTGCAGCAAAGCCACAGCATGGACCAAAATGGATAAGCCAGCTCCCAGGTGACAGCAGGGCCAACATCAAAGAGTCTAATCCCTTCATAGACCTAGCAAGAAAATGGCAGATAAGAAGAGGATTTGTTTAAAGGAAAAGCCCTCAGAGTTCAACTGAGGATCCCCCAGCATCTGTATCTTACTGCCCACCCTTGCTTTCCAAAAAGCTCAAATTCCTCCTGTACGTTGCAAACTTTACGCTCTTTTCAGCCATTAAAATTTTGCTAGGACATCCAGAGGAGAAAGTCCCTCCTGTGCTGCTGGCACTTTAGGAGGAGAAAAGGCACAGCTCCAGCAAACAAACTGGACGCCGTTTACAAGTCTGGTCATCTCCTGGGGTGTTCGATACTCAAGGCACATCTGCGAAGCACCGGTGTGAGAAGGGCTGCCGCCAGGCACTCTGCTCCAAGCAGTGCAGCATTAACAGCCTGCTGTCCGAGTAAATGGAAGAAACCCTAGATTAACCAAGGCTCTGAAGACGCAACAAAATCTCGGAACTCTCATCTGGGTGTCACTCAGTCTTTGAGAACAATGTGGTAATTTTGCACTCAGGAAGGTGTTAATTAAAACCACAATGACTCCTGCTAAAGCCACAGTAAGGTACAAGCAGATAAGAGCCTCTTCAAGGGCATTTGCTTGTCTCATTATTTACACAATTCATTGTCTTTAAAGGCACTCTGATGGCTTGTTGTTTTTTCTCCAAATTATTTCTGTCGAGAGAGGATTCATGGAGTGGAGCTCCCAAATGAAAGTCACATTTCCTGCTGAGAAACCTTTTCTGAGGTTGGCCATGGGTAGGACTTTTGCCCCCCCAGACTCTGAGGTAGCAGTTTGAAAGGAGAGAAGCCCTGTTGTGTGTTTGCTGTGTCAGGGGACACCTTCCAGGTTGTGGTTTAGGCAGGCTTGGGGCAGTTGGGTTTCTTCCTAATTGCCTGTTCTTGCGCTGCTGCAAAAGGAGGGTCTAGAAATACTAAATAGGAATGTAACTCCATTCCTAGCACAAAGAAAAAGAGAAAGGAAAAAAAAATGTTTGCATTAAAAGTAGAGAATTGTATTTGGGTGAGACTGAAAAAAAAGGTCAGTCCTGATTTTTTTTTCCAAGTAGTATCCTTTACCTGAAGAGGAGTAAGTTCTGATCTTCCACAGTGGGGGTTGTAAGCTCAGTGTCTCATTATTGACCATCTGCAAGATTGTTTAAAAGAAAGAAGAACAGAGTCAACAATACATCCAGCTGAAAAAATCTTGGTTACAATGTATACACACACACACAGATAGATATAGATGATATAGAGAGATATATAGATGTAGATATAGATATAGATAGATTAGATATAGATATAGGCATAGGTATAGATACAGATAGATATAGATATAGATACAGATATAGATGATATAGATATAGATATAGATATATGCACACACAGATCTAAATATACATAGAGTGTTTGCAAAAGGGAGAGGATGGTTCTTAGTCATATTATTCTGGCATGGAGCTATTCAGATCAGAAGGTTGTATGACTGATGCTTTCTTTCATGCATGAAAGGGGATGTTGCCCCACAGGGAATGGTCCAACCTGCTATCACATCACAGACTCATCAAAGCACCCCTGGGCTTTCCATCTTCTTGCCAAAGGTCAGCCAAGACTGTCTCAGGATATCATACATCTCTATGTCCCTTGGGGTAGTCAGGCAAGGTGTTGAAAGCTGAGAAGATATTTTAGAAAAAACACATTTTTCTGACGTGGCTCAGCTTTAAGTATCAACCCTAGATATGTCAAGTGTGTCAAGGACAGGAGAGTCAAGCTTAGAAGACAACCATGTGTGGGCAGCAAAATGCCACGGCAATCACAGAGCTGATTTTCTGGCCAAATACTGACCTTAGCAGGCTGAAAGAAAAGTTCCCCTGGTGTTTCAGCTTAGTACTAGACTGAAATCCCTCTCTTAAACGCTTTGGTGGCAAACAAGGATTTGAGGCGGCCTGCATCCCAAAGGCTGCTGAAGAGCAGTGCCAAGGAATTTCTTCAGATGGTCTAAATTTATAGAAGTGAGGAGGGAGTGTCCCTCTAGGGAGGAACTTGCTGTAGAAATATTAAATTGTTATCATGCCGCTAGCCTTGTTCTAGCTGGAGGAGAAAGCAAGCAAGGGGCAAAGGAGAACTTCAGAAGAGCTTGGAGGAAGGTGCAGGTTGGCCTCTAAGTGATACAATAGACTGCAGAGCTGTTGTGGACTGGATGCATTTCAAGCCTGGATTGTTTGGAGCTCTGAGCTCTCTTTCCCCTCTTTACTAATGTCCCTGTAGAGAACTGATAAGAAACCTCTTCCTGATAAGGGAAAGGATTAAAAGAGGAATCTCTGGAGGAGATCAGCCATCAGCTCATTTTTAGCCTTCCACAGAAATTGGCCTCAGAGCACTTTCAAAGCCTTCTTCCCCAGCAAATGTGCCTGCCTGTCTCTGTGTGAAAGCCCAAATCTTGGTATTTAGAGAACCACTGGGAATTTGAGCTACTCAGTTATTCACCAGAGGGTTGCAAGTGATTTTAGGTTCCCATAACCAGCTCTGTCCTCAGTGACACTCACGATCCACAGATGTAAAGCAACTTATCCTGTTTCTGCAATTTGCCACCTGGCATCTACCAAAAATTGGGTAACTGTACAGCTAAGTGTAGGCAAGGATAAGTCACCGAGGTCAGAGCACTGGCCAAAACCGTATTAAGGTCTGTCACAACTGCAGTGGTCTTACACTTTCAGGCTGGCAGCAAGGATCCTGAACGCTATCAGACAGACACTGATAATGCAGGTTGTGTTGCTAAATTTACTTGCAGGGGGGAAAATTTGTTAGCATCATCTATTCATCACTGGAGGGCCATGAAACTGAAGAGGTGGAATCTTCCAGTTATGAATGAGTGTAAAAGTATGGCAAAGAGGGTGAGCTTGGTGTTGCTCTTACCTCGCTGATAAATACCATAACGAGATATATTCGTGCTACTCTCTAGCATGATGTAGCCATCTTTCTCTGCTCCAGACCAATCCTAGCTAACCCTGCTCATGTCCCTGACACAAGATGACCACCCTGGTCCCTCTGGCCTTAAAGTAGATGCAGCTTTTAAAGCAAGATTCTACGGTCTCTGCTTTCAATCAGGCTGCAAAGACTAGGAGCTTTGCTCCCAAGTAGTCAGGACTCAAATATCCATCAGACAATGCTAAGAGTGGGGAAAGGAAGAAACCCAAATTTTCTTTTTAAAATGTTCCGAAATCTGCTCTGGTTGGGGCGCATCATCGTTTAGCAGAGCAATTCCTCTCACGTCTTCATTCATCCTGATTATTTTGTTCTATACTCTGTAGATTTATCTTCCTCTTTTAATAGAAGGCAAGTTTTCTGGTTGAAATTGAGAATGACCATTTTCACCTGCCATAAAGTGAGAGGTTAATTGTCCACCAAAGGAGAAAGGCTCTAATGACCATTGCCTATTAGAAATGTCAGAAACAGTCTGCTCTGCACTTTCTCTTTTCGAATAAACTCTGCAGGAAAAACGAAGCTGAGCCCACAGTGTATAGTTTTATAGCACACAATTCAGTCCCATTTTACATTTATTTCTCACTAACTCTGCACTGTAGTCAAACAAGTCATCAGTGCATTTAATTTCTCTGGCAAATCATTCAAAAACAAATGGAGAGTTTCCCTGCTCCAGTTTGGCATATATTATTTGAAAGTTTTTCTGCCTAGGTAACAGAGAAAGGTGTCCTGCAGTGATCAAGGACAGTTGTAGTCAAATGAATAATCTACCACTAGGCCTCAGATACAGACAGATGTGAGTCAGCTTTGGTCTGAAATATTGCCATATATCCACCGGAGAAACCAAGGTGTGCCTACATGGCTTTACACCCCCTATAGTTGCAATGATACACAAAAATATTTTTTTTTGAGAAACAAGAAGAAAGGTCCATTTTCATACATCTTTGTGCTTCTGCCCTGTGGAATAAAAGGGCCTGACAAGTATTAATGCATTTATCTACCCAAGAGGAACATTGTCTCCATCTTGGCAGTGGAAAATTTAGATGCAAAGAAAATTCCTGATCCCCCAAATACTTTTCCATCTATTTGAAGACACACCAAAAAAAAGGACTGAACCATCTGGCGTATTCTGAAGAGTAAGACTGAGTCACTTGTCCTAGAGAAACTATAATGTGTGGAGAATGATTTATGGTTTCAGAGATGTTGATGCTAGGAAGGATCATTTATTGAATCTCATAGCTAGCAATAGATGGAAAGGAACTTCAAAAAAGGTGGAGGCAAAACCAAAGGTCTCCCCCTATTTCTACTCAGCTTAGCTAATACACTCCCCTCCTCAGGCTTGGGACATGGTACTCCAAGCTGGTCCTCCCTCTGATGAGCACCCCTCAGATTTGTTGGCAGTTGGACACCCAAGTAACCATGGTGGGTCAGCTTTCAAGGTTTACAGAAATCGAGCTCTCGTGAATGTGAAGATCGCCAGCCACAAAGTGTCTCAATCTCCCCAAGTTGTTCCCTCGATAAATTCCCCTCACTGATGAAGAACTCTGGTGTCTCCTGAGTTTTGCAGGAACTCACCATGAGATGTTACACTCGATAGGACAATACTACATCAAGCAATACATTCCATAGACAAAATGAGCAAAATATACCAGCAGTTGTTCTCAGTCCCTGAGGCCAAGTGGCAAAAGGTAGTCTCTATATAACCCATTTTGCCTCCAAAGCAATGTGTTACCCTCCAGACTGCCTGCTGGAAACGGTCCCTGGCTTGTTAGGTTCAATAACACAAATGCAGCCCTAATATTGAGATTATGCTTTGTGAGGCCCTGTGTGCGATAGGGAGGAAAAATTCAGGGACAAAGACTGTTAGTGGTGTGATGCATTTTTCTGCCTACTGACATCCAGCGTGAATGCTGGAGATAGCTGTTGATCTCAGAAGCACTCCGGGAAGACTGGTGTTTAGACGGGTCAATAATCATCAGCAAGGATAATTCCTGAGTGAAGCATCAACAGCTCACTTCAGTTATTCAATTGTTGTGTGATTTTGAGCAAGATATAAAGACATTTCAGGGAAGTAGGGACTCACACAATTATAAGTAAATAACTTGTAATAATATTTTCCAGTTAAGTCCAAAAATTTGCCACCACCTATTTCTTCAACTAGTCTATGCTGTGCTATTAAATAAATCAGTGCAGGGACTGTTCTCTGTCCCTGAGGATAATCTGCACAAACTGACCACATTCATATTAAATAACATTTTTCCTTGGTTCCCTTGCAGACCTCTTCTAGTGCTGGTTGATTTTAACATATCGTAATAAAATGCATCTTCAATTCCAAGTATCTGATTTAATGCAGATAAAAAAATAATAATTGCTTCTCGGGTTTTTTTTCATTTATTATTTATTGCTGGGTGTTATTTATTAATTGGGATGTCAATATTAATAACCCAGCCCGGGCTGAGGAACTGCATGCTCTGGGAAATGCTGAAGCGTCTGAGAGTGCAAGAACTGCTGGGACAATTTGAGACTGGAGGGCTCCCAGCCTTGATGCTTCCTTGGTCATAAGGGTCATTCAGAATAGCTGTGGTCTCTTTGTGGGAACAGGGAAGGCTGGTGGAGAGGAAACTTCCCAGGTTTATTCCTGACTCTGCTGGGTGACCTTGAGCAGATGATTCCCCCATTTTCTGCAAAGCCTCCTTTGCTGCAGAGCTCCTTTGTACAGCCTTTGAAGCGGTGCTGATGAGAAGCCCTGTAGACATCCTGGTATGTTGTTCTGCTACAGGAAAAACTTTTTGTGTTTACACGGTGCTTTAGCACAACAGGGTTTTGATCCACACTTAAGCATCCAGGCTGTGGCATAAAAGCAGGAGTAAATGAGGAGGACTATCCAAGCACTGCTCATATTCCCTTTATGTCGGAAAGCATAGGTGACCTCTGTGACCTAAAAATTACATCCAGAGTTATTACACAAAGGCATTGCATCTGGCATGAGTTGTCCATTTCTTCACAGAGTGCACAGTGAAACTGTGAAATTCTTGCCACAGGATATTGCATACACTTAAAGAGTTTAAAAACTAATTGTATAAATTCCTTGGGGAGGAAAGGAGGAGCTAAAAATACAGGACTATAAAACATAAAAATCCCACACCTGTGTCAAATGACCCAGGACCACAGATCTCCTAACATGGGGAAAGTACTCTAGGGGAACACATCACTACATACTCACCCTGTTGTTACAGTTTTTCCTATGCACGTGCCCTTAACTCTAGGGGATATTGGATATGAGTTTAGGGGGACTTTATACTGATTCTGCACAGATTTTTTTATCTATACTCTGATTTTTATCTCTACTCTTAAGTCATTCATGACTTGCAGACATGGTAGGACACAGACCAGACCAACAGCCAGACTTGCCTGCCTCCTGCCCTTCCAGAGAGTGCATGCTTGGGATTATCTTGCTGTCCAGAGAACGACTCTCATCTCCTCTTGGAAGAGCCTGGTAATCTCTTGTATTAGCATTCTGGAGAACAGCTCTGAGTTAACAGGTTCACAACACATATAGATTTTCTTTGTTAGTAAGTGAAGCAGAGACAAAGATAAATATGTAGCCCCTGGAGGCCTCTTTAGAAGTTGTCTTTATGTCTGTAGGTACTTTTGTTCCTTTGATATCTCAGTGCTTTGATGTCAGAGAATTGGACAAATCCTCTCGCTTTTCGGCCTTGCCCTAATCATTAGGTCTGTTAAGAGGGGTCCCCTTGGGATGGCTCTGTAAAGCCTAAAACGGGGAGGGGGTGGAAGATGAAGAGTAGTTTTCATAGCTGGTTTGTGAAATCTGTGAGCAATGGGAGCTGGAATGGGCCCTGTACTCTCTCAGACGTCTTGAACACACAGCTATACAAGTTTTGCAAAATGAAGCCCATTATTAGCATGGACTTTGATGGACAAGTCTGAACAGAAAAGGTCTGAATAGAAAACTCACAATGAACTGAATCCCATCTTCAGCCCAAGCCTTGGAGACATGGACTGACCAGAAACACCAGGAGAGGGAATATCTGTAACAAGCCCCAGTTGTGCTCACTTCTGCTTTACTTGCCTTTTTAAAAGCTCGCACGTGGACCCACAGGTCTCATGGAAGATTGCAGTGGCCCAGGGAGAGGCCATCATGGGTAGTATTAACTGGGTAGAGTAGAAAATGAATCAGAGGCAATGGGACTTGAAAATAAAATTTCTCTGAGATAAGTGAGTCTGACACTCATTTTTATGTCCACTTAAAATGGAAATGTTTCATCCTGGATCTAGAGAGATCTAAAAATCTGAGAATGTTTAAAATGCTTTTTTTCTTTTCTTTCCTTCAAAATGCCTAAGTAGGTGTCTTGGCACTCCCAAATCAATTAGCTCCAGCCTGAGAACAATTTTTTTTCAAAAAAAAAAAGATTTTCATAATCCCATATCCTTCTTCAGTTAGGGCTGAAAACAGGTATCAGGAGTTTCCACAAGATTGGCAATTCACTTTCTAATTACCTCCATGTGCAAGAAGACAACCTGTTGTTATCACAGAATCATAGAATCATTTAGGTTGGAAAAGACCTTTCAGATTATCAAGTCCAACTGTTAACCCAACACTGCCAAATCCACCACTAAACCATGTCCCTAAGCACCACATCTACATGTCTTTTAAATACCTCCAGGGATGGTGACTCCACCGCTTCCCTGGGCAGCCTGTTTCAGTGCTTGACAACCCTTTCACTGAAGAAGTTTTCCCTAATATCCAATCTAAACCTTCCCTGGTGCAATTTGAGGCCATTTCCTCTAGTCCTATCACTTGTTACTTGGGAAAAGAGACTGACACCCATCTCGCTACAACCTCCTTTCAAGTAGTAGAGAGCAATAAGGTCTCCCTTCAGCCTCCTTTCCTCCAGGCTAAACCACCCCAGTTCCCCCAGCTACTTCTCATAAGACTTGTTTGGTGAGGTGCCAGAAACACTCCAGGCTAAGAACCTGGGTGATCTAAAAATGAGCTGCCTTGTGACTCAGTGCTTTAAAAGGAGGAGGTTTGTAGGGATTTTTTTTTTCCTATATTTTTAACAACCCCAGTTTAGACAGAAACTGTATCTAAGTTAAATATCACTATTACTAAATGAAGCAAGAGGGTGGAGATTAAATCTGCCTTTGCACTTTATAATTATGTTACCATTATGCCTTTTGCATTATTTCTAGTTGTAAAAACACCTGTCAGTTCCACCTATGTGCTCAATGCAGTGCAAAAAAGACCCACAAAGACTAGCCTGGCCCAAAGTCTTAGCAAACTTTCCTTAGGTTTGTGTAGCTGCCCTGGTAAATCCTACCTGGAAACAGGGAGATGTAAAAAGACTTTGACTTTAAGGATACCTCTTAGGATATATGGGCAGGAAAAACCAGGCAGGGTGATTTGGAGGTGAGCAAAGCTGTAAGGGGAAAGCCCTTCCTGCTCTGACCAGACCTTGTTTCTGGTCCAACACATCTTTTTCTACAGGCTTATCAAATCCAAGAGCACATCTTTGAAAACAACATTCTCAACTTCATCTTCCCTTCCGTGAAATCTGGCTTTCCCAGGCTTCCCCTTTTATATCACTTGGTGTTTCTAGACTTGCAAAATCTGAGTAAAATGCCCAAATGTTCCCTCCAAACTATTCCTTTTTTTTTTCCCTCATGTGTGTGTAAATTTATGGAAATGCTGAAGGAAAGCTCTGCATATTTAAAACTAAACAAATCCCTTCCACAGCCAGTCTTTAAACAAATTTGTGCCTTAAAGCCATCAAGCTGCAATTTCAGGTTTGGAGATGAAACCTATAGTTTTTACCTCAGGAGAGAAGCACGTATGTCCGTCTCACCTAATAGTAGTCCGGGAAGAGATTTTCTTCAAATCCCTTCAAAAAATAATTCCTCATCCTCCAAAATAATGAATAAATGATTCAGTTTGGATGTTTTAAATATTTTGCCCTTAAAATAAATAATGCAAAGAAGTAAAAGAAAGTGTGTTAACTGATTTAAAGCTTTTATTTGTTTTAAATGATTGTCATTTGTTTCTTATAGCAGTGCAATAATGTGTAAGTAATTTCTACTGCATCACACAAACAGGCAAACACCTATTTGCTATGAGTTATTTTAGGTGACATTCCATAAACAGTCAGCAATCCATCAGATCCCTGTAATGGATTGGTTTCTCAGCTCAGACTTTTTGTGAAAAATAATGAAAGAAATAAGTATTTTCAGTGATTTGAATACCTGTGAGTGATTCCTGGCCATAGTAAAGGTAGGGACTAGATGCCTCGGAAATTCCTGCCATATTTGCTGAGACGCTTGAGATCTGTTCAGAGTTAAACCTCTTCTAATGATACTGGGGTCTAATTATTAGTCAGCAAATACACATCCAGAGTGGCTGATAGTGTCTCCATCTCTTATAGTCAGAGATATCCACTTCAGATGGTAAGAATACATGCACAGCATCATTGACAAGTCTAGCTTTGTGCTTTCCCACCTCTCAAACCATGAAAATGTCTTCCATGGTGAGTTGTGAGAGAGTGACACGTGGTAGGACATGTGACAGGGAAAGGACTACAGATCTAGACTGTGCAAGAGGAGGAGAACCTGCAACCATGACCCAATTGCATGCAGCACTATGGCTTCTCTCCCTACCCAGGATTCCAATGCTGGATCTACAGATAAGCTGCACCTGACATTTTGGTTCTCAAGGTGGAATAGAGGTCCTGATGCTGTGAGAACCAGCTTGGCTTTAATGAAGAAGATATGGGAGCTGGTTATATGGGTTTGTACCTGAACTCAACAGGCCTGAGCTCTTTTTGCTTTGCACCATTCTCATCTATAGCTCCCCATTCTCCCACAACCCTGATTTATCCTCCATGGACATCCAATGTGCAACCCAAACAGCACGTCTTCCTCCCAACCTGCAACCCCAGCCAGCTAAGCTGGAAGCAGTCACACTGTGGCTACCTAAATTGAGTAGAGATGGATCACTTCCAATTGAGAGATATTAGCACCCTTTTTTCCCCCCAGAAGTAATTCCCCTAAGTGGGAAGAGGTAAGTACTGTTCCTGTAAGACCTTTGGGACAAAGGCCATCTTCCCAAGCAGAAATTTGTCTTTGTAGCAAGCGTGGTTTCCCTACATCTCTGCCACAGATAAGCTTTCTCAACATCATGAAAATGAGAAGGGGTTGAGTCTTTTTTCCTATCTTCTTCTAAGGGCTTGGATAAAAATCTCCTCAGATGTACTTCACTTGTCTCCTTCTCTAGTAATGTGGAAATCAGGGGTGCTTTGCACAGATAGAGAGATTTCTTAATAGCTGAGGATCATTAGCAACGCTGAATGTGTGCATGCAGTATTTTTAGAGTCCTCAGCTTTAACTGTTGCTTACGCTTCCATGCAAACTTCACATCATAAACACAGCTCCGCCTGGAACTAACACTTCTTGACAAGTATTTGTACAACAGAGGCACCCACAAGCTTCATCTAGGATTAAGGCAAGGAGCTGTTGGTAAGAAAAAGCCTGTCCCTTAGAATGATTACAACCTAAACACTACTGAGGAGTGTTAGTATCATTGCTTTCCAGATGGGGGACGGAGACAGAGAGGCTGTACATGTCCTGCACCAGCCCAGAAACTCCTGGAGTGAGAATCAACCCAGTGTGTTTCACGCCTCACCCATTTACTGGGAACATGTTGGACAGCTGGCACTGTTTCCACCAGTGTGCAATTGTGCCATCAGGAACTCTGGTTTTCTCCTCCATGAGGAACCCGCAGGGCTGTTGGAAAGTTGCTTTGACTCAGTCTTCACCTGTTGCCTTGAAATAAATGAGATACCCACGACCAGCTTGAAATCCAGGGCTACCTTCATCTAACAGTGGGGTCTAAGAGTGGACTTCAGCTGGATTGTGTTGTCTGGTGTCAACAGAGATAAGGGGCATGCACTTTTGTCATTGTGGATTCAGCCCCTTGCAAGTTGAGTTATTGACCTTGGACCGCTATGCGGCGGTCCCTGAGGTCCTTGGAGCAGCCCATAGCTGCTCTGCGGTAACCTGTGAACTTGTCAACTCAGAGCTGAGCTACTCCACGAATAATCACATGTGGGAGGACAGGGTGGGCTGAGCATCCCACTGCCAGTCCCACCATCTCACTGTGACCTGCGCCACCGTCACTGATGAGACCCATCCGTTCTGCTGAAAAGTGGGGGCATTTGCTCATCTCCTGGACCAGCCTGTGCCTTTTACTGTCCATCCCATATAAGCGCAACTCTCACATTTTGCCAAAGGCTCTTACTGATCTGTTCACCCTCTTTTTCCTGGGGTGATTCAGATCTTTCCCCACCTTGGCAAAATCAAGGCTGATTCAGCCCCTGTTCTAGCAGGAGTTTCACTGGCTCCCAGCCTTTCCCCTGGCTTTGCCTCCGAACAGGTGATACAAGGGACTTGTTCAAAAATCACACCACTGACAAAATGTATTATTCAGACAGTGACAGACACAGAAAGGCCGGGGTATGTTGTTAGTTGTCAAGTTAAGCAGCCTTTCACTGCGGCTCTTAACACCTATTACGGTTGCCAGGCAGTGAGCAAGCTTTCGGATGATCCCACATCATCATCTAGATGCAAAGTGACTTGACAGCTCCAGGGCTGCTTATTACATTTGTTAGTGCAACTGGGGAAGTTGGTGCTGGCTGCTGAGCCACAGGTCTACATTTCCACCAAGGAGTGACTCCTCTCAAAGACTCTGCATATCTGGAAACCTGTCCCCATGGCCAGGCTGTGCAGCTGGAGGAACAGGGTTAATTCAAGTCTCTCTGCAAAGAAGAGTGCTCTCTCCACCGTAGCATGAAGGTAACTGGATAGGAGGTCCAGCCACGGGGGTCCTTAATTTGCCACTCCACAAGTAAAAAGGGGTGATAGGGTCTTAGAGGGGAAAGGAAGCCCTCTACCCATCTGTTAAGTATGGACCCTGGGAATGTGGGACACTCAACCATAGCTAGCACGGACCAAAATCCTGTAACTGGCCAAGTGTATCAGTCAAGCGTGCCTATAAGGGAGAAGGCAGCGGCGATTTTATCCTTCAGTCGCTCTTCTAAGTGATGCAGAGGGGGCGTATCAGACTCTGCCTCTCAGTCAATGCAGAAAAAGAAAGCTTCTCTGTGTAAACAACTGTGTACATCTTTCTTTGCCAGACTTACTGCTCAGGTGCTTGAGGAAGCACACAAATTCCTGCAGCGTTACGTACCTGCCTTCTGAGCAAGCAGTAACCACAATTAAAAATGCACTACCGGTGCAGAGGAACTAGGGGAAAATTACCCAGGCAAGAAATCACACCAATGCACTCCATTGTCCAGGAATAAATATATTCACAGTGATCTCAGATGTATTCCCAAAGTTGTAACTAACTCCTCTGAAAGGAAGATGGTTTTGAAAGTCACAAGCTTCTAACAACAGAAAATAAAGTGGCAATGAGCTCCACAGGGACCGTATTGTGCCTGTATTAATTAGCATGGGAACAATTACACCTCTGTCTGCTATATCCAGTGTGAGCCACTGTTATAAGCAAATATTTTTCTAGCAGGTGCTATTGTAATGAAGGGGAACGTTGCTGTCCTGCAGGAAGGTGTATTCATAATGCTTCATTTCCAGTCATCAGAGACCCCAAAGATCAGCTTCCCAGAAACTTTCTGCTCCTTATTAAATGTAATTGATATTTTCCTAGCTGTCTTGGTTTTATACTTTGCTGCCATCATCTGTGCTTTGCTGATACTGCATCCTGCTTTTGACAGCACAGACCAAATTCCTCTCCAAATTGTTCTCCCTTCTGCTAGAGAAGACACTATTGATATATTAGCTTTCTAGGACAGCACTGTCACTAATGCCACAGAGGACGGGCACCCCAGTGCCCAGCAGCATCTGTTTTGGGTAGTGCCCACCCCACGGATTGGCAGGACGCAGATGGGAACGGAGCCTGAGAGATTTAGCTGGGAAGATCCTTTCATGTACAAACACAAGCAGACACGTAATATCCCCACGGACCAGATTTACCGACCGCCATCTCAATTATTCTACAACGTGAATATGTGCTTGTTTTTCTCTGACAAAATTGCATGGCTTTTCAAAACAGCCCAGAGACAGCCAAAGTCAAACTCACTGCAAGGACAAGTCATGGCAGGGCTTTTGGTTGGGAGTTAATTGACTTCTGGTTGTTTCATTCATTAGTTCAGCCAGCAAATGTGCAATGAGTAAAGCCTTGTTGCCTGTAGCAAAGGCAGGTGTCTTCCACCTCTCTTCTAATGGCTTCCTCAATAAAAGGCAGTGATTCATCCAACCCTACTGTGCTTTTATCCATCTCATTCACCTGGGGCACTTAATATCAGAGCCAACAGCAGCTATCGTTCAAGCAGTGACTCTTTGAACTCAAGGAGGAGTCCAGCTCTGAGTTACTAGTATCAGACTTGATGCCAAGAAAAACACATCTGCAGCACAGAAAGCATCACACTTCTACCGAGACAGGTATGAATGCCTTTTCTGGGGAGAAAATTGAGAGGCCTAGAGACAGGCCTCTCAAAAAAATGAGGCCTAGAGAAACCCAGGTTTAAAGCAGCTGCTGAATTCAGCCCATGACTTCAGCAGAACTAATGCAATGCTGTCCAAATAAAATGGAGAGCCAGGCACGGGTAGGAAATACCTGAATCCCCTTTTCCTGAATCTGTTCCTTCCCAGTAATTCAAAATAAAACCTGAATTCAGGCAAAAATTTAGCAAGGTTTATATACCACTTTGGAACATGTCACTGTATAGCGTGGCCATGGCCTCAGTCTGTGCTGAAGCAGTTGTCACCCTCTCCTAGCTATTGTTGAAGAAAGATGTATGGATGAACATTAATTCCAGAGAAATCCTTTATTTCTAGAGAAAAACGAGAGAAAAAAATCTGTGGTTAATTCCCCTCTAAGGTTCTGCTGGGACAGGAAGCCAAGGAAGGGAAAGGGAAAGGGAAAGGAAAAGGAAAAGGAAAAAAAAAAAGAAAAAAAGGAGGAAAGCACTATCTTTCTATATATATATTAAAAAAAATAATCTAGCCCAAATGTGCCTCTGTGGTGCAGTTCCTAGGGTGATCTGCATTGTATATCTCACAGACGACTTGCATCAGCACAGTTAAAATAACATAGATGTTATTTCCAAATGGGATTAATTTCAACTGCAAACAAAGGATGTGCGTCTGAGGTCCTAATGACAGCACTGTCACCTAGTCCAACTTAATGTCAAGGATGCGCAGCTACTGGAAACACCCATGCAATCACTCGGAGGAATCCTCTGTGCATCCTCCACTCCAAGGACCATTTTAACTGGGCTTACTTTCAAGAGGCCAAATGATCTTCATTATTCCAACACCTCTTTGGGTAACATGAACTAAGTAATTCCCAGAAACTACCCCGGATATTTCACTGGTATCCCAAGATATGCCACTGTCCTGTTAGAAACTCCAACAAAGTGTCTCTCGGGACTGGAGAGGCAAAAAAGGTTGGCACAAGCGACAGGGCTATGCTTTCTGTTGCAAAATATTTTCTTGTGAAAGACTAGGGATTCGAGTCCTCTTCCCTCCCTCCACCAAGGTCCTTCAAGGCAAGGCATAGTCTTCTTTCATTGCATTCTGTCAGAGTTTGGTCCCAGTCATTATCAAGGGCAGGTTCTCAGCTTTTTTTGGTCCCTGGGAGAAGCTGGGCTCTGCAGTCACAGTTTTTGCCACCTCATAGAAGTTCGTAGCTGGGAGGTTAAGCTCATTGATTTCCAGAGTATGCTTTTACAAAGGAAAAATGAAGTGTCACTATTTAGCATGGAATAGAGTGGGGCTTCCTGGTCCTCCTCTTATTTTCCAAGCTCAAATGCTGCTAGCCCAGTATCTTGAAAGTACCCTCAGGACCCACTGATTTAAGTAATGTGTGTCTGTAGTATGACCCTGCAAGTAGATCAGGACTTAACATCATGTTGTTCTGTTTGGCAGATGTAACTTCTGAGTACCTGCTTTTTGCTCCAACACTGTTTAAATATGAAGCAATTATTTGTTATGAAAATTTGATAACATTTTGAAGATTAAAAAATAAATCCCATCTGTTTGGTTTTCCCCAAGAGGAACAGGAAAAGATTTATTAATAGAAATACTTGGCATTTCTATTTGAAAAAAATATATTTATGTAACCAGGGGTAACCAGATGAAATTAAAGATGAGAAAAATTCAGCAGAATAACATAAAAAGCAACATAATATGCTAATTTATAGTTTGTATCACACCAGTGGGAATCCCAGGGTTGAATGTGTTAGAAAGTAGCATAAGAGGACCAGACATCATTAACCTCAGGAAGTCATAGCTAGAAGAAAGAGATTCAGGTGCCCACAAACTATGTGCCAATGGATAGATACACTCTGGAGCAAGTGGAGAAGCTTCAAAGAAAGGAACTGAGCACTGTGCTATGTAGGAAAAGTCTGTCTTAGGGTCATGTGATATATATCCAAGTGATCTAAGATGGTAGCTTGCTTATAATCTATGACAAAATAGAGCTATTCTGGTAATCATAGAATCAGAGAATGGTTTGGGTTGGAAAGGACCTTAAAGATCATCTAGTTCCATCCCCCTTGCCATGGGCAGGGACACCTTCCACTGGACCAGGTTTCTCAAAGCCCCATCCAACCTGGTCTTGAACACTTCCAAGGATGGGGCATCCACAACTTCTTTGGGCAACCTGGTCCTGTATCTCACCACCCTCACAGTAAAGAATTACTTCCTAATACCTTATCTGAATCTACCCTCTTTTGGTTTAAAACCATTACCCCTCATCCTATCACTACACTCCCTGATAAAGAGTCCCTCCCCATCTTTCCTGTAGGCGCCCTTTAGATACTGGAAGGCTGCTATAAGATCTCCCTGGAGCCTTCTCTCCTCTAGACTAAACAAGCCCAACTCTCTCAACCAGTCCTCATAGGAAAGGTGCTCCAGCCCCTTGGTCATCTTCATTTGCCAAATCTAAAGCAGGCTGATCCTTTGTCCTCATCCAATATGCTGATACAGACATCCAGGTTTTATGAGATCTGGCCCCAGATGCCTTCTGCCTCCCCACAAATATCCCCGCTTCATGGGATCAGAGGGGAGGAGGCAAAAAAATATGAAAGCTACAGTTCAGCAGTCGGAATAATCCTCTGGACCCCAAACCCTAGAGATCACACCTGACATTGCGCCCCTTTTTTTCTGAGTTTCTAAGCCAGCGCCTTGCTAGCCTTTGGGTTCTGGCTCAGTCACAGTCTGTAGTAATTTGGCCATAAGAGAAAATGGAAAGCTTTTGATTTTCTGTGAGATTAATCAGCTGATTATTAGTCTCTGCCATTGGTCCTGAATCTTTAAACTGGAAAGAAAAAAAAAAGTTAAATTAAAATCCAAGAATCCTAAATCATTCATGGAATAGAAAGGCAGAGTTACAGATTTGCAAGTGAAAGTTCCACCTTTACTGCCATCATCAAACCTGATAGCAGTGTGTCATGATCTTCAGAAACAGGCAGTGACCTTATTAAAGAGAACATGATTACATTCACCACTTTCTAAGTGTCAGCGCTGTAGTTGCTCTTACAGGGGAAACCCAAGATTCATTCTTGGTAAAGACATGAAGGAAAAACTACTTTCTGCCTACTTTGCATGAAGAATGATTTATTCAGTCATTTACTGACACGGGCAGATACTTGAACAAGGGTTTCTGCTCTTTTTGAAGGAGTTTCCTCTCTCTGATTTCATCCCTTCTCATTCCTTGGAAAAATATCCTTATCTGAGCTTTGCCTATTGCTGTGCTGCATTTAACCAGCCGGTGTGAACCCATTCATCAGCCTCTCCTGTCTACAGTGCAATGTCTGAATGTAAATGAATAAATTATGCCAGTTAATTCCTCATGAAGGTAGTAGGCACATATCAGAGAACATAAAGTACAAGACTTAATCAAGAGAGGACAGAAGAACAGAGGAAAGGGGAAACATTTTTCTTGGAGTCTGGGCACGGGGAGGCAATGTGAGATCATCAGAGATCATCCCAAGGAAACCTTGTTCAAAAGAAAAATCCATTTCCATGCTGATGTGGGTGGAAGTAAAACTAGCAGCTGGGAAGTGATTTAGTTAAAAGTGGATCAAACTTTCTGATTCATGAGAAATTCCAGCACTTATTGAATTTTTAAATTCTAGAATTGAATATCCCCTGAAATGCTGATAATTTCGAAGACATTAGAACAGAAAACTTTGGCTGAAAAGAAAGGTTTGATTCAGTGACATCAAAACACACTGTTTTGCTTTTGGGGGTTTATTTTTTTGTTGGTTTCTTTTCAATTCTTAAAAAATATTTTTAAGATAAAAGAAAGGAGTACATTTCAAAAAGGCAATTTCAGATGAAGTACTGAAGCATTTTATCCTTTTCAACATCGTAAAGAAATTTTTGAATACTTGACATCTGTTGCTGAAAATGGTGTTTGACTTAAACTAGAGCAGAATTTTTCTTCTCCCTGAAGTCTGCTGAAGAATTTATGCACCACACTAAAAAGAAGATAATCTTACTCTAACTTCCCACCTCTTCCCTTTGACTTCTTACACTAGGTAACTCCAAACTTTTAGAAACTGGTTGATGATGTATCTTATACCACAGCTGTGCTGCCCAACACACCTGGGACACCTCAGATCAAATGGGCGTAAGAAACATCCATATATCTGTGATGGACACTATGCTGCACCAAACCTGACATGCTTTGAGGCTGAGTATGTTGTAGGCATGATAAAGTAGCTCTAATATCTCCTCCTGGAAGCATCATCCTATTGATTTAATCTGCAGAAAAACACAAGGAGGTGAAGAGCCAGGCAGACACAGGACAGGGAGCTGTGTTTGCTCTACATGGTCATTACATATGCCTCAAATTGGGCTGGAGAAAAAGCAATAGCGAAAAAAAAATCTGAACAGTTCAATATTGATCCTCAAAAACATTTTATCTGTGGAGCACTGCTTCTGATTCCCTACATGTGATATGTTCCACATATGTCTAATAACTGCACCTAATGCCTGCCAAATAAAGCATCATCAGCTCTCTGACAATTCATCTCCTCTGGACTTACTCTGTCTGCCACTTCACATCATGTCTGTGTACATTTACACACACCCCAATGTAAGTCATCTGCATGTGTGAGGCGTTGCTTAAAAAAAAAAAAAGAAAAAAAGAAAATTCCTTACCAAAAACCCCCAAACTTTGAAGAATGTGTAGCACTTAAAACCAGGAGCCTTTGTGTTGTGAAGATAAAGCATCAAGGCTAAAAATACCTCCCTGTGATGGGAAGAGGATGGAGATTTAAAGAGGCGGTAGATGGAAGCAGTGTATTTTCCTTAGGGGGTACTCGGCTGCGGTTAGTCACCAATAGATCTTCCTTCTGCTCTGGTGAGAGGCTGTAATTTCCAAGAGGAGAGCAGAGCTCAGTACATTTGCAAGAAGGTCTTGCCTTGTTCAGGGTCTTGCCTGGAGTCAGCACCCACCCAGGACCCCAACCTGCCCTATGTGCTGCCTACCAGGGGTGCAGAGAGATTCGTGGACATCACCTGTGCTTCAGTAATTTGTGTGGAGAGCGATTATATGTCAAGCTGAGTTGTGGCAGTACAGGGTTCAGTCTAGGTTACTCAGCAGTGTATTTACCTGAGTCCCTGGATGCTATTTTGCAGCCATGGGGACAACCAGCAATCCATAGGAAGATGAAGCATGCTGGGAAGTTTGCTTTCAGGTGGAATTCTTCTCTTTGTCTCAGCTGAAAAAAAAAAAAACCCAAACCCAAGACTCCAGGCAAATCTATCACCTAGGTTTTCTGTGATGAGTGGGGAGGAGCGGGCATCTCCAGATCCTGAGGCTGGAGGGTAACTCCTCCCTCCTTCTGAAAGCACATTTATTTCTCCATGCATAGAAATGTAAAGAGCCCACCTGGCTTGATTAAGGACTGAGTTTATCTCACCTTAGCTCAAGTGTCTACAAAGTCCATGTGTCCACCAGAACCAGCTGTCTTCTTACAGGCTAAGGATTTGCTAGCAAGTGCCAATGAAATTTAGCATGTGATCCATCTTAACAAAGGCAGGAATCTAATTCAGGCTGAGATATACCAAACCCAGAACACCACTGACTATTGAATTCCTCTTCATTGACTGCACAGGTTGACTTGCTCAAATGAGGGCATCCAAATTAGATGACTCCCCTTCCCACCTCCCCTACACCTAAAGTGCTCACAGAGGTACAAGGAGCCTGTGGCAAAACCTGGCTCTGAACTCCAGCACCACAGGCTGCAAAGCAAGCTGTCTTCGTAGGACCAGGGTCTTGACAAGTTATATCAGGGCTTGCATGATCCACGTGGGGCTTGAATGGCTCAGATGACTCCTGGTAGTAAATACAAATGAGAATATTTTACAAAGTCTGAGTTTATTACCTGCACAATGATCTCAGCCTGGTGTGGAGTCAAAGCTCGCCCACCACTGATTCAGGGAACAGGCCCAGGGAAGGGGCTGAGATTGCCTAGGGTGGTTCTTTTCCCTGGAAATGGTACAATATGGCGAGCTTTGGTATGAAGCTGAAGAAATAGCTACCTGCTCAAGACCTCTGTTAATAGGAGCACAGGGGTTCCTCTCTGAGTTTCTATAGACACTCAGGGTACTGAAACCAGGTGAGAGAAGAAAAGTGGGTCAACAGTTATGATCTGTTCTTCAAGCAGCAAGTGACACTGAGCAGGAAGCCTGTTCTGAACCTTCCAGGGCCAACAGGGCTCAGGTGGGTAAACACTTTTCCTTTGGCCATTACTTGGCAAAGTCCTAGAAATCAGGGGTTTTTTTGCTTTTCTTCTTCTGTTCTCTTTCTCCACCCTTCCAGCTTCTGAGGGTTCTGTTCCTGAGAAGGGAAGGAGAAAAAGTCCCTCAGAAGGGATGGGACACGGCAGCTATAGTGACAACAGCAAAGCGTCCATGTCCTACATTGAAACATCACCCCTAATCCTAAGGACATTGATAAAGAAGAACACACATACAGCATTAAACTTGAATCTATCTGATGCAGACCCTGTCTCCATCAGCTTCTGGGAATGCATGCATCTAAAAAAGACTATGAAGTGATGGTACGCAGTAATTGTTCATGTAGTTTAACCCTGCCAATTTCTTGTGACCCACAGTTAAATATTCAAGCACCTTGAGTTCATTACAGATATACTACTAATTATATCTGCTTGAAAACATCCTACCAGCCAAATCTCAAGAGCTAGAAGCACTCAAACTTGTGGGTTTTTTCATCCTACTTTTCTTTGGTTTTCCTCTCATATTTTCTTTTTGCTTCGGTGCACAAGCCCTTAAACTAGTTCCTACGCTCTGAAGTCCAACTCTCACTTCCTGCCTCAACCTAGATTCAAAGTTTTCCCTTCTTGCCTTCTCCAGCAAGTTCTCATTTAACTCAGTGTTCAAGTCGGTTCGTGATAGGCCTTGACAATTTTGAAGGAGAAGAGAAAGAAAGAGAAAGAAGAAGAGAAGAGAGGAGGGAAAAAAAAAAAAAGCCTTGTAAAGATTAGTTTCTCGAGGGGGAACAAAAAACAAAAAAACCCTCGGTCTGGAGGGAAAGTTTAATTAAAAAGAGCAGAGTTTTTAATTACCAGGGAAATCTACTTGAATGATTCATTTGCATAATCCCGACGGCAGTGGGAGAACAGGCAGGAACGAGATAAGGTTTCTTTACAATCCTTCTCTTGCTTTTCCATATCTCTCCAAAAATGACTCTGATCCTTCACTCCTCCTCTCTCTCTTTCTCTCTCTCTCATTCCCTGCTACCTTGTCCTCCCATCTGATTGCACATTTTGGCCTTATGCTGCCTGCTTGTTTGGCTCTTCCTTTGTTATTGTGTGATGTGTTTTGGTACAAATAATGCACCTTTTCTCCTGCTGGGGGTGTTTAGGTGAGGTGTAGCCAGTCCCTCCCTTCTTCTCCCAAGGTACCCAGACTCCGCTGAATTGTCCCTGATTGCTGAGCACAGGCATGTGTAATCACTTGGTGACATTCAGAGTGAAAGCAGAGAGACATTTGTCAGCAGAGAAGCCAGCCAGAAGGTCAAATCGCCTTTAGCCAGCTCTGGTGGTCAGCAAAAGAATGACCTATGAAAATTAGACTTTCATGCCTCAAAAGATGGCTCCTATCCAGACCAAGGTAGAAGCGACAAGCTTGCCATACACTGTATCAACCACGCGTTCTTCTTCCCCCCTTGTCAAACCTGTCACAGCCACCTCCAGCATAGCATGGCAACTGGTCAGCATCCCTCTTGTATGGGATCTGGGGACACCAACACCTCAGGATGTGTCAGTGGCAAAGGAGAGAAGGAAAAGTGTGTACCTAGCGGACCCCCCTACCAGCCTTGTCCTCTAGCTGCTGTTTGGTGACATCTTCTCCAACATGCTCTATGCCACGCCACCCCAGCACCCTGCGTGCAATTCCATGCACAGCTACTTGGTCTGTGGTCACCTAATTGGCCTGTCCTCTCCAATCCTCTCCTGCAAGATGAAAGGCAGGCTTGAAATGAGCTCACACCTCTGAGTGTTATGACTCACATGCTTTCTATCCATATTATTGACTTGCTACCCATAGAAAGGCTCCTTCCTTTGTAGCATGCTGAAGTGCATAGATAAAAGCGTCATGCTCTGTCCTGCAATCATCTACACTGAAAAAAATATCAGCTTGCTCCTTCACACACTCCTGGCCTGTACTCACAAGCACTTCTGCAAGCAACACTTGATTGCGGGAGATTGTGGTCCAGGAAATGAGCAGAATGGGAAAAGCCACCTTATATCCCAAGTGGGGAAAGTGAAGAGGTTAATCATGCAGATGGAGCAATGACATCTCACTTGTCTTCAAGGCAGACAAGGAGTTCTGGCTCATTTTCTTTACCTGCCTGGAGACAGCCAGTTGCACAAGAAGAGACAAGTGAGGGACATCTGCCCCGAGGTGGGGATGGAGTTCTCCCCACCAGGTCACGGACAGACCTTAGGTACCCCATATTCCAGGGCTTGGGTGAGTGTTGAACCATATGCTGTGCTCAGCGCTCCTCCAGACAAGTCCGGATTTGGGCACGGTTGCAGAATTCAATGCTCAGCAAGGAGAGGCATTTAGCTCTCGTGGCTTACAGTGCTTTGCCCCTGGAAGACCCTCTTTCTCCCTCGTTGCCTGCTGGGCTTCCCCCTCCCTCTCCTGCTTTGTAAGCCAGCAGGAAAAGCGATTTCCATGTTTTTGTTACGGCAGCAGTTGAAAAGGTCTTTTGTTGTCGCTGCTTTTGAGTCTCTGAAGTCGGAAAATTGATGGGAACACTATGGCAAGAAGAGGGTTGTCCGACCTTTCCACACTTCCTGACATCCTTGATATTAAAGTATGTCAGGGATGCTGGAAACCAAGAAGGGTTGCAGCAGGTCAGATGATGAGCAACCTGTATCTGTACCTAAAGCGTGAGAGAGGGAAAAACAATCAGTTTAAAAAATACAGACAGGAACAAATATAAGTCCAGAGAAAAAAGAAGAGAATGACAGAGATATAGAGATCAGCAGGCAATATTCTTCATCTGGGTGCAGAGGGACCACGTGTGTCTGAATGAGGATGTCACCACAGAGCAATTTATCCCTCCAGCCTGCTCTGACCCACAGGATGGAGGTGTGGGGAGTGACAGTTCAGTGTCTCTGTCTTTAGGCTGATAGACGAGACATGAAGCATGGATTTTTCTTGTTTAATTAAGCTGAGGGGGTGAGACTCACCACAGGAAACCACCAGAAAATTGATTTTTTCCTAGCATATGTGCCTACGCATGCATTGGGATGTGTGCAGCGTTGTGTGCAGATGCCTAGAGAGCATATTTTGGGAGATCTGCATGTGTGTTGTGCGGGTACTTCTGCACATTAAACCAGGCAAGGTTTGTAGGAAGAGTTAATGCTACTTCAAAAATTAATGTAGTATCTATATTTAAAATATATGGCAGATAAAAAGAAAAGCAAAATAAGCTTTGGGGGTAAACAAACCACTATAGGCTCTGAAACATGAGGATGTAAAGTGGTGGTTGCCTGTATATATTCAAGGAGCTGCGTGGATATGCCAAGCCCTATATGCGTGCACATGATAAATTGTGTGCACGCATACACTCATACACAGAAAATGAGAGTGCTCAGAGACCTGCATCAGCACGTGTCCAAGTCCAGTGCGTGTGGCTTTAAGGAAAGATGTGGATATTTTGAGGAAACAAGGATATTTCTGTGTAGAAGAGGCTGTGTGCATGCTGCAAACACCGAGCGACTGTGTACGTGTGAGTGCAGTGAGCCAGGATGACTTATTCCAGCCTGTGAGGGGGACGTACGAGCCTGCACACGTGCGTGTGTGTAGAGACTGTGGTCCATGTGTGTCGTGAGCAGAAGACACGTGGATGGCTCTGCCTGCCAAACCCCCTGCGTGCACAACTGCAGTAGGCAGCAAGTGGGTTCGCTCACGTGTTTCTGTGGGTACGCTTCAGGCATCTGCCTCTACGCCGTAAGCAGCGTGTTGGTGTAGAGTAAGTGATGAGTGTGTACAGTAAGCGGGGGTTCTCATCGATGTTTGGGCATGCTGCAGGTGTGTAAAGAGCCAGCGCAGGCTGCTTGTGTGTGTGGATGGATGCCTTCATCACAGCGTGCAACAGAAGGGAGAGAGGGAGACTTCTGACCTTTGCTCCGTCTTGAGACTATGATGACGAGCAATTCCCAGTTTGACCTGCATGCACTGCTGGAGAATGGAAAAAAGAGAAAACTAGAAGGGAAATGTCAACTGCCTGGAAAACATCAGCTGGCAGCAGTGCACTGCGGCTGGTAAAGTATTGTAGGGACCATCACATCCCACGCCCAAAACCAGATCCTGGAAGTGAACTACTATTAATGACATGTGAAAGATCAGGGACTGGGATCCAGAGAGGAGTTGGGCAAGCAAATTTGTTAATGGTGTAACTGTGTCCTGCAGGTTCTCCAGCAGATTCACTGGCTGTCATCCCACACATCCAGAGCTATAGCTTGGGTAGCAGAGCTCACATTTTTAGTCCTCCAACACCATCCCACAATTTCCCCAATCCAGTACGTGATGGTGTGCCCCCACCCCAACGTGACCTAAAGGGGACTGCTCCCCCAGAAGGTATTGCACAAAACCCCACTGTCAGAAAATGGTATGCCTACCTAACAGGCGTTGGAAAATATGCAATTAACTGAAGGACACACTAAGGTTTCCAAACTGCAGATGCTCATAAACACAGACCCTTTAGCGTTACAACTTTTTAAATCTTCACCCCTTCTGAATGCACCACCCATCACTGAGGGTACACCAGCAGAAAACATTTGATTTACGGATGCTTCGGCAAAAAGGGTAAATGGTAAACAGTAATATAAGGCCGTTGCATTAGATATTACCACTGGTAACGAAGTAATAGAAGAAGGTGAAGACAGTGCATAAGGAGGAGAAATAAGAGCAGTTGTTTTGGCACCACAGAATGGAGCAAAAATCATCTATGTAGACTCTTACGCTGTGTGGGCCGGTGCTCTCTGTCAGGGCAAAACCTTGAACTGGGAAATAAATAGAACCCCAGTTTGGAGAAACAAAGACTGGCAGTTATTACTAGACATAGCCAGGAAAACACCTTTCAAGATGGGATGGGTAAAAGCTCATGTTAAGGATAATCAACCAGCCACGCAGTGGAATCAAAAGGTAGACGAGCTAACTAAAATTAGGAAAGTCACCTTAAATCCTGAGTGGTATCGATCGGGAGAATGGTTACATCAAAACCTAGACCACACAAGTAAAGAAGCACTTTGCTGCACAAAGGCTGGCCTCTAAACAGAAAAACTTATGAAACTATTCTTACGGAATGTCCCCAGCATAGACTGAAATTACAAGCAGCTCACCCTGCTAAAGCACCACCTCTACATATCAATGAAGGGAAAACTTTATGGTCTGCATGACAAATTGATTATATCGGGCCGTTCAAATCCTCTGCAGGATATCGATACATCTTCACAGGAGTGGAAGTAGTCTCTGGCTTGCTTATGGTGACTAAGTGTTGGCAAGCCGATGGGCAAAATACAGTGCAAGGGCTATCACTTTGGTTCTCAAATCTACTTACTCCTGATGTTATCCAAAGTGATAATGGCTCACACTTCTTGTGTAAGAAGTGCAAGTTTGGGCAAAACAAGAAGGAATTAAATGGGTATTTCACATCCCATACTACTCTCAATCAAATGGGATGGTAGAAAGAGCTAATGGCTTATTGAAAAGGAATCTCAAACCACACGAGGCTCAATGGGACGCACGACTTTCCAAAGTATTCCATCAGTTTAATATTCCATACAGGTCTACTGGAAGCCCTGTAAACCGAGCTTTCTTTGTGAAAACTGAGCTTAGCGCTCCACCTACTGGGAAAAGAGAATATTTGATTACATTACAGCCAGGACAGCCTCTGATGGTCACCCTACCATCCATGGGTACTGTGCCTAGCATTTTAACTAATCCTCGTGGCCCATTTGCCTGGGAAGCTACTGACAGCAGTGGTGCAAAACACAGAATTATTGCACGATGGATTTCTCCTTTTTAACGGGGTAACCTGTTCGGACTCTGCCCACCAAAACAAGTCTCTATTTTCTCTTACAGCATCCCACTGGATGGCAAATGGAAATGCTGTGTTCATGTTATTACTCCAAATCCTAATAATGGTGCTTCTCCTGACCTGTGGTCAAAGAACCCTAAAGTGGCCATGGTCCCAAGCCTGTGTTACGTATACCAGAAGTATGGGACTAAATTCTAATAAAGACTTGGTCCTCTTAACTGTAGCAATGCATGGCACAGGTATATTTAGAAAATTAATGGAGCAGGGATCCTAAGGGCTTTGACTGATTCTCCCGATTCTGGAGAGTGACAGGCCAGGAAATAAATGTAGGATGCCAGGTGATTAATGGATCCCCCTATGAGAAGGCATCTCAAATTGCTGTGTACAATAGGACACCAAATGGAACATCAAAGGATATAAAACTTTGTGCCACTGAAAGATTAGACTGTTGGTACAATTTTACCTTAGTATAACCTGGTTTTGTAGTTTGCCTCTGGGATCACCATAACATGAGACGACCTACCTTATCATTTAAGTTTAAAATAGGCATTGCAACTCATAAATAAACTAAGCACAACAACAAGTGATTTATGTCTTATCACTTGTTACAGTCTAGTTATACATTGAGTCAAGATTTATTGCCTACCCCCATCGGAATGAATCTTACATTGCTGAAGAAACTACTACAACACAATGACTTGTGTCAACTGCTAGAATGCACCTAAAGCAATGGACAAAACCTTCATAATGATACAGAAGAGATACACCATGTCTTGGAAAGAATGAATAAGGGTGGAGAACATAATTGGCTGGAAACTCTTCTTGGATGGTCACCAAGAGCAACAGGAGTTTTTAATCTCATGCTTCACCCAGTTGTGATTTTACTAACTCTAACATTAATGTGTCTGTTGCTTATAGTCATATTGTATATAAAGGTTTGGTACATGATAAAACAAATCACCCAACTCCAATCACCCAAAACATACAAGCTTATACATAGCAAATAGCAATACTTCACTATTTACTTACAGTGGATCTGTAAGTGCATAAATTATCAATATACTATTTATTTACGGCACAGAGGCAAAAGGTGACTGTACTACCACTCTGTGAGAATAAGATGAATTGACTATAGTCATGGGGCGGAGTGTGATGGTGTGCTCCCTCGCCGCCCCCCCCCCAGCCCGAATTTTATTTCCCTTTATATAACCCTGCTCAGGTGATAACCACCAGTGTCAGTCGTAATGGCTGGGTCTGGTCATGATGGCTGCATCCTGCTCAAAGTAGATTCGGTGGAGACAGATAACACCACAATTAATTTGAGCAACGCACCCACCTAACCACAGTGCTGGTCAAGGTCCGACTCAAGCCAAGTTTGGAAGAAACTAACATCCATAGTCGGTATGCAAATTTGACTGAGTCAATCATCTTACCCCATAACTAGTGTGCAGCCCAAGAGCCTTTTGAGCTCTCCTGCACGGCAGCGGGCTGCATGACACGATCTCCCCTTGAGTAGGGATGCCTCTCAAGGTTACTCCTGCCACAGAGGTCCCTTACTGCTTGATATTGAGAGATTCCTTGCCACAACAGATCCTCGGTAAGTGACTAATAGCTTGCTAAACTTTGTGAGCTTCGCTAAGGTTATATCTTAGATTGATTGTGCACATATAACCCTTTAGATATAAAGCGTTGACCAAGTCTAGGACTAGGACTGGATCCAGCCACACCTAGATTCCTCTGAGAAGGAGTTTAGAAAGCAAGGGGGTTTTCTCTGATTCTCGTGACTCAATGGGAGGGTCTCCTCGATGCGTCTGACTTACTTACCCTGTCCTCTACACAGTAAATAATCAAATGTACCTTGCCATCAAATCTTGTTAAACCACTGTCACATTTGCCATGAAATTTTGTTAAATCGCTGTTTTATATCAATCAACATATTGCTGCTTCTCTCCCACGAGTGAAGTGCATCACTCCATCTGCAACACAGTATGATCCAACATTTGCCCTTATCTATTTCCCACCGACCTCCTCCGTCTTGCAAGCTCCTTTCTGGTTTCTGTGCTGTCTTCAGTCCCCATCCCATGGCCGACTGCTCTGCCTCCCTGCAATGCAGACAAGTGCTCTCCTCTGCTCAGACAGGTATTTCACAAAGCAACTCAGACATTAAAGGCCTTAAACCTCTTTTCGAATGAAATGTTAGGTTTACGGTTGGACTCGATGGTCTTACAGGTCTTTTCCAGCCTAAGTGATTCTATGATTCTACGAAGCTAAGATTAGCGGAGAGGATGAACAGGTACTAGGGACTGAGATAAACAGCTCCCTAGGTGTATCTCGTGTTTCATTTCATCGGGAAACCAGGCTGCAAATGCAGCCAGCCATCAGTGATGCATTGAAATTAATTCTGAGTTAACGGTTAAACGTACGAATCAAAATAAAACAAGATAAAATAAACCTCCACCAACCCTGTTATTGCAGTCTCAGCATTCATGACTGCGTAGTTCTGCAATTACTGTTCTCTTCGCAATGCTCCCTTTTGCACGTGGCTGATTGTTACAGGGTTATACCACTCCTGACATCAAACCTCATCTCAGATGTCTCTGAGATAAAAACCCTTCCTCTGTATTAAGTAGAAAATAATTCAGTGGGTCTGTCCCGGGATGGCCCATTCCCATTCATGGGCCAGCTGTGCTGTTAACAACCCCCTGCAGCATATTCCAGCATCTGATCTATGCTCTCTCACATCCTTCTACGCTTGGCTGATATTAAACCGCAGTTTAGGACAGTTTGTGCAAGTCATGGATGGAGCAAATATTGGTCACCTCTTGGTCTGTCAGTCCTCTATAACAGTTGATCTGCTGACGAGATGACAGGAGACGAAGAATGAATTTTGTACAGGAAGATGAAGTTCATCACTACTTTGGACATCTGGGATCTGCATCTGATTAACAAATTCTAAAACTTCCTTGTTAAAACCACCAGTGGTAATGGAGCTGCTGCCCCTTTACTTTGCCTATGGACCGCTCCTCCTTCTTTTCACAGTCCGATTTGTGCTCAAAATCATTACAGCAGTCAGGTAATAGATTATCTGTAACTTTCCCTGTTTCTCCCTCCACCCTGCCAGATGCCTATGCCAAGGGACTCAGGCTCCTGCCTGTACAAAGTCTTGTGTGAAAAGATTATTTTTTGCCCACACAAGAGAAGATAAACTCCTTTCTATCTCCTGTATGATACAAAACACACAGGCAGGTACCTACATTTCTTTATGCACTTGCACTAGCCTGTTCAAAAGCAACTGCCTACTACACGATCCGTAGTAAACATATCACCCCATTAAAGAGGTCAGATTGTATAAATATGCAAATACTCTTATGCATCCTCCTCTGGACTAAGCACAGTAGCAGTCATCTCACAGAGTGCCCACACTGTGATTGCTGTGAACCTCTGGCAGTCCAGAACAGCCAAATACAAATATCCAAGATTTATCCTTTGAGAATTATGCAGGGAACCCCAAAGGAAGGTCTTTTCTTGTGTGTAAGCAAGAAGAAAAAACTTAAGTCAGGCTGGGTATCACCATTCATGGAATCGGGGGGAATGTCTAGGTAGGAGTTCAGCCCTCACTCCTCTTCACCAAGGCTTTTGCTTTTCAACCAGCCCATTTCTCACCCAGAGAGCAGTGGAAGACCCATACCTTTCAGTGTATTGTATTCTTACCTTCAGATATACTTTTGCATTGACAGCCTATTTGCAAGGAAAACTGAAGTGTCCCGTTCCCCTTCCTATTCTCCCCAAACTCTTGGCAGCTGGTTCCTTGGGGTACTCATCTCCACATTTGCAGAAAGAGGTTGCAATGTTTCTGACGGTCCCAGTGGCGATGCGACAGCCTGTATCCCAGGGGATGTTTTGGAACCAAAGAAGATGGTGCTCCAATCGATGCAAGTGATAATCTGCCTGGGCATCAGTAAAACTTTGTAATGGTTTCCAAAGACTTCATACAGTTCCTAAAGCTGATTAGATTACTACAGTTCAAGCAAGAGGATCTATTAAGTCCAAAACTGATGTCATGTGGGACATGAAAAAAGAGATGGTAACTATCAGCTGGTGATGGTAATTATCAGCTGGTAAGCCTGAACATCAATTCCATACTAAATAGTGAAAACAATGTTGCAAGATGCAATCAATAAAGTACCAGAGGGTCAGAATACAATTAATGTCAGTCAATGTGCTTTATGGAAGGGGTCCTTGTCAAGCCAGTCTGATTATGTTTCTGATGAGATAACAAGATCTATGGTGCTGGTAACCGCATCGATGTAAGACTTTTCTAAAGGGTTTGATTCGTTTCCAGAAGTCTGATTATTATTAATTTTTTTAAATGAGCAATATAAATATCAAATCAATTAAGAGCTGGTAAAATGACTAATCTCAGAAAGAACTTGTCAATGGCAAATCATCACTGAAGCTGGTTCTGCAAGAACTGTTCAACGTCATTACCAATGATTTGGGAAAAAGAATAAAATCACTGCTGACAACATTTTAAAAGACAATGATTTCCTCTCAGTAAGGCAGAGTGATTCTACAGAGACATCTGAATTGTTTGGGAAACTTGACCAATTCCAAGAGGAGTCAAGTTAGCCCGTCTGAATGCAAATTTTTATATCCAGTAACAAGCAATGCAGACCAACTAATCCAAATAGGACTGCCATTCAGAAAATGAGAAATTAAAAAGGATTTAACCTTCAGGGTGGACAGTACAAACAATTCAATGTGAACAGCTTTCCCAGAGTAAATGTATAGCAAAAATTATGTATGTGATTATTGCAGGATTAATTAAATTATTTTGGTCCATGCACATAATATGGGTGAGACTGATACTCTCATCCAGGGATCTGCATTCACTCAGCAGATGCTGGTCTCAGCAGCAGGAGAGAGCAATCCCTGGTACTTATCGCCACATTGCAGATTTAGGTGTTAGCTCTTTCCTCATAAAGCAAACAGGGCCAGAGTACAGGTTGAAGCACTATTTTCTGATAGTCCACACCATCTAATTGTTAATCCTGGCACTATTTTGGTCCATGGCAACTAACACTTCTCTAGGAAGAGTCAGGATGTATGCTGGAAGATCTCAAAAGCCAGTGGCTGTTCCCAAATGTGATGTGGATGAAGGCACCCTTCGCAGGGGAGGGGGGAGTGCAGTCACTTGAATGTTGGCTGAGGTATGCTGTGCCGTTTTGCATCAGAGCCATGGAAATAACAGACCCTGCTCCTCTGTGATATGTCAGGACAGGCATAATCCCAAAGGTGACAGAATAAGCTATCTTCTCTACAGTGAATTAGCTGGCTTTCTGCTCCTCTTGAATCAACCATCCATGGTCTGTACAGACACATTCTGCAGATGAATCTCCTCTTAATAATGTGGAGATAGTGCCAACCTCTTTCATAACATTTATCTCCCTTTACTTTGAGATTTCTTGAAAACTGGGGGAAACCATCTTCGTATCTGTGGAGTCCTTCTCCAGCTCCATGTAGCTTAGCTCAGAAAATTAATACAGACAAATCTTGAAAAAACTCAACCAGAACTAAAGCCAAAGCCAGTGAGTAATTATTGTTGCAAACTGATCAAGAAAACTATATTGCTTAAGAGTAACCCTCAGAGTCATCTTCATGTTTAGCTCAAGTCGAATGGAAGGAGGAATTTAAAGTGTTATCTCATGGTGTCTGGTTCTGATCACTCCTCCAGTATCAGTCTCCTGTTCTGGAGGAACTGTCTTTATATTTTGGTAACAGCCTTGCCAGTTAACCTAATGCAGACAGTGAAAATTAATTAAGTCTTTGTATGTTGCCAACTGACTGACCATGTTTGACCGTATCTACTATAGGCGTAGGTTGTGATATTCAGCCATTTCTTACAACATTGAGAAGAAGCCTGTGCCCTCCAGAGCAATCATTGAAGACACCTGATTTTTGTAACCAATCTCACCCATCAATTATGTGGATTATTCGAAGCAGTTCCTTCTGTCAGCTGGCAGAGTCATTTTAATCAGCTGGTATATATCACAGTTATCACAAAAAAGTAGAGCAAATTCCATGGAACGGATGAAGTCGTACAAACAAATACCGAGTGAAATACATGCATCAGAATCCAGAGGTTTAGAATTTTTTGTGCACTCTTAGTCACATAATTCTGTGCTTCAGAAGTGAATGAAATCAATTATTAATGCTTTTCTCCCAAACCTAAAATGTATTAGGGAAGTTTTCATGAAGATAAGGCAATACAATGCAGAGTCTAAATATTACTTGTGGATACCTGCTTTCTAAGTAGCTAGGAGACCTCTGCTTCCAGCTCGTTTCTTCTTGTGGCAAAAAACTCACATTTAAACTTCTAAGGGACCAGATCTCGACTCCCTGAGGACACTTCACTTTCAAATCGTTGCCATCACCTTCCTTTCTTTTTTATCCACAAGCTCCCAAAAGCAGATGCTCAAGAGGCTTTCCAGTTGGAGTCTTCCATTTCATTAGTATCAAAGGTTGTTACTTCCCAGAAGGTCCAGGTGTGACTTATCTTCAAAACTTGAGTGTGCATAAATTAACTGCAAAGGGCTTATTTTTGCTCTGTTTAACTTTCCGTTAGATGCCTAAAGCCTTCCTCCTAACAACTGCCCTGATTACAAGAGTAGTCTGCAGTCCCTATGCCCAATGCCAGCCAGGAACAGAAATCTTCAAGAAAAAAGCAGACAAACATTGTCGTGAATAGCTTAGAAACAGCTGTTCTTGCCTTCAGGCCTGCACACTTAAGACTAAGTGACCTGGTTTACCCAGCCCTTCTTTTTATGGTTTATATCCCTATGTCTGGTGATAATTGATGCATTTCTAACTGTTATTTAAACTCAGTTAAAGTGAATATTAGCTATTAATTACCTCTTGCTTTGCTGCAGCTATTGTATTTGTCAGTAGAAGAATCTAAAGTGGAGACAAATTATGCTAATTCTCTTGTGAAAGTGATTAGGCAGGGGGGTTGTTTTAGGAGGATTGTTGGGGGTGTTTTTTGGTTTGTTGCTTTTTTGTTCCAGGCACTGATCTTGCTGAACCTCTAAAACACTAACTTGGCATGCTTTCTTCAAACAGCTTTGCAAAGAGGATAAAGATGGAAATAAATAGACATATGGTGCACATGAGCCTAATTCATGCAAAGTTGCTCATCCTGGGCAGATGGAAATGGATGTTTGAGTACCTTGGGTAGAAAGCTGCCTTAAAACTTACCTTCTTTTTATTTTCGCTTTGTCATCAGCTTGGCTAATGAGCAGCTCCAAGGCAACTTTTCTTGCTGCTCAGACTTTGTGCAAATTAATTTTCCAGTCCTGTGTCCTCCTTGCCCCTCCTCTCCCGAACCATTTGCGAGTTTAGATGACAGGCCGATTACTTTAATGGCAGCAAATGTAAAGTATGCCCAAGCTGTTCCCAGTGTTAATGCAGAAGAGGTTAGTCTGATCTAGGAGACATAGAGAAAGGGGGAGGAGAGGCATAGATGTATCTGAGACTTTCCTGCTGCCCAACAAGTTATTCCTTTAGCTCTTTCTCCACCATCAATGGATCTGCAAAACTTACTCGTGCTGATTCTTTTTTCTCCTAACCCTTCCAGATATTCTGTCTGAAATTATGACCCTGCACTAGGCACAGCTGGTGTCAAATTGTTAACCACCTGGAGCTTGGGGGAATTTGTCAGGGACTCATCCCTTTTTTGTCTTATTTTTTCTTTTTTTTTTTCCTTTTTTCTCTCTTTTCTTATTTCCTCTCATCCTTTTTCCATTGCATCAGTGATCCATCAGACAGTGGCATTTCGATCTTCATGTAAAGGTGTAAAGTCAGCCAACAGACTCATGGCAAATGTTCATTTTATTAAGCAGCTTTCCACTGGAAATCAGAAGAAAAGACATTGGATCAAAGAGAGTTTCCAGTAGCCTGGAGTACTCACTCTGCCAAAACCCTCCTCTGCGAGTGTCAGCGAGACTGTGAATTCTCAGACTCTGAAGTAATTCAAGACTTGAGCAGGACCAGGTGGTTATTTAAATCCCTAACAGTAAACTTTATTAGAACGTTCTTTAACCACAGACCACAGTAATTCAGATATCTGGCTAGTATTTTGAGGAACCAGAACCCTCAAGGAAGAAAAATACTTTCCTACTCTAGTTATAGCTCATTTTTGTATGTATTTTCCTCTGTACAGAAGTGTAGAGATATTTGGTCATCAACCTGTGCAAACCAAGGCTTTCATCTTCCTTCCTGGTGAAAAATAAATAGTCAAATTATTAATAAATCAATAAATGCATTTGTGCAATATTATATATTCAACAGAAGAATACTAAACCCTGATCAGTTCAGTGGAATAGTCCCAACATTCACTACTAATCACAGCACTCTTTATCTTTTCTTCTGCATAGGAGATGTCCTCACTCCAAATCTGCTTGGATTTGTCAGTGATAGGATTGTGGGGCTCTTTCTTTTCCTGGTGTTTTTTGTCTTCCCTTCGAAGTTCAGAGGAAAAGTGTTTGCTGGCAGCATTTGCTAAACGTCAGCACAGCTGGAATTTCCACTACAAGGTGAGATAAGCTCAGGAGCTTATAGAGCAGCATGTGGATGTGTCTGCTCTGCAAGGCAGACCGCATGGGACTGAGTTGGAGATGTATTCCTCAGCATTATGGATTCACAACATTAGTTGGGCAATGAAGTCTGTGTATAAATTCACTCTATGTCTTTGCATTTTGGCTGGAAAGAGCAGGCATGAATATTTTAGAAGGAAGAAATTTTCTTTGCTCAGGTCTTGGGTACCGTCAGAGGAGACCATTCACCTCTTACGGGTCTCATAAAAATGGTCCGACTTATCTCAGAGCACTAGAGCTTGAGCTTAGAACGACTTTGTTTCATGCTTCATATGAAGGTAAGGGAAACCTTACACTTCTCCATGGTTCAGTCCACCCTAGAGACTGCACAACCAACATAGACCTTTTCAACACTTACCAAACATCTGGGTTTAAAAGAGGCTATTAGCCGTCCCGCTGCTGTGCATTTGTGACTCCGTAAGAGGAATGCTCACCAGCTGCAAACAGGACTGACATTTTCCTCTGTCTTCATGTATACACGTATTGCATGCTGGATTTGCATTGGGTACCAATAGCTGAAAAGAACACCAACCACCCTAGTTTGAGGCATCCATTTCTTCCCATGGCTTCCCCTTTCCCCTTCCCCTCCTCTTTTTTTTGTGTTCTGTCAACCCCTTTCCCACGTACCTGCACCCAGAGATGGATAATGCAGCTCAAAAACTCCACTTTACATCAGGATACGCTTGATGGGGAGAGCAGGATCTGAGTTTTCAGAAGGGAGGACAGGCATTAAGAAGTGAATCCACTACTTTTGCTCCTGAACATACCCATTCCCTCCTGAAAACTGGAAGAGTCCTGGAGGAATCTGCACTCCTTCCTACCGCTTTCCCTTGTATCACAGTACATCTTCTTCGACCTTGCCCTACTCACAAACCTGCACTTTCTCCAGCTACTGCTAGGTCCTCTTGCATGTCTGTCTTCTCCTAATATTTGTCTTCCGCTAATATCCATTCTTCTCCCTCATCAGACTCAAGCTTTCCAAGAAAGATTAAAATGAAGCAACTGTACATTCATTGCACACAACCGTGCTTCATATAGATCTTTGTTTCCATGTCCTCCAGTTACCCATCACTTTGAACCTAATGCTGCCTTGTGTCCTTTCCTTCAATTAATGTCCTTATCTTCTCAAACTGTCAAACCATGCATCTCATGCAGATCCCTTTCCAATGCTGGCAGCACAGGAGTTTGGAAAATGTGGAACACAGCAGCAGCCCCTCGAACCTCCTTCAGGACACAGCTATTTTGCAACCATACTTGTCATCTACACTTGAGGGAGAAAAAGATGAATTGGCTCATCAGCTTAATAGTTCTAATGTTATTGAAAATATATATGCGAAGGGAAAAGAGAGAGTTGTCTCCTCTCTGAGTTGTTTTTCTAATGTCCCTCTACCATATTCAACAGGTTCTTGAGCTGCCACCTTTTTGCTGAAACTCCTCCCAACTGCAGTACTGTGCATGGACTTCTCCACATCACGTGGCACAGGGCACACAACACCTTAATTTTGAAATGACTATACCAGCTTTATCCCCATTTTACAGTAGAAGGAAGTAGATTCCCTTCCTCTTAGGGGAATTTGGTCTTTTACCTTGCACCTTATGCTTTCTCCTTAGTCCCTCAAATGACTGATGTGTCATGACTTGGAAAGGAGATTACCCACTGCTGACCGAGGGTGCAAGGACAGAATAAGTGCTTCCAAGATACAGTGTGGAGAATGATCACTACTCTTTTGGCAAAGGACAAGATAGACAGAAAAAAACCCTCACAGACAACGGGAGATTTTCAATACAGCTCTGCAAAGACCTCTGCCATCCTCCTTAAAGCAGTCTCCTATTCAGAGGCTTCAGGGTCGTTATTCTGGCATCAAGGTGCCTGCTCATTTGTCTGTTTTCTAAGGTAGCATCAAATGTTTAGTGGGTGTGGGTAGGTCCAGCAATGAAAATGATTTTCTTAAAATTGGTCTTTATCTCAGATCAGAGCAAGTGGGGAGGGTAACCAAAACCTTGAAAAGGTAAAATGAAACGGAGGCAGTAGGAAAATTTAAGGCACTAGAAGTATCTATGTGGCTTGGGAAAATTCAAGCTAATATGTGTAATTGCATTTCCCAGGAAATCAAATCTTTTATTCATGGATTTTCAAGGGCTCAGATACATGGCCAGGCTAACATGGATTCACATGGGGCTGTATGCCATTTTAGGAGGTAAAGAGAGCCTACGCATTATGCCTTTGCTCTAGGCTGAGGGTGCCTACATGGACAACTGCTAAAGTCCAGATGATGCACAGCAAGTGGTTGTGCATAGTAACGTTAGCCTGTGCTTGAGCTTTGATCCTTAAGCATGTAAGAGTTTCAAAACAAGAAGAGGGGAGGTTATGTGTGCAACTGTCCCTGGAGTTTGAGCAGATCAAACCATTTCAAACCCTTTTTATTCCCAACTCAAAAGCCTTTCAGTTTCTTTCTGATGATGCCTTTGGTTTGAGCAAACATACAAGCTTTGTCCTTTGAGTTGGAAAGGTTCCCTCCCTTTCCAGTCATTTGGCATGAGCTAGTATCCCAAGGTTATTATGACTTTTTTTTATTTTTATGATAAATCAGAGAAAGCTCTTGCTAGAAAAACTCCTTTGTCTGCACACAATAAAGCAAGGAGCTCTGGGCTGCCACTTGCCCTCTGGCATTTTTTCGATGGCAGAAAAGAAGGAAGAGAAATGAGCGCAACCTTTGGATTGGAGCAAGTCCCCAACTTCCAATGGAAGCTGCTTGCCGTTGCTCAACTTTTCAACTTTTGCCAGGGGGTGAATGTAGCAGTTGTTGCTTTTTTTCCTGCCAGAGTCTTCCCTGAAGAATGGCTCATAGCTGCTCTTTGGAGCTCCTGGCTAAAAATAAATGCAGTTTGCAAAGGCAATTTGTATTCTGCTAACCCTGCTGCAATGCTCTGTGCCCTCTCTGTGTAACTGGCTGGTTTTCCCTCTCAGCACATTATACGCAACGCATAGAGGAATAATCTCACACAATGCCAGGGCTACTACAGCTCATAATAATGGTGACGCATTATGTATAAAGCCAGTGCTCCACTCTTTGGAGTCGTGTTGTGAAATAATTGCAGTAATTCTCCATCACAGACAAGGTTAATTAGTGTTGAGTCCCCTTCCACTTTTCCAATTTTCTTCTTCAGCACCAGGAAAACAAACTTATTCTTACGTGAATTACAGGTATTTTGGTCCTCAGTGCAGGGGTTTCCTAGAGCAGTCCTGCTTTGAATTAGTGGGATTATTCCTTGGACAGAGACTTTTCAGGGTCAGCTCTAGACCTAAGCAGAAGAAGAAACAGCCTAAGGAAGTAACATAGTTATTGTCTGCTGCCTGTTCTGTCTCTTGAAGTTTCCTATCACTGGTGAGAGACAATCTAGGTAAATGGGATGGGTTTTGGTGGGATGCCCTCTCTGACCAAGCTCTCTCCTATTGTTCCTTCTCCCGACAGCAGCAGAAGCAACAATCCCTGCTCTTCAGAGCTCCCATCTGCTCTCTGCCCTCCTCCTCCTCTATTTCCTTTTCTTTTCCCAAGACCAAAGTCAGCAGGTCCAAACAAGTCTTTAGAAGGACAAAAAAACCCTCTATTTTTTTCCCTTGTCACAAGCCTGAAAGTATCCAGGTATCTTCCAGTCCATCCTTAAGAAACTTTACTTTCTGCCTTGTGGGATCCTAAATGACTAACTGTTTGGGCAGCTCAACCACTTTAGGGAAGAGATCTACATACAAGCACAACAGCAAAGCTCACTGACCCGATATTTTCAACAAAATCAAACATCACAACATGTCTTCCCTTTAAAGTCTGCATTTTCAGCCCAAACTAAAGCTAAAACACAGCAGCTTCCACCACCTAAGAACCAGTAAATTTATTTTGCATAGTTGCACTCTCTTCTTAGTACCAATGGTCCTTGTAGGTGTGAATACGTTTATGCCTGTATTTCTTAGTATAGGTATGACTTCAATTTAGGTATTTTCAGTGAGTAATCACATCCCTGCTATATTCCAGGGTGGTTTAAAGAAGGTGTTAAAGGTTTTATCATGTCTAGCATTACCCATAGTGGCGGTCATATGATGGGTTAGCAGCCTCTGTTCTTCAACGCCAAATATCATTTTAATGGACCCCCTCACATGGATTATTTTGCACTGCTTTGGTTACCGAACACAGTGGAGGATCGGGCCATACAACTGCATAAATGGAAGAGACATTGTGGTCTGGAGGATGAAATAAGGGGTTTTAACCAAGAATATCAAATCCCTTCTCTTGCACGTACAAACACGGAGAAATTTGGACCTTAGCTGGAAAAGTAATTTTTTTTCTCTTCCCTCCTTCCTTCCTGGGATCAATGTGAGGGTAAGTGAGCTAAAGCAGGGAGGAGCTCAGTTGCAATGGAAATGATGAGAAAATCATTACTTTAGATAAAGTCTGTTGCTCAGTGTGGGGGGACGGGGGGATGGCAGTATTTCCAGTGAGAGTTCCCAAATCCTACAGACAGTTCTGATTTCTCTCATCCCACAGCACGGATACCCACGTGTACATTAGACAGGGCATTGCAATATTTTCCCTCACAGTGCCTCTCAAGGCTAATCTTTTTATATCATTCATGCCCATTAAATACGTTCATTTTTGTCCTGTATTTTCCCTTTCCCCCCCTTTTTTTTTTAATTTTACCCTGCAAGTCCTCCATGTCTCTGTCTTGAAGAGATATTTGTAGTCCTGGTGGGAGAGCAGGATGGAGAGTCAGACAGGCAACTTGCTAAGCACTTTGCTGAAATGTTTATTATCACTGAAACCAGTCTTGCTCCTAATGAGTTCCCGTGCTATACATCTGAATGTCAGCCGTGCTTTCAGGGAACCAGGCTGCCATTCATCACTGGTTAATCTCTCCTTAATGGGCAGCACGTGAGGAGCAGCCACCAGGAGAAGTAGGGCCATTAATGGGACAGCAGAGATGAAATGGGGGAGCCAAACTGAAAGGCCTCATTAAGTGTATGGGCAGCCCAAGGAGAGAAGTTTTCTTAATATCGCTGCTATCATGCTATCTGTCAAGGCTGTATCATCTCTCACAGAGTGAGGTTTCAAGCCACCCACATATGCCCGGGCTTTGTGAGAAAGACCTTTTTTTTTTTTTTTTTTGATAGCTGAGCATGTAAGAATATTTGTGCAGCCATAAAATAAAGGGATATTTTATAGCCTCTATTAATAAAAAAGGCTGCACTTGAGATAAAAGAGAGGACAGCAGATCATGCCAAATGGCTTGGCAAGCCCTGAAGCGTTTCCAGGTCTGGTCACTGCAACACTTAGCTAAATTAGCAAGGGAAAGTTTCAAGCCTAGAGTTTTTCCTACTGCAGGTAAAGATTTACTGGGTGTTAAATACCTACTCAACACTGTGTCTCACTTTGGCACGAAGCCATGCCTTTTATAGGCCAAAGGAAGGAAAGGGATGATTCTGCCTCACCCTTTCCTTGCTGGATTTCCATGGTCACCCTTTCATCCAAGACAATCCACAGACTGAGGAAGAAGCAGGGCTGTAGGGTGGTAACTCTGCATCGTGGCCGGCCCCCGTATAAAAGTCTGACCTTCCCATTTTCCCCTGCCTGCGCAGCGGCAGAATTGCACAAACTCTTCCTTCACTCCTCAACTGGTTTTAGATGGTGCAGCCTGTGCATTGGGTGGGTTTATTCAGCAGGTCTCAGCCTTCTTTTTGGGGAGTCTGTGGCCAACAGTAAATGGCGTGGGCAGTTTTCATAAGCTAAATTCTTTTATGTTTTGGGTTTTGGTTTTATGTTCATTTTTGCTACACGAGAAGAAAAAAAAAAGGTAAAAAACAACAAAAAAGCAAACCTGCTGCTTTTGTTAGAGTCATTACCAGGCAACAGCCTCGCTTCCACAGATGGTCCCAGTGGGTCCGTGTGTTTTATTCTGATCCCCTATGTGTTCATCTCTCTGCTGAGAGGAAATACCTTTCTATCCCTGCAATTCTTGGGCTCATTTTGATTCCCAGGCTTTTGCTCTCCCTTCACAATTCGTGGTTCTTCAGTAAGATGTACATTCTCTGAAGCCATTTTCTTCCCTTCCTGTTACTTTTACTTCTGTTTCTTTCTGACATATCCCCACCAAACAAATTAAATACCCAGGGACTAGGCCAGGGTATCATGTTCCTGTAACATCCAAGGTGGTCCAAAATCCTGTCTCATTTCCTATTTTTATTCTTTTTTTATTCTGAGGTAATCTGATTAGTAAAGTGGCTTTTCTTTTTTATGGCTGGAGGCACAACGCGTCCTGTCTGAGACCACAACCAGGGACAACACTAGGACAAGGAAAGGAGGCAAGGGCATTTGACTTTATCTCACTGGCCAAACTACATCACCAGCCTTCTACTGAAAGATTAAACCAATAAACAAAGTCTTTTGTCCACAGAAAGAGCAAATATTAAAGTATAATGAATGTAATGGAGTTAACAGTCAAAGTCATTGCTGCGTGTCAGCATCCCGTGAATCTGGGTCAGTCTGAGCAGAAGGGCACACCTTGGCGAGAGATGTCATTAAGCCATCAGCCTCATGAATGCACAAGAGGACATCGACACTGCTAATTAAATTTGGGTATCAGCCCATTCTTCAGGCCAGTTCTGCTTGTGCTCACATCGGTATGCAGAAGCTTACGGTCAGATAATGTCTTAGCCAGAGCTCTGGAGCTCTTTGAAAGTGGGAATTCTGAGCACACTCAACTTCTCTCACAGGTTAAGTTCTCATTGAACCTGTGCGCATAAATCAGGGCCAGATTTGGCCCAGTCAACCAACAAATCTCAGCTTTTCCAAGGCGTATGTTGAGCTATTCCTAGGCATAGTGTCGACACTTTTAGCACAAAGTACAGACACTCGAGATAGATGCGCAGAGAATATATAGGACATAGGGCTTGATTTACCTCATTCCACCTTCAGCCTGTTTTTCACTATATACTGTAAAGAGACTGAGCAACACAAAGTGTGTGAACGGAGTTGCTGCAATGTGGTGGTTGTTATTTCTGGTATTTTTTTCAACCCACTCGGTCCATGAGGTTTTAGCACTTGTGTGACTTCTTTTTTGAAGAAGGAAGATTTGTATAAGAGTTTGGCCTGCATTTGTGCTTGCAAGCCCTCACAAAAATGACTGCATTGCTTTCTCCCAAAACTTTTTATCCAGAATTAACCAAAAGATTCGTGGGATATGGCTGGGCAGACACAAAAACCACGACTAGATAAATTTTGTAGTATTTTTAAATGGAAAGGGAAGTTAAACAGATTATGTAAGCTCTTTTAAACCTTTTAAAAGAAAACCTTTTGCATGTGTGTACTAAACCAGAGCTGACTAAAACACTCATTTTAAGAAAACGGAAACAAGAAAGAGTTTCTAAATGAATATGACCATGTTGAGATGTGTTCTATTTTCCATCTTCTACTAGCTCATATGGACACAGGTCTCTATCCCAGTGAGGCTCGTGACTGGAGTAGCAGAAGGTGATATAAGTTAGTACTGATGCAGGTTGGCAGAGCCGAGAGGAAGCAGCCCAGCTCGGAGTTTCCATGGTGGCACTGCTCAAAATCATTGACGATGGGATTAAAAGTGAGGCAATGCTGGTGGACCCGTATGAAAGCCTGGGTTTGGAGTGTGAAAGGCTTCAGGACATAATTGGCCATGTAGGACTAACTCTGGGAGGATGGGGGTTGCCAGGGCATCACTTGGGCTCCGTAAAAGGGACAAGAAGTGGCATTAGAGTTAAATTCCTCTGTGGCTTGGCATCTGCAGACCTGAAGGCTCTTCCTGGCCATTTACGCTCCTTGACAGAAAGAAATGGTCTCAGTTGCGAATTGTCGCTTCACATTAAAGCAACTTCCTTCCGCTTCTCTGAGTGCCAGAGAAAGAAACAAAAAAAAAACCAACAGAGAATTGACTAAACATGCCTCTGGGTCATTGGTAACAACCTTTCATTAACAAGGGCCAGCTGGCTAGCAAATTAAGCCCTTCCCATTACTATCTGGAGGAAAGAGCAGGGTCATTTTTGACTGCTCTTTCCAGTACAGTGGGTCCCCATGTAACAGGCTTGAGGCAGGAAGGTGCTGGGTTGATGTGATTCGATACAGCCTCCCTGTGGATTTCCAACAGACCTTCTGTTTGCAAAACTGATGGCAGTTTGACATCTGGATTAAATTCCCGCTGTGCCGTGTGCGGACGGCAGTCTCGGAGGACTGAGCTGGTAGCCGTGGAGAAAGCAAGCACTCTCACCCATGTGTGTGGAGGTTGAAATGAGCTACAAACCATCAGCTGAGGTTGCCCTCATCCTTATTCAGCTGTTCAATCATATTGAACAGGAGGGGATGCTCCTGCTGTGCCAGTATTTAAGAGTGCTTCAGAGTATTTAAAAAATGCTGTTATGTCTGGTCTTTACTGTAGACACAACTTATAAATGAAAAGCTGCTTCTAATTTGACTTACGTCTATATACACAGACCCAGATGTAGCCAGGCTGAATTTTAACTGCATTTCAGTACCTTATGCTTCTTTTTGCCCAGCTCTGGACCTTCTGTCCCAAAATGGAGGTGGAATTTAAGCTTGCCTTCTTTTCAAAGAGAAGGTAAAACAATTCCTTCTCACCAGCTGTATACTGCAGACCCTTACATCATTGCACATCTTAACTTTTGATTGCATTGCTTCAGTCTCCTCATGCATGGATGCTTTTCCTCACTGGTTCAAGCTAGACGCCCATGAGCTAGTCACAGGTACATAATGTCAGCTCACTTTGAAGCAAGGATTTAGCCGATGCACACGTGCACTACACAGTGCAGGATAGCTCAGAAAAGGGGAGCTTCAGACTGATACGGCTCTCCTGAACCTGCAAATGGAGTCAGTTCTTCTGATCCGTACTGCCCAGAGAGCACTGACTGAGCTTTTCATGCGTGCAAAAAGAGGAATCCACATCACTCTATCAGTCTAATGTTGTTGGAGTCCACAGAAAAGGGGAGCCCTTTGAGTCACTGGAAGAGCTTGACCGTGTTGTCTTAGACCCCTCAGGCTCACTGTGAAAGAAATGCTGACTGAACATGTCTGGGGTATCTTCTTTGTCTGGAAGAGCAACGTCTCAAAATAACAGCCAAAGCCTCTCCCCTTCTGAGACTCTGCTTTTTCCCCCAGCCTTCTTCACTCTTATCTGATTTTTATAGTCTCTGGGACATGGACCAGGTCGTCTGTGGAACTCAGTCATGGGCTGCTTCTGCCTAGAACACAGTCTCAGCGGCATGTTAGTGAAATTCCAACATTAAATGGCAATCATTAGGCATGGGCATAAGGAGCAAGTTGCAAATAAAAGCAAGGTTTTATTGTGCAGAGTGATTTTACTGTGTAGAGTGAGTTATTTAATTAATATTTGGAAAATGCTTCAAGATTCCATCAATTAATGGAATGAGGAGGTACAAATTATCTATAATTATTATTACCTCCATAATCAAGGAACACATTTTCTCTCTTTGTCTGAGACATTCGGGTAACGATCTAATGAAGGGATTCCACTTCGGTAGGTGTGCTGAGTTTTAGCACTCAATTTTGCCGGGTGAGTGATAAACGGTTTTGAAATATTCCTCACTCTCCTGGCTGTAAACCTTTTAACGGTTTCAATTTTTTACAAACCATAGACCCTGCATTACAGTCACCGCTACAGTCAGCTTAACTCCTTGTGCCGCTTAATACACTACAAAATGTCTCTACTAAAGAACATTTCCATGGAAACAGTCCATTAAAAATGAATTTTATATCTTATGATTTCTATAAATGGACAGCTCACTTAGTGGCCTTTTACTACTACACTTTGCCAGAAAGGTTTCAAATTTAACCATATTTAATTCTTTTATAATTTGAAACAGCACATTTTTTTTAAATTGCCATTACAAAATTTCAGCTTGGTTCTATGGGCTCTGGGGTATTATGGAGCGCAAAGGAGGTGAAAAACGAGAATCATGTCCCACATACAAACAGCCTAAACACATCTATGATAAAGCAGGGTCTCCCCATTGATTTAAGTACTTCAGAGTGTGTCAAACTCTGTGAATTTTAGCCCAAATCCACCACAATTCTCATTTCACCAAAAAGTGCAAAAAGACGCTGTTCACTAGAACAAGTGGACAGACCACCCTGAAAATACTTCTGTCTTCTTCTCTTGTCAAGATGACTTGCCTTCCAAAGGCAAAAGGGAAGTTTTGGGTTGCCTTTATCTTAATCCGTTGAAACTCTCTTGAAATAAAGAGGAGAAATATTTGCAATGGAAACCAGAATGTTCTTTCACTGCAAGAAAAAAAAAAAAAAGTAGTGTGTCAGCACTTTGCTATTATCTGGATTCTTCAGGAACAGAATTAATTCTTAGTGGATTGTACAATTTATCAGTGCTCTCCCAAGGGAAGTCTTGGCCAGTGATGTGTCTGTGGTTCAATTTCCAGAGAGCTCAGGAGTTTAAAGACGTTACTGCACCATTACAGGTTAGTGTTCATCAACTAACATCTAACAACAATTAACATCAACATTCATCAACAAACAACTAACAGCATCATCTCCTTAAGAGAACTACTGCTTGAGCTAGCTTTAGCTAAGCTGTTATTCATCAAAATCTCCCTAAAATTGTTGCCTTTTTTCAACTAGAAATTTTTTCCCCCAGGTTCAATTTGAGGATTTTGCACTTGTGTTGAGAAGTTGACAATGTCCATGTGGAAATCTTTGCTATGCCCATTTGCATGGGGGCCATACCCATTAGTCCATGCCCAGTCCCTCTGATGACTTCCAGAAGTACAAGACTGACCATCTGGGGACACCCAGGAGACCACAGACACAACTCTGGCTGCACGACGTTTACCTCCAGAAGAAGATCCCGTTTCCTTGCTTGTGCTCCACCGCCCTAACCAGCTTGATAGCCTCCATGGGACTTACTCCAGTTTGTCAATGGGTTTCCCCTCCCTGAACAAAAAATAATCTCACAGAGAAGGAAAATTGCCAAATCTCTGAATAATCCCAGATTTATATAATCCCAATGCACACAGCTACTAAATAGGCTGCTCTGTGCTCCTGTCTCCTTTCCTGTGTCCTTTAACCACCATGGCTTGGATTTCTATTGGAAAAGCCTGTCATAAAGCTGAATATGACTTAACCAGCAGTGGTGCAGCTCCAATGTCATGTTGTTTGCAGTAATTGTCCGAGGGACAATGATGAATGGGCTGCCATAGATCTGAATTCGCATAAGGAATTTCCCTGGGAGTCAGGAGTAGGCATTACTTTTTTCTTTTTTTTTCCTTTTTTTTAATTTTTCATCGGAGATGAGTGAGCACACGCCATGATCACGCACTTGGAGTAAGGGATACCGGGAGGGGACCAAGATACTCTCTTCCTTTCCTCATAAGATTTTTTCACAAAATAAAAAGTATGTATCCTGCTGTATGTGCCTGGATGACCAGCTGCTGCAATTGAAAAGCACTTAAAGACTTAACAGCTGACAGGTATTAAATTTTGCTTCCTTTTAACCATGAAGACAGCAATGGAGCCTGACTAACAAGGGCCAATTCACTGGAAAACAATATTAGTTAGAAAAGATGCTATGAGCAGTTATAGCAATATTCTCCATAGTACCCTAAAATAGTATTCCTTCATGCTTACTGCCTTCCTAAACATTCCCCTCTGTTCCTCAGCATGCAGACCAAGGTATGTCTATTGTCACCAACTAATATCAAAGTATATGGGGGAACCAGTCACAAACTGTATTATGAATAAATGACTTCTTTAAAGGGCAAAATCAAGATCTTTGCGGAGTCCTCGTTATTCAGCTTCTGGAGTATTTCTGGACTACACAGAATTTGTGTGAGGCATTTAGCATGTAAAAGAATTTTGCATCCAGAACATAACCACTACCAGCAACTTTCTGACGTTTCACAGATATGAGTGGCTTTCTCGTGTTTGTGCCAAATGGGCACATGGACGTTTTGGTGCACAGGCAGGTCAAGGCTAAAACATCTTTCTTTTTACTCACTGTATCTATTTTGCTTGTTTTTATCCAGGAAAGAGAATCATGGAGTTTGGCTCATGTTCCTCAAAATAACATTAGGCAACCTGTAATGTTGCCCTCAAAGAGACGAGGCACTGAATGCTGTAGGAATGTGCTCTCTGATTCACAGGGGCATCACTTCTGAAGGCATTTATGTCTAATTAGAGCAGGGAAATCAGAAGATCAGGATTTTTTTCCTTTAGACTTTTGTAAGTCAGTAACTTTGATCTGTGGCCCACATTTTGAAAGCAGCCATTGGATTTGATACCCTAATATACATATAAACAGATATTTCTGTGTAGGGCTGGAAGACGATTAGATTTGAGGCAAACCAGAGCAAAATTTTTCCATGAAAGGAGGGGAAATGCTATTTTTTTGTTGCTGTTGATTTTTGGAAAAGAAAATAACCTAATTAACAAAAGTGAATGTGTCTCTTGACTCTGCAGTGATGAGCTAGATCACAATAGGGGAGGTCTTTCTAAAATAAGAGCTATTACATGAAAAAATGCCAACCACAGATCTGATAAAACTGTTGCTTCCATCCCAGCTCTGTCTCATTTGTGTACCAGAGACCAGGCACTGGCTGAAACTCTATGTTGCCCACATAGTGGCTGTATAATAAAATACGTATATAAAGTTTGGCATGATGGCTACCGTGTTAAATGCAATCAATATTCAAAATATGTCCTTAGATAATGAAAATTATTCCTGGGAACAAGGGGAGGTTTTTTGAGCATTAGTGATATCCTTGACATCTTAAGACAGTTTTGAGAGAGCGAAGTGCAGTATGGGTGTTATTTAGTAAAAAAACAGTAGTAGGCTGTAATATCTGCAACTATGATAATTTATGCGTATCAAAAATAGATGTGAATATTAACCTTTGAGAATATATCACATATTACATATTAAGATGAAGACAGAGGAATCTGTGTGGTACAAGGCCAGAAATCACTGTAACTATCAAATTCTGCTTATGACAAAGCAAATAACGCTTGGGATGCGAACATGAAGGGGAGTGGCAAGGGGAACAATTTCAATTGCCCATGAAGCCTCTGGGATCTGAGGGGCTGTACAGAATTTATGGTGAAGCCCCTTCTTTTCAACATGAGTTAAAATATGTTCATGCATGGCGGGATGCTCTCCCGAAAACTGTTCTCTTTAAATATGTGTATGTGTCCTTTAAAAGGAATGGGAAGGCAAGAAGCCAGCAGACTGCTCTGAAAAAAAGTATCCAGAAAGCTTACTAATGCTTGTCAGCAGAAATCAAGATGGGGAGCCAGTCTGGGCATGTTGTTGAAGTCTTGTCTCTGATATAGAGCCATTTGGGGAGTAAGGAACCTGGGGTAATTGTAGACACAGTATGATAATAGACTGCAGTCAACTGCAATTTAGGTCAGATGATCAATAGATGTTTCCCTTTCTCTGTCTTGATTCAATGTCTAATAAACAGAGGCAAAAGATACTCTACTTACTCTCAGATTAGCATGCTTCTTAAGTGGACAAATACATTAAAGAAAAATAAAAAGTCTTGGTTATTTTCTTTCCTATTGATTTTACGCTCACAAAGGTGGGCAGGGAGAAAATTGGAAATCTTTATGGTGGGCAAAGGTAAGTACCACAGCTTGTTTCCAAGAGGAAAGATCTATTCAGCAGGCAGACAGCTGGGTAGATATATAGGGAGAGTTAAAAGTGACTGGAGGCCAACACTGCAAATAGAGAGTTAAAAGGGGCTGGGATATCAATGACAGATACTTAGTCAAAAATATTTGGTAGGAAGGATGAGAGAGATGTTGCTGGAGATTACCAGACATGGATGTTTCAGTGTTAAACTGTTCCAGACGTCGTAATCTACACCCTTCTGGGAAGTTAGTTCTGCGATCCCCTAAAACAAGTTCAAATGCTTGGAACTGGTCTTTACAAAGAGCTCATGAATGCAGGTTACACCTTCATGGGAATGGTCTATCAAATGACAGGCCCACCTAACCAGAGGAACTGCATCACAACCAGAACTCCAGATCTGAGATGCTCTGAAAGCCTGAATTTCTCTCACATCACAGTATTTCCATTCTTGCCATGAATTCCTTGCAGTGGAGTAGCACAGTCAAATAACAGTTCTCCACTAACTTGCCCTTCTCAACAACTTCTGGGCTGCAACATACATAGACTCACCTTGGAGAAGTGTCTGCAGATCTTTATCTACCACTTCCCCACCTGGAGAGAGTACAGTCATTCTCCTTTTCTCCTTGGCAGTTAGACTTGTGAGGAGGAAGGTTCTCAGCAGTTCCCAGCTCTAGAGGACACCTTGTCCTATTTTACTGACGTCTGTAGCAGCCATGCTCCCCCACGGCTATGCACAGAGGAGCCTAATAAAAGAGCTCTGAATTGCTATAGGAGTATTAGACCACTTATAAGTTTGAATAGCATGACACCTACCAAAATTTTATCTACATAAATCTTCACCCCTGAGTCTTTCAAACCCACCTTAGTGTTGGATGCAGACGGTCTTCCCAGTTTCCATGGCTAATGTGCTGGATATATTTTGCACCTGTGTTGAAACGGATTCCAGGATTTTGGTTTTGCCCTCTGCGTCCCTTCTTGCCATGCAAAGGGAAACCAAGCACACGATGGAAACATTGCCACATTCAGGAGGCTTTCTGCTCTGTTATGCTGTGCAGAACCAGTCTGAGTGCCTCAGTTTCCATTTTCAAAAGGCAGAAAGGGCTTATGTGTCTTGGCTGTGAAGACGGACACATTAAAGAAGACAGCAGTTGAGAAAACCTAATAAAGAAGAGGAAACAATCTAAGACAAAATCCTGATATATTGACACTCCATTAATGTTAAACAAATAATTCTATCACATTCCTAAATGAAACCCTTTGCCCCGTGACCAGCAGCACATGCCCACTGTCTGGTGACGATGTGAAATGGGCAGGTGGATTACAGCCTCTCCAACTCCCCAGTAAATCTACCCTTGATGCTAACTAAGCATCAGGCTTCCTCGTCATCCCGAATGCTCTTCAAGTCTAACTGCTTTGTTTTCACTGTGAGCACAGGGTAAGTCTGAGTGAATATTTACCTTCCGATAATTGCACAATATTAGTCCTCAGGGCCTCAGCTGCCTCAGGAACTGCAGTCAATTTTCATGATGTTCTCCTATCCTGTAATTATTTAAAAGTTGGCACTGGAGTGTAAATGCGATTTGGTTATTAATTGCAAAGTAACATTTTTGAGCACGCTTTTGAAATGGTAAAGCAACTTGCCTAGAGTATTGTTTCAGCAACTTATGTTTTGGACAGAAGAATAAACCCATATAAAAAAGCCCATCTCCTTTGCTCTTGTTTTCCTTTTTTTGCATTTTGTATTTCAGACAGGCTGGATAATCTATTCTGTCTGCAGATAAACACAACTTTCAGTTTACTAAAACACCCTTAGCTGCAAAGTGAAATGTAAGATGAAACGAATGTTGTGAGAAAGCCCATGGCGGATCTGCTGCGGGGCCATATCTCCCACTGAATTCTGGTCTCAAATTGTGAAGAAAGCTTTGCTTTTGGGTGTTTCAGACTGAAGTAATTGGGTGAGCAGTGGATATTTCATGATAATGATCAGGTAAGGTGGCTGAAGTCCAGATAGGGCATTATTGATGATCAAGATCATCTTTCTGCATAAATCACATTTCAACAAATATTTTCTGTCTCATCTCTAGAACAATAGATAAGAACAAAAGCTGATCTTTTTAAAACCTGTTCTTTTTAAAGAGATTTCTAGGTGGAAAGTTTCTTTCCTCCTGTGGCAAGTAGGTCTGGCAGCTAATTAAATTATCTGTAAAAGATTTACGCTTTGTTTCTGCTCTTGTTTCTGCTTCCAGCCACTGTTTCTTGCATCCCTTGCAAAAATTATCTCCTTCACATAGGTCTTTGAAGACATCATGTTTGGAGAGCAATTTGATTGCCTGATCAGAGACTTCTAGACCTCAGGATGTCCCTCAAGCCTTCAACTGCTAGTCCAGAGGGGAGTTTACCCCTATCCAACCCACCCTTGCATAATCATGGCTGAATTGCTATGAAAACAACCCTCTCCCTGTGGACACTCCAGCTAACCTAGAGGATGTGAATTTGATCTCAAATCCAACCTCAAGGCCATTGCTGTCATGCAGAGTAGACACAGCTTCTACAGTTGATCTTGAAGACATGGAGTTCACTGGGATCTGTTAGTTCAAAGAAGATTGAAACTGCTCAAGTTGGGTACTCAGAATCCAAGTTCCTCTATGATATAGGCCATCCAGCAGTGTTTTGAATAGTTAATGCTGAACAAGCAGAGAGAAGAATGAAATAGTCTTAATTGGGAGATAAAAACTGTATTAGGACTGAAGGCTACAGGGTTGTATCATCCCAACTCCTCAGGCTCCTTTCATCCACGCATCCAACTATTCTCAGTACCACTATAGTCCTTCACTACAGTGGCCAAGTACTTCCCAGAGCAATTAAATTCTCAGGGTAACACTGTTCATGAGATCCGGGTTTGTTCACCAAGAGAAAAAAATGAAACAGCAGAAAAAATGACAGATTTTAATCTTTGGAGATATTCAAAATTTGAGCGGACAAGTCCCTGAGCAACCTGCTCTAATTTTGAATTTGGATCTATCTTCAAAGTTAGTCCTGCTTTGAGTATGGGGTTTGACCAGACACCTCCAATGTCCCTTTCGACCTGAATAATTGTATGATTTTTCTACAAAGAGTTACCAGAGTCCCACTGAGTTTGCATGAGCAATGCCCATTTTCCACAGGCCTTGTGCGTCCCCATCTGCTTCTGGGTATCTGCTACCTCCAATCTGGTGAAGCTTCAGCCTTGCTAAGAACAAGCAATATTGGTGGCACACTGAAGAAATCAGGGTGCTGTGTAATTAGTTTCTGAAGCACCTGTATTTCCTTTCCTATTCCCACCCTTGCTAACCTTTCTGATCCTTCCACTCACATTTTTTTCCCTTTAATCATGCCCGGTGAGGCTTCAGTGCAGCCAATCCCTATTGTTGCAGGTTTCCAAATCATTTTATTTAGGGAAATAAAATGCAGAAGGGTGACTTAAATGTTAATGATGTGAGATATGGCTTTTTTATATATAAAATCCATCTCTGCTTAATGATCTAAGTCACTGCATACTTCTGCTTAAGGTAGATAAGAGCATGTGGTCCTCCCAGAATAACAGAATGAAGAGGTACTTCAATTAACAGTTACCACAAGTCTATGTGGTAATGAATAACAGAGGATCAACGCACTGAATTAACAAGAGATCAGAATAGCTTAGGGCTTCTCAACCTCTGCAGACCCCTTCTGCTTTTTAAACCTACTCATCCTGAAAAAGTGTCCCTTGTTGGGGGTGAAGCAAGATCATTCATCTATCCTGAGGGCTGGCTGGATGTGATCCTAGGTAAGTCTGCATTTGCTCATCCGTCTGTATGTATTTTGGTACATGTTGAGTATTCATTTCTATCTTAGTGCTGTAAAATAGCTCCTGGTTCGGTTGCTTTGCAAATGGAGGGGAGGGCCACCAACCTGGAAGATGTGACTAGAAGTGCAGTATGAGACATTTCCAATTTCACTTCTCCAGGCCTAAATGTTACAAAGATCATCTCCTGATTAAGCAATTAGTGAAGTAGAAGGGAAACAATCTTACCTGTCTCCAGTTCCACATTTCTGTTTGTGTGTGGATTTTGTATTTTCTCCTGACTCGCAGTGCTGAATGCTGCAGTTGAACAGTGGCTGTTCCTCATGCCTAAGATAGTATCAATCTCTGCGATAAGAAAAGCGGAACGTACCTAACTGTGGTAGATGTATGAAAGTCGTTATAAGAAGATGCAACCTGAAACAGCAGATTCAGTGAAAAACAAGGTCAAAACATGTAGCCAGTATATCAGGAGCAAAACAGAGCAAGCCCATTTCTCCTCTCCAGTTTGCATGGACTGGAATAAAAGTTGAGTGGATGGCTTCCCTTTGGGACTTCTTAGTCTTAGCACTATGCAAACCATAGCCACATTACTTCCAGTTTACAGCTGGCTCAGACCCAGCCAGGGTAATGCACATCTGTTTGAACAGTTTTCATAGTCATTCCTAGTCTATTGTGTAAGAGCGCTTTTTAGCAGGTTAGTATAGTGTACTCCTGTGTGTTGAGCTGAACTTGGGCTGGGAAGGGAAGGTAGCTGCATGATAAAGATGTGCAGAGCCCTCTTATTCCAAAGTAAAAGTGTGTGTATAGGAACTATGGCATTTTACCTCCTGTCTAGTGTTACTATAGAATATAGGCTACACTTCTCTACACAGAGAAACTGTACCATGAGCAGCTTCACAGATACCAGCAGAGTAGCAACAGCATGAGCCCAAGAAAAGGCAGCAAATTGGCACAGCGAAAATGTGTGCCTAAGTACTTTTGCTCTTCGGAACTGTTGGACTGAAACAATTCAGATCCATTTAACAGCTGAATTCCTCAGCTGAAAAGAAAGATTTCAATAGTGATGAGACATTTTGTCTTCCCTCATAGGTAATATTTAATATAGAAATTTAGCCCCAAACACCAAACTGTTAAAAGGCAAAAAGCTTTTGATCCATGTTGCATAACTGTTACACTCAACCCAAGCTGAAGGCTTGTTTCAACAAAAGAAGGTGATTGGTTTGGGTTCATTTAACCCAAGAGAGTGTTTATCTTGCTTCCATTATTCCAGTTTATTACCTGAACAAGAGCAAAAAAAGAAGCAAGAAAAAAACCTGATGCACCTCTTGTATACAACCCCTAATTTGTAATACAAGCTGGAAACCACTGAAGTCTGATCTCTTACTGCCCTAGGTCTTGCCTGCAATCAGCAGCATGTGTACTGAAAGGTATGTGACTGTTCCTTGTTCCCTTGTTTCTTTTTTTGATGACTACAGCACAGATCTGCACTCTCCCTGAATGTCTTGTTTTCTTGCACTGCTTCTACTCTTGCATTAAATCCAATGGAGACATCAGACCCCCAGCAAAGAGCTCCCGTTTCCCTCCCCTTCCCGTCTTGCTCAATCATGTCAATGGCACAGACATAAAAAATTCATAGCCACTAACGGCCCAATTGGCTCCAGCTTTATTATCTAATTTGGAAGTCACCTCTTTTATTTTATTTTTTAATGGGCCAGTTTTAACGAAATGTGCAAAGAGGGACAGGTAGAGGCAAAGCAGCGCACCCATAAAACAGGGCTTTATTGGAGGAATTGTTCTTTGCTGGCTCTGCTGCAGCCTCAGGCAGGTGGTGGTTGAGGAAGAAGACATGGGGGCTAGGGTCGGTCCAAGCAGGGATAGCTCTTTCTGGCAGACCAGCTTAGCCTCGGAGAATGTGGGGACAGCAGTACCTAGAGGGAGCCGACAAGAAAGCCAGAGAGGGAGTTTTTACCAGGGCAGGTAGTGATAGGACAAGGGGTAATGGCTTTAAACTGAAAGAGGGTAGATTCAGATTAGATATTAGGAAGAAATTCTTTACCGTGAGGGTGGTGAGACATTGGACCAGGTTGCCCAAGGAAGTTGTGGCTGCCCCATCCCTGGAAGTGTTCAAAGCCAGGTTGGATGGGGCTTTGAGCAACCTGTTCTGCTGGAAGGTGTCCCTGCCCATGGCAGGAGACTTGGAACTAGATGATCTTTACAGTCCCTTCCAACCCAACCCATTCTGTGATTTTATGATCTACTGCAAGTTGATGGGCAAGTGAGGGAACCCACCCTTCCTGCAACCCCCAGGTCCTGTGAGGGGGCAGAAGTGTTCACATATAACTCAGTGTGTGTGTGTCCTGAGAACCTGTTAAGATTAGTTACAGAAGGGTATTTAGAAATCTTTAGGTGTTTATTAACATTTTTGTACATGTCTCATATCACAGTTTATCTGTTATATTGCTGATATCAATCTTGAATGTGAGGTTCACTTGCTGCCAGTTAATTAGCTGTTGTTAATAAATCAATAAACTTCTTCAATTCTAAATGGGCTTAATGTGAACTGAGCTGCTTTTTCCCTGCCACAGGTACTTTGCAAGGCTAGTGAGGGACTCAAAGACTATTTGGATACTGTACTGGTAATATCATTCCTGGTATGTTGTTGGCCACAGCGGTTTATGTACTTTAGCCAGTTGGATGTGAGGTGTACAGCAGTAAGGGTGTGGGGAGGATTAGCCAAAATTCTCAGGTGCATAATGAAAAAATACTGGGAGAACTCAATTTGTGGCCATAGCTGAAACAACACTCAGCGCGGAATACCAGGGAGCCAACACCTCCAACTCTCTTAATTACTTTGTACTTCCACTTGATATAAATAATAAATTAACATCCCTTGGGATGTACTCTCCACAGTTCACCCCGTAGGCGGGATGGGGTTCTAAGTCCTTGCACTAATGACAGCTTAATTGCTCACGCATAAGGGGGCAGCTCTAGCAGTAATAATTGCAAGACTCTGGCTTTAAGTAGCCCTAAGCCTGAGGTCAGCGCATTCTTAGCACACGTGTAAGAAACTCCAAGTTTAATGCTTGTTTTGACAGGTGCCTTCATACTTGGACAAACGTTTAACACGACAGGTGACTGAGAATTTTGGTTGTTCTCAGTACTGCAGAATCAAACCTTGTCTGCAAAATGTAGGAGACCTCATGAGCTGTCACATAGTTAAACTGTTGCTTTTTGCCCAGCTCTGTCCTGGAGCTCATTTACTGAAATACCCATTCATGGATTAGGGCTTGCAAGTCCCTAAGCAGGTTGCTCCGTTGGTTGCAGAAGGCTGAGAAGTTCTGGGCTTGCAGATAGGGCAGGAGAAAAAGGACCAAGGAACCAAGACCACACCAAGGCATTGCTCCCCGTGAGAGCTTCAGGTGCAAGAGATTCTGCTCCAGTTTCAAAGCTGCTGTCTAGAGCTCTTCCATTTCTCCTGCTTTTCCTCTACGGCAGTAACGATTACATCCTATGTTAACAACTTGTTGAGATGAGTCATTTTCCTATTTTGGTTTATACATCAACCTGTTGACATCTGAGGGTCTGAAGGGTGATAATTGTTACCCTGGTACCCTTGTAGGAACCAGTGTGTTGCCTCGGAGTAGCCATAAAACCTGCACTTGACAGTGAGTATGACAATTACATGCGGCATAAGAAAAGCCCATGAGGTCTTTATGTCTCTTGACTTTTAGTGGGTTGCCTCTGCAGACATTCATCTGGAATGAAATACGATGAACAGCAAAGGAGATGTGTGTGTGGGGGGGAAACCCCTGTGCAGACACAGAGCCAAGCTACTTAAATCTATTGCAGCTCGCTTCTCAGAGCATCGATTGGGAACATTTGTTTCCTCTTTAACGTCACCATTGACATTTCATTGTTACAAACCTCACTCCCTCCTAAATGCCTCTCTCTTTCAGGGAAACATTAACGGTGGCTGAGATATTATTTATGTCCCTGGAGCTTTTAGACTGGGAAACAGGTTTGTGGGCAAGTTTGCTGCATTTTTCTCTGCTAATACTTCAAGCCTGTGGAGGGATGTCTTCTTCTCATCATATCAGCTAAAAGTTGCCTGGTAAGTGTTCAGTTATCACTTACTTAGACTAAGTCCTGACATAAATTCCCCAAATCTTGGAGACACCAGTATTTGGAATCAAATCACAGCTTCCCTCACAGATGCTTTTCCCAACCTACCTTTGCAATAAGGAAAAAGCCCTCTGTGCTAATCCAGGACACTAAGACTTCACTCCAGAGCTGTCCCTTTTTCCCTGCTCATAACAGGAATGCACTGGGAAGTGTGCAACCACACATAAAAAATAAAGTTTCAGGCTCCTAAGGGTTTTCTTGTCACTTTGTGGTCCCTTTGTTTAGCAGTCTGGACATATGCCTTTATTACCTTTGTATCACATTTCATAGAAGGGACATGTGCCCTTAGTATCTTTGTACCACATCTCTTCTGCAGTTATTCCTTTAGACTGGTTGCAGTTAAAACCACTTATATATCTCACAGCATCTTTATCTTCTTTTAAATGGATCTTCATTTTAAAAAGCAGGATTTTCAAGTGAATGAAGTAAAATGCAATTCTACATTCAGGAACCAAAAGAAAAAAGTTAAATGCTCCATGAGAAAGAGCAATCTCTCTCTTTGGCTGTACAAATCCATTTGTAGACCTCTGTCAAGAGGAAGAGCTCTTCAGGATTAAGAGAGCTATTACTGAGACAGGCCTTGCTCAGTTACAGCTGCACACATCTTAATTCATAAGGTTGGAAAATCTATGTCCTTTTATTGTCTTTTATTTTTGACCCACTTGAGCACAGGCAGGTCACATTGGAAAGACTGTCTTGGCAATTATATGAGGTTTTTATGTATGAAAGTAGTGATTATCACAAAATAGCATAAGTCCAAGATCAAGAGCTTTAAGGAAAGTATCAGTCATCAGGAGGCTCTTACTAAAATTATGACAGCTGGTAGTACTCTACTCTGTTAAAGAAAAACTACCAGAAGAGCACAACTCACACAGGAATTTATTTTAAAAGGTACAGGCACTCAGTGTGCACGAGCTCAAGAGACCCACATTTAGTCCTTGTTTCTTGGTTCCTCATAATGAAGCTGGACATGGAGGAAGCCTAGGCTGAACCTGGAGTTTAAATCCTTTGAGCTTGTCATAAAATGACTTTCCAGACTCATTGGTACATGAGGGTGTCACACGAAAGCAAGATCACAGTTGAAAGCATAAAAAGGTGCTTAAGTCAGTTGTCTTTCCTAGATTTCCCATCTCAAGCAAAAGAAAATGAGCTCTTGCAGGCAAGTAGCCTCCCAGAACAGTGCATCTCACCATGTTTGCCTCAGTTTATCCTTTATCATTACTTTTTTCACCTTCAGTTAAAGCTAATTGCCCGCTGTCAGGTTTGGTCACAGTCCCACCTGACCATGCAGTCAAGTCAACGTGCAGAATAAATGAAGGCCACACGACACAAGTCCCCAGCTTGCCTCCCAACACCAAGAATTATCTCTCTGGCAAAGATTCAGGCTTCCTGGTAAATCCTGCTCTGTCTCACTGTGTCTGCAGGGCCCAGGAGGGATGTGTAAGGAGATGGAAGGAACCAGGAATCAAAGCTGTGGAGTACTGGAGTACCTCAAAGCTCTGAGCTGCAGTTAACTGGAACAGCAGAAATTGCGATGAGCAGCCCTTGACAATGACTGACCCCCGATGCCTCTGTTTCCCCAGCATCAGCAAGAGAAAGATTCTAATTTTTAATACCCACCAGCTCTTAAAATGCTGTTGATGCAGCCACTCTGGGGCTCCCTGTGTTGCTGATGTTGGACTGCTTTTCCCTAGAAAACCCAGGGCACTGGGAGAAGAGCATGGTCAGGTCTTGTGCTCTAATCTGTTTGGCTCTGTAAGAAGGGCCTGTTTCTCTAAGACAGTCTTAAGAGGAGCTAAAGTTACTGTGCTGGAGAAACTGGTAGAGATTTGCCTGGAGCCAGAGATCCTCCATGCTCTCAGGAATGGCATAGAAAACCCACAAAGAACTGTTTTTTTCCCAGTAAGTCAACACTGCTCCCCCTTCTGTTTCATCTGCAGCTCTCTGCAGGCAGGGTTAGACACATGAAGCTCAGGTAGACAGACTAGCTTAGTTCAATCAAGGAAAGCCCTTGTGTGAGCAGTATTAAGATCATAACTATATTCCAATCCATAGGGTAAGATACCTACTAGTATCTTACTAGTATCTTATCTGAGCAGCTACTAGCAGCACAGTTCTGCTATCCATGGTTCAACAGGTGCCCAAGCCTATCAGAGATACCTGAGGTCCAGGGTGTCCATGTGGGACAAGCACACATGACACGAGACCTGCAGGAATTCAGCACTCTTGTAGGCATTGGAATTTAGGCAGGGGCTGATACAAATATTTTACCTTACCATGCTTTAGCCAACACAATGACTAACAGGATCCTACTTGACTGCAAAGTGAATAAGTTCCCTTTCACCCCTTCCCCCAGTGGAAAACTGCAACTACAAAGATGGTCTAAACAGAATCCCTTTATTTCAATCAGACCGTTCTAAACACCGGTGCACAGTCAAGTGCCACATCTTGGCTGAAAAGTGGCACGTTCACCAAATGCTATAGTCATTGCACAGGGCTGGGTGATCATGCCTGGCATCTCCTCCCAAACTTTAGTGCTGGTTCAAGCACACCAGTGAAGTTCTTCCTCTACCACACAGCCCATGGGGTGTACCTGAAGTTATACACCTCCGTTGGAGGAGTCTTGCAGTCTAAGGCATCGATGCTTACACCACCAGTCACCCTGCAATGTCCTTCCTACTCGCAATGTGTATCTATGGCAGCACAAAGACATCCCACAAAAGGAAATAAGTCTGTTACCTTCCATGAATACTTTGACTCCCATCTGCTCTGGGAAAATTAACATTTTCACTGTGATATTTACAAAAAGAGACTTAAAAAAAGAAAGAAATTAAAAGAACACAAGCCCTTACAACCCTTTTGAGGAGAACAACACAACTGAGCTGTTCTATGGCACTAATAATAACAGAAAAATTAGTATTAATAGCTTGGAATAGAGCGCATGGCCAAAAAAACCCCCAAATAAAAATAAAACCACAAATACAAAAATGCAGCAGCAAAACAAAGAGAAATTTAAAAAAATGGATGTGGAGCAGCCTAGCAACACAACCCCAGGCTTTCAGCAGGGGCATTGACGGAGCCCTAGAAAACCTTTCCTAAACACAGTAACACTGCATTAATGTGTACTTCTTACTAATAGAGAGTTTCTGAAAACTGCCTGGAGGCTCAGGCAACATTCAAAATGGCAGTGTTGTTCAAGGGGGAAAAGGATCAGGCCAGCCCTGACTAAGAGGCCCTGGGAGGCAATGCTGACTTTTTACAAAGGAGACAACACCTCTCCGTCTGAAAGGTTAGAAAGTGAGATCAGTCCTACCTACATCTATGCGCATCCCAGCGCAGCTCTGGTTCCAGTCCTGGCAGCATTCAGAGAAAAGCTCGTGTGGATTTAACAGAAGCTGGCATCAGGTGGCCTGAGTCTGGCTGCATTGTAGGGTAGAGTGGGAAAAGTGGACTCAGCAAGGAACTTTCCCAGTTGAAAAATACAATGCAGTGTCAAAAAACTCCAACTATCGACGTCTATTTATTTCCACCCTCCAAAATATCTCCCCAAATCACCTATTTTCCCCTCACCCAACACTAGTTACCAGTTCCAGCACTGGCTGAGTCAAAGCTTGATTGGAGGTAAGACCTTCTCCTTCAGTCACTGGAGACTATTGGTGATCATGCAATTGGAGGCACATCTTGTTTCTGCATAAGGATGAAACGCCTGCCTCCGGTAATGTTCAACAGCAAATACCTAGAGAATGAATGGAGAATTGACAGATGTGGCCACCTCAGTCAAGGTTTTCAGAGAGGCACCTTTTGTTCATTCAGGATCCAGAGCCAAAAATGTCTAAGACCAAAGGCAACTTAAGTCTTCAAAGGAATAGAGAGTAGCCTCATTGGAGGGACTGGTGTCACCCACCTTTGATATCACAAAGCCAAGAGAAAGGATATCTGTATGGTAGTCTGCCTCAGGCAAGAGAAGAAACAAAAATAGTTTAACAGCCATACTGTGGGAGACAGACGTCCTTTGTCCTTGGTCTAATTAATCCAACAAAACTAGGTCACTAATGCTTGATAAGAAGTTTCACAGGAGCCACCACCTAGACTGGATTTACTTGTGCTAATCCACATCCCTCAAAGAGGAAAGAGGCAGCGGTCTCAAACTTATAATGCTGTAAACAACTATTATAAAGTCCACAGTCCAGATCAGCAGCTACAACCATAAATCCTTGGCACTGGCGTCTTAAGTCAGGGCAGCCTCCCACTCCTGAGAAAAACAGAGAATAATAAACATAAAAATACCATGATGTCCTTCAGATTATAGCTAATTACCTGCTGATTCAAGTCTTCCCGTGGAGATAGTACCTGCCTGTATTTCTCTGGTTGCAAAAATCTTAATAATCTGGCTGGATTAGGTAGCGAGGAATATCCCATAGATATTATGAGGTCCCTCAGAGGAGAGGGTTGGTACTATTCCATATACTGGTATCCTACCATAAGGTTTCAATGGTATGCCACCGTGCTACCAGTTTCATTCTGGTAGCAGCCACTAGTCTGTATTAGAGAGAAATTTCCTGTAGATTCCACAAAGTTCTGAATCAGGGAAATATTTCATTTGCTCATCATTTGTTACCATTAGCTTTAGAAAACAGCAGATGTTCATTTGTTAATAGAATAATTTGTTGATAAAAATAAATGGAAAAACAGGTTTATCTTTATTTTCTGCTTCTGAAGACTGAGACTCAAAAACATCATATTCCTTCAGCCAGGGAAACAAAGTCCAGCAAAGTGCTGTTATAACAATGTCCTGAAATGGAGGTAACGGTATTCACCTTTTTCCACCAATGATGTTTACGCTGTGGTATAGCACTGCAGGTCGTGAAACAGATTCTCTCAGGCCACATTTTCATAGCTGCACCATTAGTAAGACCCATACAACCTGGTTTACAGTTCAGTTTGGCTCTTTCCAAAATCTGTTATGCTGGAGCAAACCTAGAAGCATAAGCCAGAGTTTGGTTTTGTTCTTGACGAAGCATCGTGCAAAGTAAACTTTCATGGATGCATGTATCTGTAAAGCCCTGATACATAGGTATTAATCTCCAGCTTCAAGAAAGAACAATTTTCTTAGGAAAACAAATGGAGTTGCATAAAAACCATTGTAAACAATTCCTCCAGTATTGGAAATGTCAGCTATTATGCATTCAGTGTACTGTTACTCCCACAGGCATTTCCCTTGACTGATGTTTCCCATGGCTGAATAAAATGCTCCAACCCATTATGCACACTACTTTACTTAAGTATTTTTCTTAAGCAATCTCTTCTAACCTTTGTGAACAGGTGACTTCTTGCACTCGTGTTGTGACTAACATGTAATAGGAGTAATAAAATGGATTAAAAACCACCTAACACACAGATCTCAAGTAGCTGTCGATGGATAATCATTAATGAACAGAAAAGGCAAAAAAGCTCCCAGTAGGTTCTGTAAGGATTGCTTCCAAACATGACGTTATTTTCAGCAGGTTGTTAGAGGCAAGTATGAATTTACTGATGGTAAAATGTATGAATGATGCAAAGACTGAGGAGGCAGTTAAGTCCTTGTTACAGGAGAAGCGTGGGGGGGACCTGATTAGCATTCAGACATGTAGTACGGCTAAATGAAAAATACGGGCCCATGGAGCAACAGATGGAGGTTATGCACATGGAGGGAAAGGGTTTTGACAGGGGATTGCTTCTGCAATCCGATGGGACAACAGCCCACATCCCATAGCTGTGTCAGGAAGTTTTAGGTGATCCCCGGAGGTGTGAAGAAATGCTGAGCATGTGAAAGGGACTCTTCTTCATGGATATCAGTCTTCTCTCTGGTGGGATTGTGTGTAGACTTGGTAAAGGGTTTGAAGAAAACAAACAAGGGATGTGGCTTTGAAGACTGGAGAAAATGCCCTGCAGTGAATGACCAAAGTTACCTGATTTCTTATCACGCTAATATGACAAAGAGGTGACCTAATTATTACAGACAGACTTTTTCTTCAGTACATCTTTCTTTTTCTCTCCTGATGGGGAATGTAACAGGAGCTAATGCTTCGCAGTACTGCCTGATACATTTTCCCTGGAAATAAAACCAGATTAAACCATGAGCCTTATCAACCATTTGGGTGAAGCATCAAAGGAAGAAGTAGAGTGCCTGTTTTTTCTGTCTTCAAAGAAAGACTTCATATCCTTCTAGACTTTTTATCAAATGCAGTTAGACTCAGCAAGAGGGGAATAGGGTTGGGTGTAATGTGAAATATATAGATGAAAAATTGGATAGAATCCCCGGTTGCAGGAGTTAATGAAATTCTTGTCCTTACTTAGAGTCTAGGGTTGATACAACATAAAAGAATGAAGGCAAAAAAAATGGCTTGCTTCAGGTCCTGCAACAGATCTGCCCAGAGCAATAAAGTGAATACCTCTGCCAGGGCCAACCTTTACCTCTACAGCAACCTGCCACCACTTACGTTTTCTTATTAACTTCTTCATTTCTTCTTGTCTTAAAATTCAGGTGGTGAGGCTGCTAATCCTCACTGTGGAAAGAATATAGCCCTTTGAATGGCCGTCTTGGCTAAAAGTTTGCATGATTTTGTAAACTCACTCTAAATTTGTTGAGTATTGCAATTCCCTGTGCATAATCCTCTCTGTAGTGGGAATACAGGATGCTTCTTGGCCCCAGAGTGCAATTACACCAGCTTTGACTTGACACTAGAGCACCTGGGTTTCTTCTCACCTCCATTTGAGCTACCTAACTCAGACAGGCAGTGTTAGAAGTGGGAGAAAAACTCCCAAGCATGCGTTACTGGAAAAAAATTATAGGATCCCAAGAGACAGGGGAGAAAGTGAGGAAGAGCTGCTGGTGAGAAGGACCTGTCACCATTCGGACTCCCTGCTTTCACAGCTGAAGCACGTGCCCTGGCTGCTCTCTTGTGCTTTCATGAAAGGGCAGCAAGTGCTGAAGCTGTTGCTGCATGAACTGCAGAGCACTTTCATGACAGGTATCTCAATAATGACTCAAATACAGCACGTGTTGCTAACACACCAGGCTATCAGCCGCCCAGCTCCCTTGGCTTTCTTGGAAGAGGAAGGGAAGGGCAGGGGCAGAGAAGCAATCTTTGCTGCTCATGAAGACTACTTTCTTCTTCAGTGATTTTCCTGGCCAAATGCAGAGGTGCTTCCAGTAGAACTGAAGGAAAACCTCGTTCCTCATTCATTACCCAGACTTGCTGGTCCTAGCAGTGAAGAGGGATGTTACAGAGGCACCCACTGGATTTAATTTTCATCCTCTTCCAGGGAGTGTACCAGAGGAGGAGGTCAGATGCCAAAGAGATGAGCAAGACCCACAGAAGGTGATGTCTACACTTTGCTTAGCAAGCGGTGTGCTGAAACAGGACAGATCTTGGGACCTAATGACAACCCAAGTTCTCATCTGAAGTATGAGTTCAGTTATTCACTGCTGTGGAGGATGGGATTTTTGCAGTGAACTGCCCTGCTCAGTGGTCTGGCTCGTGGTGGCCATGTACACCTGTGCAGAGTTGAGCTTTGAAAGCCATGCCAAGCAGACAGGAGAGAAAAAAAAAAAAAGAAAAAAGAAATTATAAAGCTGTTGAGGAGAAAAGCTTGTCTTCAGACTGGGAAAAATACTTTTCCATGCTCCTCTCTTCGAAACAATCCAGCTGCACCATGTGTTAACGAAATGTGAATATTGGCATTTGTTCGTGACACAGAATATGGGACTTCAGGCAGGAGATAAGAAGTTGCTGGACCATGGCTGATAAAGGAATGTGGAAAAGAAAGAGATCTCTGGGTACGAATTGTGTTGGCTGAAGACGAATCAATGTTGGTACTGGAAATATCCAGGGGAGGCCGTGGTTCCAGTGAGCTAACACCCGCTGGGTTTTGACTGCAGTCTGCCAGCTTGTCCAAACAATGGGAAAATTAACTTCTCCTTTGACTTTCCAAAGAACTGAAACAAATAAATTAAAACTCTGCCAGCACTTTCCTTGAGGGTGCTGTACCAACTGCTTGATGAAAATAGCCAGGGAGACACCCAAACATCTCCTCCTCCCAAGTTGCTGTTTTCTGTTTGCAACCATGTGCTCCTGGAAGTTGGTGTATCAACAGCAGAAACAAGCAGTGCTGAGAAAAATAGATTTGCCTAACAACCAAAAAAAAAATTATTCTGATTATAATTCCCAGTCTTTCTTTATGGGTGTCCTATCCACTGAGAAAAATCTCACTGGATTTTGCAGTTGGCATCACAATAATTACTACTAATCATTATGTTATGAGAATGAGATGTTCCTCATGGCTAGGAAGTGGTCAGCTGAAAGAGAATCAAAGAGAAGAAGAAAGCAATTCAATTAACCAGGGTCTTGCCTTTGTTGCTGAGATTAGGAACATAGCAGGATTTATAAAAACACTAGGAGGAGAATAGAAATATGGAGAATTCCAGTAGTACAGAGAACTCACACTTCTCCCAAGCAGATAGGAAACCTGTGCTAGTACTGATCACAGATTCAAAAGGAATAGTATAAAAAATGAGACGCATAAAGTGAATCTTCCCCAGTACATTTCCCCAGCAGCTGTCAACCCGAGAGATTAAGATTGCCATATTGAATACCCTACAAGTTACAACATAGATTATATGCAGACACCAAGAGCTGCAAAAGTAGCGACAGATTATTTTAAGTTCCCAGACTGTGTTATTGAAATATTCTTGCAAAGGATTTAAGGTCTTTTGTTTGGTCCCAGGGATGCAAGTTTGAAGCCTTGTACTTTGTTTGGTCCAAAGACAGCTTGTCATAAATCCAAGTGGTTGGCTCATGGGCTAAAGCATGAGGATGGTCACAGGTATAATGCTGACCAGTCCTGGCCTGAGAAGCTGGCAGGAGAAATAGCAGCACGTTACCCGTGCTACGTAGGCTTCGGTGAACCCTGAAATCTTCTGGTTTGAGTCCGCCTATCTTGATGGCAACACAGCTGAAAAAGGGTGTGATTTCATATGGAAGCTTCTTACAGAAGAATTAAATGGAGATTATGTGGGGGTTTTCTTGGTGTCCCGCTCTCCCCCTTTCTAAAGAAGGTGACTGTTACTAGGCAGGGATTTTGCTAAAAGTCTTATTTCCTTTCCCAGAGATTTCTGGTGCTAACACAAACCTGAGGTCGCACCCTGTGCCCTCCCTTGGCATCCCTCCAGAAGTCCATCTCATAGGTGTCCTATCACAGCCGCAGACCTCTCCCTCTTCACGTGCTTGTGTCTACCCAACCGTGCCACCTTCAGTATTGTCTTCAACAGGCAACAAACTTGAACTCCTGCTTTTGCAGATCACACAGAGCTCTTTAACTGCTGTTGAACTGCCCTGGAGCAAAATGGGAGAGAATATAGTGTATTTGCTAAACCCGTTAATCAACTGATTACAGCCCAAATTAATTTTTATGTATATTTCATCTTATCCGTCAAAACACAAAGCAGATGTTTTAGTGAAAAGGGAGTCTACTCAGATTATTATCATATGATGTGAATGGAAAGCATGGGGAGGTGGCAGTCTTTCATTGGGTAGTTTTTCAGGTGAAAAATTATTACTGAGAATCACACAATGACTCTCTCCTTTAAACCCAAGCCTCAGCAAATTTAAATTATATATTGAGGAAAAAAAAAAGTTGAGCATGTTAGCTATATTGTTTCTGACTTGTCATTCTTTATCGGGCAATTAAGTGCAATGTGACATTTTCTTGACAAAGTAGTTCTGTACAGCTGTGTCTTTCTCCAGACGAAACATAAAGCAAATTAGAATGCGTGCATCCATAAATCTCCATGGCTGCAGCTGTAGCAGGAGTGGAAAGAGGGGGAGGAGGGAGTGATGACGCATGAAGATCTTTACAAAAGATCAGTGTCATCTCCAGTTTAGTCTTCCTTTTGCTTTATTTTCTTTTTATTATCATCCTCAATTTAGAAATGATAAGCATTACATTGCCCCCTAACAATCCTTTCTGTCTAAGGATTTCAGCACATGGGAGCCTGTGGGCATCTCACAGCTCCCTCGTTTTGGTAGCGAGCCACTGTTCCTTGATGTGAAACTGATGGGCAAACTGAGACCCTCAATAATGAAGCAATTTGGTTAAAATTAGAATTGGGGGGGGGGGGAAACAACACCAAAACCCGCATGAAGACACCTCAAGTATATTCTGCTGCCCCAAGGCGAGATTTGCTAAATCTTAATCCTTCTTTAGGCAGAACCCAGGCTTGTGCATCCAAGCCCGGTTCATTAATTCAAAATCCATCCTTTCCACCTGTGCCAGATGAATGTGTGTTGGCTACTTTCCATTCAATAGACACGCTCTGACCCTGGCAAACATAGCGTTTCTGTGCTAAATTGGTTTTTGCCTAGTGCAGATGCAGTCACTCTCTGGACTGAGTTGTTTGCAAACCTTAAAGATGGAAGTGAGGAGATTCCAGGCCTCCCCTGGGTCTGTTTTCCTGAAGCAAAACTGATTAGCCATTTCCCTGTGTTAGCTGGCAAACTGTCTCGACGCTGTGTTTACATAAATCACAATAAGCCTAATTCAGGCAGCAAGCCATGTGCAAACAGAAATCACTGCCAGATGCTCCTGCAGACGAAGACGCTGAAGAAACCATCAGCTAATTCAGTCACCAGCTCCCACGATTCTAGATTTTGTGTTGGTAAACTTGGGGTAATGGAGCCCGGGAGATGTGGGTAACAAGATTTGGAGATTTGCAGCCCTTAAGTGCATCCACAATAGTATGTCAGAGAGCACTTAGAGCAGTAATGTTTTGTGAGTAAATACAAGTGTTTCTCACTTATACTGCAGTTATCTGAATTTTATCCTATGCAAGGTTAATAAGGTGTTGTCCTAAACAGACTATGTTGTCCTAAACAGACTATTCTGCCAACAGTTCACCAGTAAAATGATGCTATATTCCTTAAAAGTAGGATTAATAGAGGGTCGCAGCACTAACTGGTGAGCTTGAAGAAAGGAAACCCAGATTCACCATCAGCAGCCTGAAAGTTATCCACATCTCTCTCTTGAGCTGCAATGGGGACTGACGAGTTGGGGGAGAATTTAATCTTCACTGTGATTCTTCCACTTCCAGAAACAATACTGTGTCTTGGAGATGAAGCCAGTTGTCGAGCTGTTGAGTTAGATCCTCTGCATCTGTGCTAAGTCCCAAGCATTTAGCAGTACCTAGCAGTCAAGGATTGAAATGCTGGTTTCTGCGCCTAGGATGGAGTAATGCTGGGCACAAGTATAAATTAGGAGAGGAGTTGCTGGAGAGCAGCCCTGCAGAAGGGGATCTGGGGGTGCTGGTCGACAGCAGGCTCAATGGGAGTCAGCAGTGTGCCCTGGCAGCCAAGAGGGCAAACCGCATCCTGGGGTACATCAAACACAAAATCAGCAGGGCGAAAGAGGTGAGTATCCCACTGTATTAAGCATTGGAGCTGCCTTACTTTGAATATTGTGTGCAGTTCTGGGCCCCACAATTTAAGAAGGACGTTAAGGTCCTTGAATGCATCCAGAGGAGGGCAAGAAAGCTGGTGACAGGGCTTATCACTTCACCTCCAACCTCTTAGTCTCGATCCTTTAGGCAGACCTGTGAAATACCATCACAAGGCTGAGTCTGAGAAGGAAAATCCATAATCTAAACGCCAAGATTTTTTCCTTCCCATTTCTGTATCTTGAACTTTTTAGACAGCAGGACATTCGTGGTGTATTCAGTACAATGCCCTGAGTCATGGAAACCTTGTGAGATGTAAGCAATGAAAGTTAGCGCCTACTATCTCTTGAAATTGTCCTGGCCTGCTTCACCCCACCGATCAGGCAATATTCAAGAAGAATGGGAGATCATACCCATCAGACCTAGGTGAAGGCTGAAAATCAGCCTGCACATAGGGAGCAGAGGAGATCAGCATAGGCACAGCACTAACTGCAGACAAAGAGCTCACAGCTTAACACGAGAAGACAAAGCACAGGCAGGGAAACAAAGGCACAGAGCAGTGAAGTGTCTGGGACAAGGACATCTGAGCAGTCCCAGGAAGAAAGCACCTTGTGTCATCTCTAAGGTTTAGTCCCTGAGACCACACTATCTCTAGCCCATCTGCTGCTAACTAAGGAGGTTAAGCCAGGAGAAAGAAAAATCTCATCTTCGCCCAGGAGGGATGGAGAGGAAACAATTTACCTGATATTAGGCAGAAGCTAGAAGTGACTGTCAAGGTTGTTCTCACCTACAGCCTTGCTTAACTCTGTGCTAGTAATTGTAAAGGCAAGAAGAAAAACAAAGTTATGCATGGTCTCTGTGATTAAAGTAAACCACAATGTGTTACGTTCAATAGCCTTCATTAAAAAATGTTATTAGGTGCTAAAATTTGTTCTCTGTTGGATGCCACATGCATTTTATCAACTACAGTCAGAGGAATCAGACTTCAAAACAGTGGATTTTGAGTAGGGAAGGAAACTTGTTTCTTGATAAGTAAGTGTTATGGGTTTGTGTGGTGCAGTCACAACGGTAAGAAAGGAGGAGAGAAGCAAAGCGAAGTGAAGCGAAGCGAAGCGAAGAGGAGAACAATAAACAAACAAAGGGGTGGGTGGAGGGAGAAGGAGCTTAGTCCAAAGATGCAATAAACACTTTTCAGAAAGTGTCTTGGTGATTTCTGATTTTCCAGTGCAAAATAAAGATTCAGTCAAAAAAATGTAAAATCTTCAGGTTTTATATCAATTTTTAGTCATTGCTGGGCCTATTTCATCTCTTAATCACATTTCTGTTTTGCCAATTTAATTCCACTGGTTTCAGCAATGTACCTTTGCTCAGTTTAAAGCAGTGTTAGGGAAGGAGGAACATGCTCTGAATTAATCTCGGGAATGAATTGATGGCAAGTTGAGAGAGAGAGAAGGGTGGTCCCAGAGGACAAAGGACTCAATTTCTCAAAATGTAGCTCTAAATAATTAATATCTTGTTTCAGGTCCCTAGTAATATACCATTGCTGTAGGAATCATGCTTTCCATTGCTATTAAATGTGTTACAAGCGCTCCGCATGAGTAACACCAGGTCACTAAGGACCTAATCTAAACTCTGCTCATCTCTTTGGTATGATTGTGTTCTCATTACAAGTCAAAGAACGGCATCCTCTTGCTTTCTGTCAGCTTTGGAAGAAAAACTAGAAAATTACACTGGTTGGCTGTTTACCTTTGAAAAATCCATTGGTTCCAGCACAGAAAAATGGTACAAAATATAAGTATTGCTTTGTAGTTATAATCCAAATTAATAGGACACAGCAAACTTCATAGGGTTTTGGGCAGCGGGACATGGAAACCAGGACTTCACTTGATCTAAAGAAAATAAATTTAAGGAATGACAAAGGTCAGAGTGGGTGCCAGGGCCCCAGTCTGCTGAAAACAGTAATTAATAGCAATAGGAGTTCTCAGCATGGACGTTGTCTCATCCCCACCTGATTCTTGTCAAATGTGTGCTGAGGACATCTGAGCAGCAAGTACTTCTCTCCCTGGTAGCTCCTCTGGATCTGTGCTAGTCGGTACATGTTCATCTTCATTCTACACAACGAAAAAAGTCATCTATTGACAAAAATAACACTATCTGTAACCTTAGAAAGCACAAATTGAACTTGCCTGCGTTGGAAAGAGCCGTGGCAGAGTGATGGAAGGTCTGGTGGCTTCAGGGCTGTTCTGGTACCGGGCGAGGTGTCTCATGAAGCCAAGGGAGGGTTCAGCCCAGCTTGTGGTGTACCTTATTTCAAAGAGGACAGCTGGGTGGGACAGCACGTGTTGTGCAATGTGCATCTCTGCAATGATATTTGGTCCAGGAAGGTCCAAAAAATCCCATCTCCCCACCGCAGCTATCATAGGCCACTATCGGAATTACAAGGCTTATCATAAAAGACATAAAATCACAGCTACAATGAGTCACACTAAGAGAGCAGAGGGAGGGAAACCACTGCTCCTATCATTAGAGCTCACCAAAAGGATTTGTTAAATCCTGGTGACCTCAGGAAAATACCTTTGCTCTAAAACATAGGGAGGAATACAACATGCCCAGTAGTCTGAGCTGGGAGAAAAGATCCCTTCAAACTAAATTTGGCAACTGCTTTAAACACAAAAAGGACTGTAGTTATAGCATGGGAAGAGCACTGGGATCAGTGCTGAACAGCCAGCCCTAGTGCTCTGGACTCTTTGAAGCAGGCATGGACAACCTGTGCCCTACACTGGAGCTTGGTGTTGTGCTTGATGCTTTTATTTCTATCTAAAAGGCAGAAATAAAAATATAAAAAAAAAAAGAAAAAGCAAAGCAAAGCAAAGCAGAGCAGAGGAGAAAAACCCTGGGGGCCATGACATATCCATTTCCCTTTGATGCCCACAATAAGGCGATTTTCCTACCATACCCCAGAGGCTGGAGAAAAGGTGTCACGCTGTGTTTGCAGTTCAGGCTTCTGTGCTAAATGCAGTTTGCCTTTGATAGTCGATGGCAGGAGGCAACCACCTGCCCCAGAGCAGCTCAGTGAATTTCCAAAGGCTGGTCTGGGCTGCTTTTCTGCCCTCAAGAAGTGAATGTTACCTTGCCAGCTGGAGGTGGTTGGAGCTGATTTTGTGTCAAGGCATCCAGAGATGTAGACAATGTCTACAGAGCCATCAGCTTTTCCAGGGGGTGTTCAGCCTGTGCATAACCTGGGTGTTATTTGGGGAAACAAATTGTACTTTCTATGGGCAACACACAAGATCCTAACGAAGCATCCAACAATATTTCTTTACACTTTTTGCAAGCCAGCTGGGATCAAGTCCCTTATGGAGGTGCAAACAACTACATATTGACAATGACACTGAAAAATTTGTTGATTCAGTTGTCAACACAAAGGCAATTTAGAGCTGTTAGAGATATCCTAGGAGACCTCCCAGCATCCAGCTACCAGTTCAGAGGGGCACGGGGTCTCCCATTGGCCCTGCCCATGTCTGAGTCTTGTAAAGATGTTTCAGATACCCTCATGTATCGTTAATGGTGCCCCGCACCCATGTGGACCTCCTTCAGTAGGTTCACCTGAAGAAGAACCCCCCTATTCTGACTGGTTTGGCTTTCCTCAGTTCACCCAAAATCTTCCGAGTGAAGGCTGCCGTTCTCACTATAGTGGACCGATGTCACAAAGTTGTCCATCCCAAATGCAGACGACCTGTGCAGAGGCTGGGACAGCTCGTCTCAGGCCCAGCAGTCCTTGGGCTCTCTGCAGACTCACATCATTAGTTCATGCTTTCTAATTGCCTTTTGCCCCCATGAGAGAGGGGCTAAAAAGACAATAACACTTAGATTTCCCCCAAAAGCTCGGAGTCAGTATTCAGACCTGTTCTCAAAGGGCTGGCCTAACATTTGTCCATTCTTCAGTGGTGACCAAACCACAGAGAGACAATATTTCTAACATGAGACTATGGAAAGATCACAATGGCATTTTATCACGGTGAACTTCCAGAAGGCTGAGTATCTACTCAGTATCTCAGATAGCGAGATGCTACAAAGTATAGTCCTTCAGTAGTGACTAACAGAGCCAGGAATATAACCAGACATTCTTATTACTGTGTTTTCTTTTCCCTCACATCCCAGCTAGAGAGATCTTGATGCCTTAACACAATCCCCCCTTTACCTCCTTCCCTGAAATCCATAAGGGGTTTATGAAGAATAGAGAATTTCTCCACAGGAACCCAGAGCTCTTTAATCTATTCCTGAACATGATTTAATCTTTAATTTTTCATCAATGGCGTCTGGTCGCTTTGAGGATTCAATTTTCTCCTTTTTATTAAAAGAGGAAGAACAGCTGAAATTCAAGCTATTTCTCACTTTGAGATGAGCGGAGCAGGTGGTTCTCAGATGATGCACAAAGGGCAGCTTCGAGGTCTCACTTCTAATCCACAGACCCGCCAAGTCACAGCAGCAAGCCTCTATTCCTCCATGCCTCAGCTTCCCTCCTTGTGATCATACCCATGTATTTTAAAGGCATATAGTGAGCCTTGATTCATTAACAGCCCCTTGGGACTCAAGATATTTTCAGTTGGCATAATATGATTCCAATCTGTCTGGGAAAAGGAGAAGGCAAAATCATTCTCCAGCTATTGATCTGTCTTCTCCAAGTGATGTATCATTTGTCACTGTGATACTGGTGCATGTTCCAAAATGCTCAAGTGCAGCACTTAAGGTATCTTTCTGTTCTTCTCTTCCAACCATTCACTTCTTTGTTCCCTTAGTCTCCTCTCCTTGTCCTAATGCCCTGGCTCCAGGAGGATTCTCCAACTAGAGACACCTGAAATTCTTTACAAGCGTGAACAAACCAATGTAGCCTGCACATGCCGCATCCATCAGACACACAACTCTTAACTGAACCTGACAGTGATTGCAATGGGAAATCAGAGGGTATGCACTGGGGTGAGGAGGAAGGACAGGTCGTTTATGAACTGTACTATACAAAATGAGTATAGCATTGCCCCAACTGAATTGCATCATCTCTGAACTTTATTCCTACAGATGTCTGCACTAGGGATAATAGATGTAAGAATGTGTACTGAAACAGTACCACATCAGGTGTCTGATGAGGATGTGAGTAGTAATGTACATGATCTACAGGATGGAGATTTCCACTAAACCCCATCCAAACTAAGATTATGGTGGTATAGTGGGATTTACCACAAAATTTGATAGTTTCCCTTATGGATAGGAAATATAGAGAATTCGGTCTCATTCTTCCCTAACCCTGGAAGTGTCTGAGCTCCAAAGGTGCCTCAGTTCTTGTCTTGAAACTGGGGTTTCATACATCTGGTAGGGGAACCCACAGATCCCATCGCCCAGACAGTACTTTCATCCCCCTGGGGGAATGGCATAGAGGGGCTGGGACTCCTCCAGACATTCATTTTGCTAGTCAGTAACTGCAATGTACAAAATTAATTGGATTTTGTCATTTTAGAGAGACAGAGATTCATTTTAGAAGTGAATGGTAGACTTTGCAAAGCTTGGGCATGTGTTCATAGGTGTGAGGCTATTTCTGTATCCTCTTCAATTTCTGTTTAACGGAAGAGACATCAGAAAACTTTTATGCGGAGGTCAGAGTTCAGGATATCCTTTTTATGACAGTTTTAGCTAATGATGTAGAATTAATAGAATCATTAGATCTGATGGCTGTTAGACATGTACAGACAAACGAATTCAGCCAAGTCATGTCCCCCCAGCATCTTCACATTGACCCCAGGATCCGTTCTATCAGGAAACAAAAACTTGTGTCAAGAGACTAGGAGGCTGGAGATGAAATAACAGGCTGGCAAGGTCATGCCAGTCCCTCTGATGTTGGGTTGTAGCTGTGTCACCCATAGGAGACACTAAGCAGCCCCTTTCCACCCTGCAGCCTCTTCCCCCAACCTCCAGCACCACCTCTTTCCATAGGGACCCTCATGCTCCTAATGGCCACCCTGTTTTGGTGCAGAAAATAAGGGAACAAGGGGCTCTCGGTAACAGTCAGGGCCCCTTCTATCTTCCGTTGTATTAATTGAATGCCTGACAGTGGCTTCACCGTATTTCTTGCTTTACAATGGAGTTCACATTTGCTCGCACCATGAATTGCCTAGTGACAAAGCACAGACGTATTTCGCCTGTTATCCTCCAATCTCATGTTGCGCCAACTCAAAATTACATGGTCAGAAAAATATCTGTTAAACGTACTAATTAACCATAAGCTTAAAAATCCTCTAGAAGGATTTCTTAGGAGTGATAGGACAAGGGATAATGGTTTTAAACTAAAAAAAGGGTAGATTTAGATCAGATATTAGGAAGAAATTCTTTACTATGAGGCACTGGAACAGGTTGCCCAGAGAAGTCATGGATGCCCCATTCCTGGAAGTGTTCAAGACCAGGTTGGATGGGGCTTTGAGCAACCTGGTCTGGTGGAAGGTGTCCCTGCCCATGGCAGGGGGGTTGGAACTAGATGATCTTTAAAGGTCCCTTCCAACCCAAATCATTGTGTGATTTTATAATATAAATTCTGACATTAGTAAAGTTCTGTAAACCTCTGTCTTCTTCTCAGGGATGATCACCAGTGCCTGAATCAAGGATTTCACTCTTTAAAAAAGGCTAGAGTCCAGCTCACCTAAGTGGAGGAGATCTTTGCTCCCTGTTGCCTCCAGCTAGCTGTTTGTCCACGCTCCTATAAACGTGCCCAGTACACTTCTGAAGCGTATAGCACTTGAAGTTTTCCATATATTGACTTTCTTTGCTCTTTAGTCATATTTTTTCAGATGCATCTTTGTCCGGTTTGACATTCAAATCAATATATACATACAAGTTATAAATCATCTGGTTTGTCTAAAATGGCAAGCTTCAGCATAGCCCAGAGAGCAGCCCAGCTGAGGAATACTTGAGAAGCAAGACCTACAGAGAGGAAACCATTTGCAGTCATGGAGGCAGAACTGGCATTACTTACTAGTTGACAAGTTCTTTTCACATGCTAATGATATTAGTGAGTGCCTTATTCACAGTACCTTATATGCTGCCTTTCCATCATTTCTTTGAAAGGGAAAAAAGAAAAAAAGAAAACAAGATGACATTCATGTGACCCTACGGTGATAAATTAGAATGCATGAAGCTCGAGAAAGAGAAAACAAACAAGCAAACAAACAAATCTTGAACTTACACAGGAAATGTGTTTTATTTTCCATGAATACTATGGGCTGAAAAAATAAATAAATATCAGTGTCAAGTTTTTAGAGTTTCTGTTGAAAAAAAGACAAGGGTTTGGGTTTTTGGGGGGTTTAGGGGTTTTTTTTGATGACTGAATTATAAATAGTAGGAGAAAAAACAAAAAATCAATGAAAATAATAGGCATGGTTTTTAAAAACATGTATATTGTATACAAGGCCACTTTTTCCTCAGTAACACTTGTCCAACAACACACCTTTGTGAGCACAGAGAGGAATCCTAAACTTTACAATTACTTTCCCGAACACGATGCATACATGTAACATATTTTTGTGGCCGATGAACACACGCCGAGAGCTCCACTCAGTTGCTCACACAAGGTGTTTCATGCCATTTGGGATACTCTGGGGTATTAGAGACATCCACGTGGGGCTGGTAACTAGGAGTTACTCACACCCTTCCAGAGCAGCAGCTGGAGACCAGTTTGGAAGTACCAGGACATCTGAAAGGACACACTTATATCTTGGATGTAAGTAGAAAAGAGAAAGGGAGATAATTAACAGAATGAGGGATAATGGAGAAGGTGAGATTTAAAGCTCCATCCCACCAAATGCACACGTTTACTGTAGGATAAGATGACTGATGCTTTGAACACCACCATCGTTCTCTCACAGTGGCTCAGAGCTCCATTTCCTATGGAAAAGTGCCCAGCACGAGTTGGTGAGATGGACACATCTCCGTGGTATGAATTCAGGGCTTGACTCTTTCTCACACTTAGGCATTATGTGATGACGAAGGGTATCCACAAGACATACACATCGGGCTGACTGGTAGGACACAGGACTCACGGGACCCTGTGCCCTTTTTGACCCACAGCTAGAAGCTGTGTGGGATTCCCTAGAACATCTCCAAAGGCTCCAGCTGGCTACGTGTGGGCAACTGCATAAAGCCCATACATCTAATTATATCAACTCCTCCCTAGATTGCTAGCTTTGACTGGGTACCTTTCCTTCAGACAGCTAAAACTGTCTGATTCAGGTGAGCTGAATCCTACTTATCCTGGCCTTGTTCCTCCCTTAATTTTGACATCTACATCCCTATGTAATAGTAACCTTTTCAGAGTGGTTTTGACTACGTGAAATATTCTACAGACCAACTGCTACAGTTTCATGATGTGAATGGTTACCTTCATGTTGCATCACCTGTTGCATTTTTTTAAAGCGAAAATATGCAGTGCTTCAGTGTGATTACTTGTAAAAAAAGAAATGGAGGCATCCGAGTATGGAAAATTTTTGATTCTCAGAGCTGGTGGCATTAAAAATATAATCAGGAAAGTTTGTCCGGCCACACGTTGTGTGAAGTGAGAACATTTCACTGTTATCAGACAGGTTGTTAAATGACCTTTAAGTTCTTTTTTTCCCTTTTCCCCAGCAAGGCACATTTAACTTTGCATAGTCTCCTGAATAAAAATCTCTCTAATAATTACATTTTCCAGCTCCTGTGCATTTGTCCCTAGATGACTCCTAAGTAAAACCTACTAATTACAGGAAGCTTGGTTAGTTACAGCCATTTTAGACCACAGCCTTGGAGAAAAGAAGATTACTCACCAGCAGTGAAAAATTACCTGAGGGCATTGGGTCTCTAGTGGAGCAGAGGACACAAGTTGATTTTTTGCACAATACTATTGTTGTCCTTTACTCTTTGGCTCCAGCTCAAGCTTTTGCTGTTCCCATAACCCTAACCTTTTCCTCTCTGTGTATGACAATGACTTCCAAATCTATATGGGATTTCTCCAGTTACTCTGGCATGAGTTGCAGTAACTCAGTGACCTTTCATCATCCCCTTTCCAAGGATAAAGCTGCCTCTGTAAGACATATAAAATGGGTCCTAAAGGTCCTAAAGTTGGTGTGAGAAACAAGTTCTCAACACTCCCCAGCTCCATCCCTCATTACACCTGGAGTTACTAGCTTCCAGCAGCTTCATGAGATCCATGTAATAAGCTTACCTGAAACTTTTAAGTTTATCCCCTGCCATAACTGTTGCTTCTGCTCTTCTTGCCATTTTCTCGTGACCTACTCATCCCAAGCCAATTTTGCAAGGAGGGAGGTGACACTACACGGATGTATGAGGTCAAGGAATAGTTCAACATACAGAGATCTGGATGTCCTATTTCTTCGAGACTGTTCTGCAACAGACATAACCTTTCTCCCATGAGCCATGGACAACACTCCACTGATGAATTGCAGGATGACCATGTTGGGTTGTGTGAGTGAAGGTTCATCACCATAAACACAAAGGCCTAAGGAAAGTCAAAGGAAGGACAATAGATGGAGGAACCCCAGTAGCCTAATCAGCTCCAAGGGAGCATCCTGAACTGGCTACCTCTAAGGCTATTGAAGGAGAACAACTAGACCATTGTCCCAGATGGGAAACCCAGCAACTCGTATGCTAAAAGGCGTCATTGCATAAAGGTAATAGCACTCATTATGGGATGCAGGCAGAAGACCATTGGGGACTGTGTAAACTTATTCTGGGATGTTTTTAATGGGACTGTAAGAACATGGGAGGCTTACTAAAGGATGTTTAGGAGAAGGGCCAAAAGCAGGAAAAGTGAGGGATCAACATGAATTGAGTAGAAGCAAGCAAGGGAAATGAGAGGGGAAAGGGGAAAAAAGGGGCTGCTCTGGTGTAAACAGGCTACTGGGCAGTATGGGTTGATCTGGCCAACTGCTGCCCCAATCTCTGCAGATGATGTTATACACTCTCTAAATCCTATTTCTAACTATCTTCTGGGTGAGTGCACTCTCTGCTCTGGAAGAGCTCTGTGAATAGTAGCGAACTGCAAGTTGAAGTAGCTGGTGAGTAGGAGGATAGGTACGTGTACCAGCAACTGGAGTGGAGCCATGAGCCATCAGGACTCAAATGTCCAGGTGGCAGCAACTGGGGACACCTGGGGATCTGAGGGCCAGATACTGCGTAGGCCGTCTAAGACTTGTTACTGGAGAAACCCATGTTGTGTACGTGCGTATTCCTGTAGCAGCTTCAGTCCTGGTCAGCCAGAGAGGAGGAACAGGATCAGTCCCTCAGTGCTGTTCATGTTTCTGGGAGTGCTGTGTATTTAAATGGATGCTGGTAGGACATGGTGGTGTGTTTTCTGTCTGTATTGATCTGTGTGGCTGGCCATGTATATACATATATGCGTACATAAAAATATATATATATAAGTAAAACATACTGGGGAGCACCCATCTGGAAAATGTGCTCAGTTTTACCACTGGCTGGACCTGGGGACATGGAACTACAGCAGCTTCTCACATATTGCAATATTGGTTTTAACAACCTCTAACAGACCATAAGCTAAAAACCATCAGGGACAGTAAAAGTGCTTTATACCAGGCTGTAGAGAAAAAAGCAAAATAATAAAAAAACCCCAGTTATAGTATAATCAGAAAATGCTTGTGCAATAGTTATGCATCAGTGAAGTGTTTTCGACGTTCACCTCTCTGCACTGAGTGATGACTGCATTTTAATCACTTGTCTCATGATTACCAGGAGGTAGATGAATGCTCTGTGAATGAGCATGGTATCCCTCTTATGACCTGGTCGTGTTTCTTGTAGCTGGTCTCGTTCTCTTGCCTCCAGCTGTGAGGCTGTTCCATGATCTTCCTGTTCTTACTATTTCTTAAATTTATTTCTGAACTTCCTACTTCCTGATCCTTTTTTTGGGGGGACACACATTTCCTCTATGCCAACACTGGCTGTCTATTAGATCAGTGGCTTTCAACCCATGGTCTGAAAGTCCCTTCTTTACTTAGGGATTCTGCAGGTGGTGCCTAAGAAAAGCCAGTTGATGAAAAATTGTGCAGCAATGGGTTTTAAAGTTATTTTAAAACTGTATTAAAGGAAAAAAGTGTCCTCTTAGTCTACATTTTTCTAACCTGCCCAAGGCATCTTCTCATAGAAGAGGTTTCCTTTATGGTTTTGCTCTGCTCAATGAAGTGCTAAGCTTGTCTTCCTGAGCAGGAGTATTGCACACAATTAGGCCAGGTGGGACCTTATCAGTACAAAAACTGGAATATCTCCTGATTTCTTCTCTAAATACCTTACCAAACCCTCTCTAGGACTGTGCTCAGATCTCATTTCCTCTGACGGTTCCAGTGGATGAGCCCTGATATTAGAGGACAAGTTATTTTTATTATTTTCCCAAATGCACAAGTTCACTCTCAGCCCTGTTACCTTCCATCTCATGTTGATGACTACATTTTGCAAGGTGGTACAACTCTTCTGGTGTGATACTTTCATCCTCTTCTGAACTGACATTTCCCATTTGGCACAGAAGACTGCCTCTGTTACCAGCAGGTTGCCTAATCCCTCTGTTCCTGACCCAAGAAAATGAAGAGCCTAATGAGGCTGTAACTGTCCTCTCTTACTAAATTGTCAGATCTTTAGAGCAAAGACCATCTTTCCTCAGGTGAATATTCAGTGCCAAACACATTGCAGCTTTGATTGAATTGATGCCTTTGGGCGATGTTTTCATACTAATTTAGCTACACCAGAGAGGAGAGTGGAAAACCTTTCTGGGTCAGGAAGAGTTTCCAAGGGATCTTCAGTGAAAACAGGAGATTAGAAGCTCTGTCGGCGTATCTCCCATGAGAAAGGCACGGACATTACTCTGAAGTCAACAGAAAAGTTGCATTCAAAAAGGGTGGAAAAGCCACCAATTCAACCAGCATCTACCATTTTCACTGGTATGATAGTTTTCCTTGCAGAGTTCTGTGTCCCTTTGATTAAGTATTGCTAAGGGTACTATGGGATCACACCCCTATCCTATACAGTTTTCTTGCAAAATGCATAACACGGGAGAAGGCTCAGCACGTGTCTTGGATTTGCCGGGGACACCAGCCCCAAGGAGAGAGGTGCCCTTTTTGTTTTCTGGAAAACATACTCCCTCGAGGCAGGGGGGTGGAAAAGAGCATGCAGGACCTCTGCCGCTGCCTTGGATGCTCCTGATAGCCATGCCTACCTCTCAGAAAGGTTCAAAATCCACTTTACTCATGCATATGCATTGAACATTTGGCAGAGGTAGAAATATCTCTCCCTTTTGTATTGATCAGGCAGCCTTGGAGTTCCTGCTCTGACAGAAAAGAGGAGAGAGGGAGCCAGATTTTCTCTGTGCATTAACCCAAGGAAGACTCTTTGTGCAGCCATTAGCCAGTTTTTCTGTGGGGTATTAAGCCCATTTTGTAGATGGTAAATCAAGGCATACAGAAAGGGTATTTTCAGGGGACTTGACTGGATTTAGGGGTCTGACTATCACTGAGACATAGCTCCTAAAGGCTCGGTGCACACAAAGTAGTCAGTGACATAATTTTTATTGAAGAGTTAGTACTTTAGGCTCCAGTATCTTGGAGGAGGTAGATATTCCATTTTGAAAACCAGAACTCATTTTTCTCACTCCTGAACAACTTTTGCAGATTTTAGCCATAACCAGGAGGCGCAAGGATCTATATGACAGATATCTGGAGAGTGCTGTTTTTATAGTCCAGGAACTGTGTGTGAACCAACTGACTCTGCTTTCTTCAAGGACAGCACCAGCACTAGGAATCTGATGTCCATAGGACAAACTTTTCAAGGGCGATGCCTGCAGTTTAGATGACAATGTTAAAGAGGTTTGAGCTGAGACTTTCATCTTGAGTTGGGAAACCTCAAAGGAAGGAAGCAGCACTCACAGGTGGCATATTCATCTGGGCAAGTCCCCTTTAGAGTCAAAGGATTTTAGTAAGCAGCTTGTCTCATCTAACAAAGATGCTTACACTGGTCAGACAAGTCACACCTTGAGCTCCATGGCCTCTCTTGACTGGATCTCCATTGATTATAATCGGATCCTGGATGTCCAGGTTGGGTAGAGACACTGACACTGTAGGCACAAGGTTAGGGAGTGCTCATCTGTAGTTGCAACTGAGATCATAGGCATTTCTTGGCTCTTCTGCTGAAAGCAGCTGAATACAGTACAAAGTTCAGGGAAAAACACTCAGCCCAAAAACTCACATGCATGCAAACTGAGCTGAGGCATCCCAGTTGAACAGCCCAGAGAGGTGGTCGATGCCCCATCCCTGGAAAAGTTCAAGGTCAGGTTGGACGGGGCTCTGAGCCACCTGATCTAGCTGAAGATGTCCCTGCTCATGGCAGGGGAGTGGTCTAGATGACCTTTAAAGGTCCCTTCCAACCCAAACCATTCTATGATTCTATGATCTTTGGGCCAAATATGAAGTGAGGATCAAGGGCAGCACAAAGACTAAGATCTATCTGACATGTTCTGTTGCTTCCTGGGAATCCCTTTCCTCTGTCCTTTCTCCTCTTGCCTCTCGTGTGATGTTCCCCACAGCCCAGGCCTCTTGGAAGGTAAAACTCCCTCCGTTCTTCCTGCAGCACTGGAGCAGTTCCCACCTCTGCTGTCATGTTGGTGCTACTCCCTCCTCTCTGCACAGTTCAGAGTGACAAGACATTTTACAGTGCAGTGACTGCTTGAAGTTGTTTTACCACCAGCCTTGAAAAGGAGCTGATTTGTAAGGCACGGACACCCCCTCCTGGCTACTGAGCTGAAAAGAAGAATCCCAGATATCAATAATCATGAGCTTGTTTCAAAAAAGGCAGCCACGCGTGCAATGATCGCGGCAAAGTAGCTCTCATGAATACATCAGGAGAACATCCCGAGCATTCATGAGAGGTGCTGGCACAAAAGAAATTGCTTAATGCAGTGAGGAAATCATTCAGTCATAAAGGCAGTTTATACTTTGTATATTTCATTTTTATTTATTTTTTTATTACTGCCTAAAAACAAGAAAGAGGAAGAGAGAGAGAAAACAATAATAATGGCATTACATAAAAGGGTAACAGATCAGAACATGCTGATCCATCAGCCAGGCTGACAAAAGACAAGATGACAGCAGTGTGGAGACAAGGAAATCTGTGTTGAACATTTTCATCTAATAGGAAAATGTCACCCTGCTAATGAGACATATAAAGTGAAACTAACACTCAGAATTAAAATCTACAACCCAGAGCAAAACAAACTAGACTCTGCTTTCAGGTATGGGCCTGAGAATTATCATTATCTGTAGTGAATACATGTCGAGAAATAAAATGTTGCTTTGGACTTGCTGTTACCATCTGAGCACCTAGTGCCAGGTCCCCCAAAATGATGTCAGAAGCAATCCTTCATTCAGCGACGTGACGTGGAAACTTAAAAGCGGCCACACCAAGTCCGCCCACAGGTCCATGTAACCCTGTATCTACTCATATTAGGATGTTCTCCCAGCTTCTAATGATCTCTGTATGAGAAGCTCCTGAGACAGGCATCTTATCTTTGAACCTTAAAGATCTAAATTATTTTTCTTCCATAGGTTTGCCCTGTTACTTTGTAAACTCCTCTAAATGTGTATCATCCACAGCCCTTTGCAGGAAAGAGTTCCACAGCTTGATAAAGCTTTGCGAAGAATCAGTCTATTTTCTTTGTTCCAAATTTTCCACCTTCAAGCCCTCAGTTTTTGAACTGGGAGAGTCTGTGGACAATTTTTCCCTATATGTTCTCTCTAGGACACTAAACGGTTTTATAGACTTCTTTCATACCCTTTCTTAATTGTCCCTTTTCCAGGCTGAAGAATCCTGAGCTGAAGACCCCTACACCATGGGATTGACTGAAAGGATCCCTTTGTCCATTACCTCTGCTTGACAAGAAGGTGTTCAGTTTTTCTTTTTTCATGGTTTGTAATGGTAGGTGATGGAGACAGCTGTCTACACCGCTGAAAAGGTAGTGGGAGGCAAAAAGCAAATTTGCAGACATGAAAAATTTAGTATTCATGTTCGTTCTCTCCTGTTAAAATGAGCAAGCATAGCACATCTCGATCTCCTGGTTTTTTACAGTAGGTGGGGGAAGAAGCAGCAAGCATTCCCACTTGTCCTAGCAAAGAGGCTGAAACTAGGGCTGACATACATTTCCCATACAAGGGCTTAGGTGGCCTGAAACGGGACCCAGCTTTTCACATAGACATCCACTGTGGCTGCTTGGGATAAAATTTGGCATAGTTACTTGATGGGGTCCTGGTACAGTGAGTTATTTGGCTGTTGCCTTCAGTGCACAAAACGTTCCCCCCAGGCAAGACAAAACAATGTCTTGCTGCTAGTTTTAGCAAGGGGAAAATGACTCTGTGAGAGACGCTCTCTGCATTCACTGTTCACACAGCCTCCCCAGCCTGAGAGATGCTGCGTTTACTGATGGTAAGAGTTGCATGGGAAGTCAGGAAATCTGTACTCTGAGCCTTGCTACAGTTTCACATAATATGAGGCATTGGAGCCATTTCCATAATACCATGACTTAGTCTCTAATCTAAAAGGAAAGACTGCAACAGATGTTATCTTTTCTCTTGTCTTGCTGTGTATCTGTAAACTCAGTTCAAGTGAGTAAAAGGTTCAGAGTTTTCCTGGAAGGTGCCTACATGCGCTTGTAGAATCATAGAATCGTTTAGGTTGGAAAAGACCTTTAAGATCATCGAGTCCAACCATCAACCCACCACCACCATGCCCACTAAACCATGTCCTGAAGTGCCACATCTAATACCACTATCTTCTAGTTCCCGTCATGACCTTCTTTCCACAAGCTGTGTATAGCCTTTAGGCTGAGCCATTTACATCAAATTTTGAATGTTAATCACTACAGTATTGCCACCTGCTTGTCTTAGACCAAACCTGGGTCATTCCCCGTTTATTCCTTTCACCAAGCCTATTCAATGCATAGGGATAAGTCAAGTACAGAAACCCTCAGCAGACTTAAGTGGATGTTGGCTCAGATGAGCCTGATCTCCAGCCTACTCTGATCTCTGAACTCCTATCTCAGCCTCATGACAAGGCTTTCACCAGCCTAACCCTATCCTGAAATTAGTGTACTCCTCTGAAAAGCAGAAATCCTTCCTAGTCATTCAGCAGTTGCAAAGCAATCCCAACCACTGACTGAGAGAGAACGAGCGGTGCAACGAAGCCATTTTGTGGTCTTTAAAAGGCCAAATCTATCTGTGCTGCTGCTGGGATGGCCAACTGGTGGCCAGCTGCCCAGCTTGCTGCAGGACCATGTTATCATTGCAGCACCCCAGCCACCTTTGCTCAGGAGGCGTTTGCTCTGTGGCTTAGTGCCACACGCTGGCGTACAGCCTGCCCCAACCTCCAACTGCGTTGGAGTCTCCCACACGCCTGCTGTAAGCTTGTCACATCCCTCAGCTGATATTACCTAACAAACACGGTTCTGGGGTGCACCGTCTCTCCCCTCCTGGCAGTGATCTTCTGTTTTCACCATAACATTTTGACACTTTTTTCTAATGCTGATTCCCATTATGATAATAATGAGAATTACCTTGGTATATAAAATTCCTCCAGTCTACCAGGCTTATTCAGACTTTATATTTCAAGGCTGCGATACTCTTTGTGAGCACTCCTGAGGTGGATCACAGCAGCTATTTCACAGAACCCTACAGCTTCAAAAAGCGGTTGAAGACAAGAAGAGACAAGCGCTGCCAAAGAGAATTTAAGGTACCAGAATTCTAATAAAATGTTCACACTGGGAAATATGTATTTTTTAAAGTAAGAGCAATCCATCACTGCAGAACAGCTGACGCCTAGGAAATGACAGATGTGCCATCATTTGGGATGTATAAATCAAAAATGGACACCCTTGTAAAGACGTGACAATTGGTTATTGCTGTAAGTGCAGGAGTTACAGGCATGAGGTTCTGGCATGGCTTGTATTGTACACACAGTTAGTGTGTCCTGCCAGGACATCCAGTTCCTGCTGGCTCCCTCATGATCAAGGAGATCCAGAAATCAGCCAACACAAAGCCACCAGAAGTTGACCCACTACCCCTAGGTAATGCAAGATCAGCCATTATCTTTGTTCACAGACAAAAACGATGCTTTCAAAGGCCAGGCAAGCAATCATGTGGTGGGTTGGTCTTGTACCTCAAACCAAAATAACTTCTAACCTCACAGACCAGGAGAGCAGATGTGATGTTATTAAAGTCCAGTATAATACATATATTGCAAGGGCATGGATGTGAGTGGTCAGTTCCTTACACCGCCAGGACAGTGGAAGGGTTTACAGTGGGAAAGTCTCTCTTACCCACACTGATATCCACCATACCATCTTCCCCACGGTGGCCAGCAGGTCTTTCCTAGGTGTTGACGTTGGCAGAGTGCATTGCCATGGAAGTTTCACTGTCCCAAGGATTGCACTGCCCCGCTCACATACATCCTTATGGTCACTGTAAATCTTTGAGTTGAATATTCAGGAATGTCTTCAGAAAAAGGCATTGACTCTCCTCCGGCTGCTCCAATTTGGAGTCTGCAAGCTTCAAGGGACCCCTATCAATGCTCGTTAGTGCCAATCAGCCTATAAGTACATCTCCCAGGCAGACCAGCAGTGACCTAATACCCTTTTTAGCACAGTCAGATGCAATCACTTCTTACCTTGACTGCCCTGCTTTATTCACTCTCTTTGGGAACTTTGGTAATTTCAAGCGAAACACTGGGATTTGCTTTGTGTGGTGAATGGCTTATAGACATTTGAACGTACATTTGCGTTTGGGGTCATAAACCACAGTGAACATGGTAGTAAGTAGCCTGTTCATAGGCTAGGACAAGGGGTAATGGCTTTAAACTGAAAAAGGGTAGATTTAGATTAGATTTAGATTAGATGTAAGGAAGAAATTCGTCACGGTGAGGGTGGTGAGGCACTGGACCGTGTTACCCAGAGAGGCTGTGGATGCCCGATTCCTGGAAGTGATCAAGGCCAGGTTGGATGGGGCTTTGAGCAACCTGATCTAGTGGAAGGTGTCCCTGCCCATGGCAGGGGGGTTGGACCTTTAAGGTCCCTTCCAACCCAAACCATTCTATGATTCTATGATAATGTTTTCCTAAATAGGCTAACCAGCTGAACAATTGGAGGTATTCATCAGCAGTAACTTTTGCATTTGCTATTACAATGTCACTATATTCACAGCCAGAGTTGAAAATGCATTTACATATTAATCCTGATTCTGTTTTTCTCAAGGTTAGCGGACGAAATGCAACATCGAAGCAATCCAATCAGTCTTATTGCTGTTGTTTGTTTTATTAAAATTCATGGCTTACCTTATCATTTTTGTTAAGCAAAAAAGCTATGTTAAAACTGACAGCTCTATCAAAGGCAGATAAAATTCAGAGTATGGGAGTTTTAATCTCTATTTCCTTTTTTTCTACTAAACTGATTGCAAAATGACGTGCATCTTTTCCTCCCTTCCTTCCATCTCACATGTGTTTTATCTTCACAATAGCAACACCACTACCTTATTGACTTTTGGAGCGGAGGACCCAGTGTACTCAACTACTCTGACCACCTGCCTTGTCCAAGAAACAGATATCCACCGGCAACTCCCTGTAAGAAAGAGTCACAATAAGTCTTGTTCCAGATGTCTTTTTTTTTTTTTCTCACTCCTGTTTCCTACCTTGGATATTTCATGGTTGGATTCCCCTGAGGAAACTGGAACGGAAAGCTGAGATCCTCTTTTTTTCCCAATCTCTTTGAGGTTAGCAACCATCACAGTCTAAGTCTAGGTATATGATCTTCTCTTAGCTTGCTCCGAGATAATAAGGTCTATGACTTTACAGACTGTTTCTTAGCTCTGGAGAAAAATACGTGGTGACAAAATTGGGATCACTAAGATAGCTTTGTAAAAGCTACCTGATATATGGGCTCTTTGGTGCTTTCCCCTTCGGGCTTAGATTGATTTTCTTCCAAGAGCAGGACAATGCTTCCTGATGGTGGATCAGCAGGAAGCTCCCACGTACTCCTTTGGTGTGAATTCTCCATGCAGCTGAAGCATCCTCAAAAAAGAAGCGTGTGGTCCTGTGGTTTAGTTAGCAGCACTGATATGGTGGCTGCAATGAATCTGATCTGTGGCTGTGTCAGGCAATCATATCACCTTAGGCAGAATCGAGGAAACACAGAAATAGTTTCAGGGTCTTGAAGGTCTTGTTCAGCTTGAAGGTGTATATTCAGATTAGCTCTGGTAGCTACTGAGTTTGCATGAAAACTGATGGCCCACAAAACACCGCACAGCAAATAGTGTGGTAAGAGGTCCAGGCTTGAGAAGCAGAGCCCTAAAACACCATAGCTGGAGCATAATCTTAGGGAGTTGACATAGCAGATGGGGGAAGACCTCAAGTGTCTTCTCAAGACCAAGTTGTCACCAGTCACCCCAGAGATAGACTTCAATTCAGCTGGAGCCTGGTTTCCTCCCAGACCAGTGACATTCCTGTTGAATGCAGAAGGGCTGAGAGACCTTTCCAGCATGTTCCTGGATCTACAGACTCTGTATGCAGTGAATGCACAAACACCAGCAAGATGTTTCCAGCTGTCATTATCTTCAGTTAGGATGCTGCTGCCCTGCTCCCGTTGGCTGATGATTTATTAAGAGCTATTTATGCCTGAGCCAATATTTCCTTCTGTTATCCTATCTATTTGCAGTGTCCTCTGCAGCTCTACTACATTGCTTTGATTTATGATTCATGCTATTTTATTTTCTTCAGAGTTCTGCTATATTTATTTATGTTGCCCTGAAGAGCCGATTTGCAAATGTACCAGTCCCAGCAACTTCATCCAGGCCCCCTCCCTGTCTGCACACAATATCATCTCCTTCTTTTGAATAAGTCATTGCTTTTATAGAGAGTAATAAATTTTCATAAGAATTTTTCATATAAGACCCAGTGTGGGGGTCATTAGTAAACATCTCTCACCTGTTAATGGGGACGATTTGAATTTCTGTAGTGTTTCTGTTAATAGGCAAAGGTCTAATTAAGACATTCATAAAAAATAAGCTGTTGTAATTAATTTTATTTAATGGGGGAGGGGAATACATTGTTATGTAATTTTATTAGACTAAAATAAATTTATAGACTTTGAAAAAAGCCCTGTTTCTGTTGTCTCACAGAATATGCAAAAACCCTTGCTATCTGAGCTGGAAAGAAATTCTAGGACACTGAGACCAGAGAGGCAGCAAAGACTCATTCCCTGCAGCCATTTCTCTGTATGCATCTGGACTATTTTAAATATTCTAAGCAACAGCACCCTTTTCCCTCCCTTTCCTCAGCCTTGTGGGTATTTCCACTCTGACTCCATCTGTCTCCTTTCCTTTTACGCCACTTAATAGCTGCTCCCCAGTTCCAGGAGTGGCTCTGACGAGTGAGTCTAAAGGATATCAGTGGGTTTTGACTACGTGGGTGTCCTTACAGTGTACTTATTTTGCCAGGTAATAAATACACCTTTTTAACTCAAATGAGAGATCTGTGCTGTGCTGAGGGCTTGACTTAACAGCGCATGATGGAGAGAAAAAGTCCCCCCACCATGGTCCTTGCCTGGACTATCAGGGATGTTGGAGGGGTGTCTTGTTTCTCATGATGTATTGCCTTGGTTGGTCTTCTTGCAATCCTAGTTACCATACGCCAGGCAAGAAAACCAGAACATTGAACTTCTGCTGGATATGACCGCTATTTGTCTTGTATTCCCATGACTCTCCCTGGATTCGAAACATTTGCCTGGCTGAGAAACACTACGCTCCTGGTATTAAACTAAGGAGAATCTACACCAGTGGGTCCCACAAATCAGCCCCACACCTGAAGTTGCTTGGCCCTTCCTACCATACGATTGCAGACATCCCATGAGTCACTTGGACCACTAGTTTGCACTGCTTTGCCATGCTTTTCCCATTCCCACGAGCACAATTAAGCTTCATGCTGCCCCACCGTATGCTTTTTTTATGGCTTATACTGACTTTGCCTACTGAGTAGCTCGGCTACGCTCCAAGTCTCTGGCCATCTTCTTGCAAACCCTTGTTCATTCCTCTCACCTCCAGTACATGACAAATGATTGTGTCATCCTTCCACTCCAGGGTCCTGATCTGTGTGACAAAGAGTTTCTAATCTCACCCCATTGTTCATCTCTTTCTCCCCTTAATCTCAATCAGCTCAATGTGTCAACAGCACTTGCTCGAAATCACTTATCACACACAAAATTTATTTAGAATTAATCAGAGACAATTTGAGGTGTTTATTAAAGCAGCAACAATCTCAGCTTGACCTTGCAACAAGATTTCTGTTTCAAAGAAACAACTTTTTTTTTTTTTTCCCTGACACGGAGTTGAAAAACTTTCATTAGGGAACTAACGAAGGTGAAACCAGCTGCTGCACTTCAAGGAATTGCCAGTGACAAATTCTGCTTAACACACTTGATATTTTCTCTGTTTCTTTTTCTTTGTTTAAGAGAAGAACACACAAGCTTTACAGGAATCACCTGCCAAGGCCCTGTCCGAGCTGAGAAAGGGTCTTATTGTGCCAGATTCTCTTCCCCAACCTTACACCCTCAGACAGACAGGAGAAGAGAAGTGGTAAGACCAAGGTCACATAGAAATGCTGTTCTGTTTCTTCCTCCTTGCTAAATCATTTGCAACCATCAGTAAGACATTGTTGACTCTGGTACTGAAGATGTGCTAATTAAGCTGGGATGATTTCACCACGAGAAACATACAGTACTCCTGGGAGCAGAGACCCAGACTTCAGGTATCTCCCACTTCAGGTGAATGTTTACTCCCAAAATTAAAAAAAAATGTAAAAGGGTTTCCGTGTCACAGTTCAGTAATTAGGGTGTAGCTCCCAACTGCAGAGAAAGTCTTGCACCCAGCTCTGGACATGGGTTCTGACCACTAAGTCCTTCTGCAGAAGTCGAACCCCTCAACTCAGTAGTCACAGTCAGTGTTTTTGCTGTTAATGTTTATTTTTCCCTCTTTCATTTACCTAAGCCTAAGAAATTCAGAGCTGTTACAGATTTGAATGACCCCACATATTAATTCTGATCCAATAATTCACGGACCTGGTCTATATACATAAAGCAGATGGTCTGCCGCGTTCAAAGGAAACGCAAATTGAAAATCAAGTCTGTTGACTCTGTTGGGAATGACTGCTCCTTTTGAAACCTCAGCATCTGCAAAGACCTGTCTGTCTGGGAGTGCGGAAAGGCTTTCCAAGCTGCCAAGCCACTTGGCAGCTCCCTGTCAGCCAGAGACGATTAAGCATCTCTTGTTAACAGCCCTCTACTGCCATGAGAGCCTCAGTGCAAGGCACAGATCAGCTGGCTCTCTAAATGAAGTAGCAGCTTGGTCAGAGCCACTGACCCCGTGCTTCCAAAACCGTTTTTCTTTTAATCAGGCTTGTCAGAGGAGACTGGCTCTCCCAGGGAGATATCTGAGCTTCGGTCACTGCCATCCACAATTCCCTCACTCCCCATCTCTCCACCTCCTCCATCCAAGGGTTCATCCCTTCTCGTATTCAGAATTATGTTCATCAATCAAGAGGATAAGATGGATGCAAGCGCCTGATTACACTGCAGGCAGAAAATTAAGTCCCACCAAATCGCTACCCCAGAGGACGATATATCAAATCCTGCAGAAACTCTCTTTTGTCCTACTAGCAGAGGGTTTTCCAAACTCAGGGATTTCTCCAGAGACATCAGACCCTTGGTTTAACTCAGGCACTTATTATAAAATGTAATTCTTCCAAATAGGAAACAGAAAGGGAGCCATCTGACCTAATGCTGAGTCTATACAGCCTCAGTTGCGGAGAACAAAGAGGGAACATCTGTCCCATTGTTTTAGGAATCTGTCCCCAAAATACTCTTTTCTCCAAGTTGCCAAGTAGTTTCAGAATAAATGAGAGTATTTGGGGCAAGTAATTAATTTGCTAAGGAAAAATAATTTCCTAGCTCTTGTGCATATTTAGCCTTCGCATCCATCTCTTTATCTTAAAGTAGCCAAGCAAATTGCATAATAATGTTATGTTCCAGGAGAGAAAAAGCTACATGCTGTAGGAAAATGACAAAGAAGGGGAAAAGATATTAATAATACACACTTAAAAGTTGAAACTTGTTGGAACAAAGTAGTCCGGGACAGTTACTTAGAACCCAGTAATAAACTGCTAAAATCCATGAGCATGGCCACCTGTCTTCATAACACCCATAATAAACATCATAATTAAAGCAGGCAGAATATGAGGAGGGTGACCCTGAAAGCATGTTTCATGCTACAGCAGCTGTAAAATGAGCACAGGGATGCCTGAACCCGTGGATACGTCATGTTAACCGTCAAGTGACGAGCCAAGAAAGTTCCTTGGGAACTCACAGAGCAGCTCTGCTGCATCACAAGCTTTCTGCTCCTTGAAAATTGATTATGCAATTGAGATTTACAAATTAACCCATGAACAGCTTTTATTTGCACACAAATATTCTGCCGGACTGTGCAAATTAGAAGTTTATGTATGTGCGGAGTTATCTCAGTTGGAATTATACTTCAACAATCTCATTTGCATAAGTCAGAGATTCTAATGACTTACTCAACTAAGCATACCCATGCAGTTAATTACTTTTTTCCAAATGAAATGCCAGAATTATTTCCCAGCAGAGAAAGGCAATTGCTCACCCAAAGCAGCACAGGATGCTGTCAGTTTTAAAACAATTAATATGAAATTAATTTTAACAGACCACTGAACCATATTTAGTGAGCAATGCGAAGCAGAATGTGACCAAATACGGCAGCTCAACTGGCAAGTCCACTTTTCTGCTGTCTCTCACCAGGAAATTCTGAAATGGGGAAACACATGAAGCACCTTAGTGTTTAGAAGACAGCAGTCTTGGGCAGGTTAGAGGGGAAAGCAGAGTCCCTGAGAGAACAGAAGTTATCTTTGGAAGCACATGTTACTACAAACTTGGAAATTAGCAGACAAAGGCAGATTCCTCATGTTCTCACCTCATATTCCCACCACTCAAAAGGGAGGGGGAAAGTTTCCAGGGCTTGGAAAAGACAGAGAAAATACTGGGTCCTGGTTGAACAGCCAAGGTAAAAGAATGTCACAAGCAAAGGGGATGACGTGACACTACCAGTCCAGGACCGAGCTGGTAAATTTGGACCATGTGACAACTCTTATTTGCTAACTTAGATTTAGCTGCAGTTTGTCCTGAATTGGATTGGTCCAGAATATTGTCCTGTCTCTCCTGCTGGGAATGTGGGGGGAAGATGCCAATGTCTTTGGTCTGAGCAAAGTACCCGGTAAGATAAAGCAGACTATAATAATTCATTAGCACAGCCTGACACAGCCACGCACTGCCCTTGCATTCATACCGTGTGCCAGCTCTTCCGTGTCCCATGGTTTTTGGACAGCCATCTCCAGGAATTACACAATGGGCGGATATTTCCTGGTTTTTCCAGACCAGAGATCATGGGCAGATTGTCAGGGTCCCTATAACTCCTGGCAGAGTTATACCAACGTTAGAGTCTTTTCTGTTTCAATCTGAACTTAAATGAATTTTAAAACTGCCAAATCCGCTTTGAACAGATTGATCTTTCTCTGCCCTACTCAACTTTCAAATAATATCATTTGGAACTATTACAGAGCCTGTATCACCCCCGCAGCCTATTGAAACCTGTCGTTGCCTCAACCAGAACATATTTAAACCGAAGAAAATATTAGCTTGTGCCCTGCAGGCGCTCAGACACTCTTGTGAGGGGGGCTTTATACCACAAGGCAAGTTTTGTACAGTGAATCCAATTCCAGCGGGCTTAATAGAAAAACCTTTAGACTGGAGGGGACGCACAGAGCACAGCGATCCACGTAGATGCATAGCTACAGCCACAGCAAACTCAAGCCAGGCTGCAAACTTTGCGACAGGAGGTAGTGAGTCTATTCCGATCTCTCTTGGCGTAGATTTATTTTTCCGAACATCTCTCTGCGGACAAGCTGGGAATGAAACCGTTATTACAGACAGGGAGTCTGAGAACAGAGAATTGCTGTGTGATCTGAAGGTCTTCCAGTTCCACTGCACCAGCATGTCGATAACTCACAGATTAGCGATGCGGGGCTGTGATTTCCTCTTTAGAAAGTGCTTCTCAAGTAGCCTGATTTACTTCGTTTCTAATGCATGGATTATCAGTTTAATTTCCATGAGGTTTTTAATCTGAAATGTAATTTAGGAGATTTTGTCAAGTGATTGTTAAAATTTATTCTGCTGGGTACGCTCAGAGGAACTTCTGTCTTCCAAAAATACATCTCCTGGCTTTTATTGCAAAACTCAGAAAGATCCTTGTTACACCAGTCTAGACACTTTAGATCCCTGAGAGCCACACAGGGTCTTTTCTCCTTTCCTCTCTGTGGCAAGAGGACTCCAGCGGAACTGCAAAGGGCTTTCCCCAGCAAGGCTGCAGGAATGGCATTCAGGCCAAGGAACAAGGCTGTAAAGCATGGGAATGACTGTGTAAATCGTTCTGACTCAGTGTGCAGTGGAGGGTAGGACAGACAAACTGGACAAACCAAAGGTCCATCTGGCTCTGCATCCGATCCCTGACAGTGATCAGTGACAGATACTCGAGGAAAGATGATAAAGAGCAGATATGCTAAAAGTGATCCAAAGGGCAATATGACACAGAGATCCTTCTTTGGGACTAAAAGCATTACAGCAACCCTAAACCCATCCCTAACGGTAGTGTTAATTAGTTCAGACACAGTTCCCTGTGGATGGAACAGCTTTCTGTGGTAGCAAAATATTTACGGTTCTCAACACAGACTTTTGCCATGGTAAAGAGCTGGCAAGTCAAGTTGCTTTCTGTTGCACCCAAGGTAGAGCCTGGTGCGAGTAGGACGTGCTTCTGGTGTAAGAGCAGTAAATATCCCCCCACATCCCTCAACTTTCTCTCCTCTTCTCCATCAGGACCATCCCCCAACCCCTTCCCCACCCCTGCTATGCTGGGCTTTCCCAATGAATCCATGACTTTCCTTGGTCCCTGGCTTTTCTCCTCCCTTTCCTGTTGCAGGAGCAACCTAGCCCCAAGGTCACCCTAATCCTTCAGGTGCAAAATCCGCTTTTGCTCACGCTTTTTGCAAACTTTTAGCTACATCTGACTGATATGAATACAGGTAGTTAAAGTGTCTGGATTGCATCAGCCCAGTGGTGTAACCCCCCTGCAAAGCTAAGATCAGAATTGCTGTCCATGGCAAGAGCTATGCAGGGGTGATATTTTGGTGCATTTAACTTTTCAGGATGTTGTATCATTTTGTTCATAGTGGATATCATGCATTTTCATTTACTACTTATCTTTAAAGAAAAAAAGGCAATCAAAGGCAAATGTGAGTGATAGCAGGATGTTTCCTTCCCCATTAAATGGAAATTGAAACGTACTTAGAACAAATAACTGCAGGTGCAGAGCTGTTACTTCTCCCATCCTCTCCTCAAGAAATGCACCTGGAGGCACTTCCATGACTCTGAACCCTGTCTCAAGTTGGCAGAAGTGACTGGGGACGGGGTGTGCTGGCCCTACTTTTCCTGCAGCAAGATTTACCCTTATTAAATCTCCCCATACAGGGCGTTTGGGGGGCTTGAGGGAATGTGAACAGCTGTAAGAAGCTGATTTAAATCAGAACATCCTCAAAGGCTGGGATTTGGGAGTCTCCAATATGATGTATCTCATCCCAGTTGATTATCCTTCATCTTGAGAGACACATCTCAGCCTCAGTCCAGCTGCCTAAGTGTAGGCATCACTGGTCACCAATCTGGCTGTGAGCAACACGCATGGAGCAAAAAACGGGGGCAGCCGAGCTGCGAGACGAGATCTGGGACCTGGGTTTGGTGCCACATGCTCTTGAACCTTGAAGACTTGACTTACGTTTGCTTTAATGTCTGTGCCAATAAAGAGACAAACTCCTCAGCACATGGCAGTGCCCTGCTCTGCAACCAGCTGTACCAAGTTAGCAGTTCTCTGTGGATCCCTATGGAAAATACTAATTTATGATGCCTGGATAGAAAACAGGTGAGAACAGTTGCTGGGAGGAGAGAGGTTTTAGGCTGAAGGTTGCTTTAGGGAGGGAGCTGAATTTGGTGTCATTTTGCTCATTTCCCGGTCAGTAAAGTAAAGGTGGAGATGCAATTGTGCTCGATGTATTTTCAGAATGGTTTAAGAAAGGAAGCTGCTGACTGCTCCCTATATCTCAAAAAAAAAAAAAAAAAAAGGCAAAATATAATAAGACCTTCTCTCTTTTCTGATTCTGTGATACACCAGTAAAGAATTTCCTAATTGGGGATATTATGTGTTTGGGATCCTATTCCCACAGCTCCTAATGCCTTTTATCCTAACCTTCTTAGGAACTTGGTTGTTCGATATTTGCTATTCCGTACAAAACTGTGTAGTCTATTCCTACCTGATTTTTCTTCACTTCCCTCCCAAGGTTACTGCTGAAACAATACTAGAGTCTGAGATTACTTTTGCTGCATGGATAAGCATGAATTCGGGTTACTGGATTTATTTCAAGCAAACCAAACAGTCTATTTTGCTCCTGGGAGCTGATCTTTCCTAATGTTATGCAGAAGCAACCCAAAATCTAGTAGGAAGAATGTCAAATTTCCTATTACCAGCACTTACCAAGGTGGTCTGGAAGGAAATTTCCATTGTGGACTGAAGTGTTGTCCCTTTAAAAACCTTGATGATTCGTGAATGTGTCTGGAAAACCTCTTTCATGATCAGAAGTCAGGAAGAAGAAGTCCCAGGGTAGGGAAAGTCTCATGCACACATGCATTTTCTTAATAGGTAAATTAGAAATACCCAGCAGAAGAGTTGCATGACCTTGAGAGGTATCAGCCTCTCTTAATCTACACGCAGGGGGGGTTCTAAGTCATTGTTTCTCAAGAGTTATTGCAATTTTAACCAGATTGGACATGAGTGTTGATAGCATCACAGACCCTAACACCACGAGAAAAGTGAAAATGGAAGAAAAGTGGTGTGCTCTGTTTTGCAAACAATATGCTAATTAATTTCCCAAGCTATTACCAAGAAGTCATTAACATTGTTATATCATAATTAAAGGACATTGTGAATTTCAGGCTTGGTTTGTTGATTTGTTTGGTTGGGGTTTTTTTTCAGTTTCCTCCTGCTATCCGCCCATCATGAAAACCCTGGAAGGAAAGAAAGGGATCAGGCTGCTACATAAGTTTCATACTCAAGGTTTCATATTGGCTGGCCTTGACTGTTTTGCATAAACATCCATACATGTGAACAGAAAGAAACATATCCTTAATACTTACACCAGAAGCAAATTTTTTATTGTCTACATCGTCATGGTGTTAAGTTCTTCAACAGAGTGCACTCCACTGATAGAGGATATTAATGTTTCTAAGCTAACCCTGTGTACAAATAAAGGGAATATTATCCCATTGATTGTTGTGATTAAATGATTTATCCCATCCACTTGGAACTGAGTGCTCATCTGAGACCTTCTGAACCCCAAGCCTAGAGGTGTTCAGTGGGCCATCCTTCTCACTAAGGACCGAAGTGATAATCCCATCTCCAGTCTTCAGCCATGAGATGGTCCCCTAAGATTCAAAGTTCAGATGGAGATGAGCCAAGAGTGGCTGCATTTCACCAGCGTTCAGCTTTGCTCAGCTTGGCAGGCAGGTTTGGTTGGGAAGAACCCAAGTACAGTAGGTACATCCTTATTTTGCAGAAGTCCCTCCACTTCTACATGCCAAGTTAGTGTTTAAAACACCCAGAGTTTGATGTTCAGAGGCATCATTCCCAGACCCATCAAACAAAGACAGCTGCCTCTACTCGGCACACAGACAGCCCCAGAAAGCCAGGACCACATTTCACCTGACTTTGCCAGCAGGAGAAAACCCCTTGCAAAACACTGTAGCAGCACATTGCTGACTCAGAACATCTTTCATCCAGGCACCTATATGGCCTGAAACCGCTTAGTCTGCAGAGCAAAAAAAAATTATATAGCTTCTCTTGTTGGAGTGGCAGTTGTGACAAGATGGCACACTCCAAAAAATTCTATATTTTAAGTCCAGTATATTTAATATACTGGGCTGGCTATACATAGAACTTCTGACGGAGAGAGTGTGCTGGGTCTCTTCATTGTGTGGTTGTGTGTGTTTGCATGTAAACATATACATATCCCAGTTACTGCTAGGAAACCACTGGCTCCCTATCAGAAAAGAAATGTCAGGATTTTACATTTTTCTTATCGAAATTGGGTCAAAAATACAAAATAATGAAAATGACTGTGGATCAGGAATCCTCCAGAGCTTCAAAAGTGTGTGGGATCAAACTGAATTTTCATTTTGAAACTTGTTTTTCCATCCCAGCTTGTAACAAAATCTTTTTATTCTGTTTACAAGTATATCTTTCTTCTTTTTCTTCTTCTTGCTCCATTGACAAAACACGCAGTCATTTCAGCCCTGCAAGTGGAGTTTTTATGTTTTCTTGGGCACAGCTCCACTGGGTGTTGCAGCATATAAAAAATAATCTTGCCCAATATTTTTCGCAATGAAAAAACTACCTTTTTCCCACCTGCCATTTCACTGCTGACAGATCGACGTGTTTTCCTGCACAAACAGGTTCTGCCTGGGAATACTCCACCCAACTCAATCCCAGGGTTGCTAGTAGCATTTTCACAGCTCTTTAACACAAATGCAGACATGGGTGTTACTGGAAGAGAAGCTCTATTCCTTATGCTGCAACATATACTCAAGTCAATATATTTAACGCAGGTCGGCATGAAAATTGCTTCATTGCAACTTATGTGGATGATAAATTCTATATATTGTGGTACTTAAGAGTTTCACTGGAATGAAGTCATGCAACAAGCCTTATCTTTACCTAGCAGAGCTGGTGAAAGCATTTATCACCTGCGATAAGTGTGCTGAGCAAAGCAGAGATTTTCTTGAGTTTCGTGGCAGCGTCTCTCTCTTTGTAAGGAGAAATGTTATCCCATACTATGTATACATCCAATCAGTTAATGTTGTCTTCTATGAAAGGAAGCAGCTTTTAAAAATTAATCCATCCAACATTTTAATCTCATGTGCAGATGCAAATTAGACTTTAATTGCTCACCAGCTAAACTGATCGTTGAGATACCCATCAAATTGGATGTACCAGGGAGGTACAAATGATTACACAGTAGAGCTGTGCCTCATTTTTGTTAATGGGAGATGAAATATGCTTCAACAAAGTCATTTCTTGCCCATCAGTGCCCCGCAGGGGTCTGGCTGAGTCCTGCTCATTTAGACTCTTCCAGACTTAACTCTTTTGACTCCCAGTGCATGAAATCATGTGTGCTGGGTTTCCTAGTCGTAGATGATCATCAGATCCCTGACATGCCTGTTCTTCTGGGTCAAATAATAAGAGACAGCTCTGGCTTAGCCCAAGAAATATACCCTACAGAAAATGCCCTGGGACACCAGGGGGAAATTAGTGTGATGTGTGAGATAGCAACATCCCCTGTGTGATGGCCATGATCAGTGGTGCTCATGGAAGAAGACATTTTCCTAAGCCCTTGACCTTTATTTCCAGCTGATGTTCTTCTAAGAGAGAAATGCCAAGGTCACTGGAGCACAGAGGCAACGTGAGGACAGGAGAGAGCAACCAAACTCAATTACCTGTTTACTATCTTGGAGAGTTGCTGAAATTGTTATAATACCAACCATACTTTAAAAAGTCACTCTCCCAGCTGCCAAGCTATTGAATGGGGGTGAAGGTGTAGGAGGGTGAGGCTGCTGCACAGAGTTAAAAGCCAATGCATTTAACACATAACATAAAGCATCAGTGACAGCCTGCAGCCAGGTAGCTCCTTTCATCATAGCTTTCAAAGCAATTATCAAAGCATGGTAAGTGAACAGCAAAGTCAAAGCCCAGGAGGGGTGAAATGGTTGCATGGAAGTCACAGCTCAGTTCAGGAGCGGAGGCAGAAGCAGCAGTCACCTTTTCTGACTGATATCATGGATCCATTGCAATTTCTCCACCTCCTCTAACCAACCATGGGGCCAAGCTCTACAAAACAGCTTAGGGTCAGTTCAGGGCAGCAACGATCTATAAACATTACTTTGACATACACATTCTTACAAGACACTATTCCCGTCTTCATGTGTGCATAAACCAGAAGCTTCACTGCATAGATAAACTTTCCAGAAGTTTGGACATTGCTGTAACAGGTGGGGAATGGCATTTCCCTTCACTTTGAAGGAAGAGTTTACCAATACTTTAACTAAATTCCTCAGCAGGCTCTGTTTAATCCCCAGGCAGAAGGTAACTGCTTTTTGACTACCACCAAGAGACATGAGCAATTCTAAAACTGGAAGGGAAAACAGGGAACTGGTAACAGGAAGGTCATTCAATTTTAAAATCTCCAAGATAGGAAGTTTTAAACCAGAGTAATCCCCAGAGAGAGCAATAGAAAGGAAGTTCCCTTATGGCAGATCCTGAGAATAGCTAAGGAGCTGACACCCCTCCAGAAAGCCTGTAGGGTCTCCTGGTTCATCGGCTCATTCGGGGGAGAAAGCTGCACCCCTCTGGGTTACAATTTAATAATATAAAGTACATGCATTGGTAATTTTTTAATTTCTGAAAACCGGTGGGTTTATAAACCTTTGTAACTCTGGTGTCTATTTTGGCCCTTTTATGTGTTCTAACTTTAGCCAGCCTTGGATTTGAAATCGTTAAAAGGCCACCAGCACCATCGAAGTACTCTGATGCTGTGATGTGTTGGTTCTTAAAGTCAGTCTAATGAGACAGTCTAGGCATGATTCAGAGCACCCAGAGACAAATGAGATGCCCCAAGGATATCCCCTGTCCTCCGGGCACCAAACCAGAGGAGTGTGATCCTGACTCATATCAACTTAACCTGTCTCTCACATGCTCTTGGGTGTCCAAGCTGGAACTTGGCAGCTATGCCAAGGCACCTGAATCCCACCCCCAGCAGTAACTACTTTTCCAACAAATCACTCCATGTTAATCAGAATCGTTATGGAGTACTTCTGCACTTTATACCATTAGCCAATATAGAAGGTGGGCCTCCATATAAAATAAGAGTTTTCTGGGGTGCAATTTTTCCCAGGAAAACTGTCCTGGGAAATTTTGTTCTGCCCGTATATCCTTTAAACCTGTGCATGCTGGAGGGGTTTTCAGCAAATGCTTTTTCTACAGCATGCCTACAAAGTTTACATTAGTATCCTTTGCACTCAGAAAATAAGAGAAAAGGAAGGCCATGGAAATTACTCTGCTAGTGTCTCACACTCCGTCTACCAAATATTAAGTTCTTTTTCTCTTGTGATCCTAACAGAAAAGGGGGTTTTCCTAAGCATATACTACCCATCACAGTCAACCACTGCATTTCCCATGACATGATTTGGAGCAGACAGCTGAGCTGGGTGGTGGTTATAGGTATAAATGAACGACTGGGGCAGGTGAAGGTCTGATCAGTGGGTGCAAAATGAATTATTCAAATTATTCCATTATATTCAAATATAACCATTATTCAAAGCTGTGTTCATCGAGAGCAGTCCTGAGTAGCTGGGAGACAACACTCCTGGCAGGAGCGTGGGTTGAACCTGAAAATTGTGAAAGCCTGTTTCATGGTCAAAAGAGAGAAAAAATGTCTCTGAATTGTTTGGAAATAAAACTTCAGAAATCAAGTAGTTGACAGGTTTGTTTGCATCTGGTTTTGAGTAATAATAACTATGACTAATTTTCAAGGAAGGAAGAGACCAGAACCCTGTACATCTGTCTAGAAAACCAGTTCTTGTACTGCAACAAATTATTTCAGTACCACAAAAAGACACCCTGGAACCAGATGACATTCCAGTAGAATTACAGAATCATAGAATCATAGAATGGTTTGGGTTGGAAAGGACCTTAAAGATCATATAATTCCAACCCCCTGCCATGGGCAGGGACACCTTCCACTAGACCAGGTTGCTCAAAACCCCATCCAACCTGGCCTTGAACATTTCCAGTGATGGGGCATCCACAACTCCTCTGAGTAACCTGTTCTAGTGTCTCACCTCCCTCACAGTAAAGAAGTATCAAGGTAGGTTTCAATACACTGAAAACAGGTTCTGCTGTGGCAAAAACAGATGTCAGGTAGGTTTAGGTAATCACCTCAGAACAAACTTATTCCCAAACGTTTTCATAGTGCTCTAACACTCAGCCCTAAAGCAGGAGACCAATCCTAAGCAGGATGCCATATGATTGCATTTACAAGTGCTGGGTTTCTGCTAATCAGCCTGAGAAAACTGCGGGGTGTATTAGCCTAGAACCGACCCCACACTAACTCAATTACTTGGTTTTCATGCTGCACTCGTTCGTGTCCAGAGCATGGCAAAACAAGCTCACGTGGTCAGCATAGGACCTCAGCTTCCTAAAATCTAGTGCAGATTATCTGCCATCCAGTTCCTCCTGCTCCCTTCATTCTGCACGTGACGGTGGGATTGGTATTCTCCCTGCGATCTCACGAGAGAGATGATGGTAGTAAAAGTGATCCTGTCCCATTTTGCCATTGGCCTCTTTGCATATTTCCTAGAGAAAAATAAAATGCCAATTAAAAAATATTTAAAGCCCTATTAAAAACAACTTACTAGCTTGCTGGGGAATAAAAACCAACATTGGATATATTTCATGGCCTGTGAAATATACAGCACTGTCCAGTGGCCACTTGAGCTCTGCTATACTAGCTCCTGTTTTGAATGAATCACCACCTGGTGCTATAGATGATCTTGGTTAATTACCCCCCCTTGACATGAAGCAGAGCAGTTGTTGCAATTTTATGAGTCACAAACTGTGCTGGTAATAATAATAATTCTGCCACTAAGCCTTAACTTTATATCTTAATTGGAGAGAATGCTCTTCAATAGAGAGGTATGGTAGGACGGGTGGGAGAAGAGATGTGGGGAAAACTGATGCCCATAAAAACTTCCGCAAATTCTTTACAGTGCCTGAGGTCCACAATGCAACAGGAAGAGTGGAATTCCTCTGAAAGAAGTAGTACAATTTAATGTATAATGTGCCATACATGGACTTCAGAATGTAGAAGTGGACCTGGGCACTCATTTATCTACCACCAAGCACCTAGGTCAAGACTGTGCTCACCGTAAACTCCGCTTCTGCACAGTTGAGAGAAATGGCTACCCAAAGGGCTACTTAGTCTTCTAAGGTCCAAATCACTCTCTGAAGCTACTTAGCACCTCGTTGCCTGTAGGAGTAGCCATATCTCATTTAGCTGCCCTAGACAGGTACATGAAGGCCTGTAAGGTGAAACTGGACTTGAATTGAGGTACAGGTTTCTGTTCATATCACTGAACAAATGTCTTTCCATCTCTACCATTCTTCTACTGATCTGCCTCATCGTGGTGCCTTGTCCTTCTCATCTTCTTGAGTGTCATTGGGTGGTAAGAACTCTGAAGGACCCAGCACAAGAAGATCCCTGTTAGGTCTTCAGATGTTTCTGTCACGAATAGTTGAATCTGTGAAGGTTTCTCTGGGCAAGGATGCATCACAAATATGGGGGAGGAGAAGGGTACCTCATGGACCAACGGCAATGCAAATAAAGGACAATTTTTTTCTAATACATGAAGACCAATGCCTATGTGTGAGCTGACATTTAGATGCATGATAGCTGAAGAGCAAATCAAGGGTGATAGGGTTGCAACCTAGTATAATCCACCTGTCCTTACTCCACCTAGCAGCGTGAAAACACTTTTTCTCCACAGCTACAAGATTAGGGAACGCCAAGAGAGAAGGTGAAGCACTGAGGGCCCCTTATCAGCCTCTCGTCACCTTGCATGGCTATGCCAACTGCAGCCTGTGATCCTTTCATCCTGGATCAATCTTTTTCACCTTTTCTAATTCTCCTCCCTGAAGGCTTTCCTCCAGGTACCCTTTAAAGCCTTGTTTCCCATCATGCAAATAGCAAGGCAGAGCACTACCCATGCTTTCATCTTCCTTTTCTTGGTATCAGTCTGTCTGGAAGCTGCACTTCTCCCTTCTCAGAAGGAAATGCTCTTCTGAAAGACGATGCTGCCCTTATCACAAGTTTCCCATTTACTGGCAGGTTTCCAAGGACAGGTTAAGAAAGGACTCATCATTTTCTTGGTTTAGCAGAAATGTATACAATAATGGCTTGGAAATAAAAACTATAAGGAGGAGTTAATAGCATTCTTACACAGTTGCGACGATAAACCATTAGCCTGCCCCTTAGCTCCACTCTATGCAAGTGTTGCTCACATAGACCTTAAGAGAGCTTCAGCAGGCTACTATATTCCTCCTGATATAAACCATTTTAATGTTAAAGTCTATCAAAATAAATGGATGAAAAGTGAGAAGAGGATCAAAGGAGAGAGAGAAGGAATGGCAGGAGTTTCAGAATATTTTTTTTTCTAATGAGAAAACCAATTATTGCTGGAAATCTTCAAATTCAGAAAGCCCCTGAAAATGGGAAGTACTGTCAGCAGTGACTTTGCAAAGGACAGGCACTAACTCAAACTTTTCCTTGTTCTCAGACTAATCAAGGAAAGAATGGGACATGGAGCAAAGAAGGTTGTGTGAGTCTGGGTCTAACTAAGTTTTCATAATGATTGTTCATGATGGTAATCCCTTCTTAAAACAATTCCTTTTGACTCATGTGTGCTACCTCATGAGACCAGTTACCATCAACACTGATTTACAGCTGAAGAACTCAATGCAGGCTCAGTTCACCTATGAACTCGAATGCACAATATTGCAATGCCTCCTTTCCCTATCCTTCCCATCCCCAAACCATTGGCAGATTAGAGTCCCTGGCTGCCTGAAAGCTGCACACAAGGTGTTTGATGCATAAAACCAGAATCTTCATTCCACACGGCAAGTAGAGAGAAGTTATACATCATAACCCAAAGTGATTTAGGTACCTAATGTTTGGGGTGAAAGAGAACGGGAAACCTGTCTAGAAATCGGCTAGATTGAAAGAGCAGAGTAGGTCCTCATGTTTTGTTAGATGGTTCACGGCCTAAACTGCACTGACTTACAGACTGCAATAGTACAGACAGTAATAACAACCGAGAAAGCTAGCTCAGATAGAGACCCTACTCTGTAGATACCTGATGTAGGGAAGAGGAATTTCATCTAAAGCACCAAGAACCTGCTACACTGTTGTTTCTGCTGCTAACACGATGGTTGCTTGTTCTCACTCAGAAACACATGCATGAACAGATTTATTTTCCCTCTTTCTGAATAGTTACTACCACATCTGAATGAGGTAAGATATACTGGGAGTAGCAACTGCCAAAGTTCACATCCTTCCACACCAGGAGATTTGTGGGCATACTGGTGTCAATCATGGAATGATCACCATAGCAGAGACAGACCTATGTAGTGTGGACTCAACTCCCGTTGGTTTGCACGTGGCCTTGGCAAGAAGTTGGGTGTCTTCAGAGCAGGGTTGCTGAGAAACGCTGTAGTGTCTAATTGTGGGATTAATCACTTTAGAGCTCTGCTTCCTCAGTAGGCATGGCTTATCTTGGTACAGCTGGAGCAGTCCTCGCTGTCATCCCTCTGCAATATCCATTCCTAGCTGTGTGTAACAGCTGCTGAGCCACCCTAAATAACAGTTTTACTTAGTCAGCTGGGCTACAAACTGTGACACATACTCCAGAGTGAACTCTCTGCAGTGGGAGAAGAAACCTCATGGCTGTGAGAAGGGGTCACTGTAAGAATCCCAAGAGCTGTAAGCTGATGCCCCTGAACCCTTGAGAGCTCTAGACAAGAATGCCTTGTCAAAAATTTCAGAAAAGGATTGTGAAAGTACAGAAACAAAGGGAAATCACTGTCTCCTGTTCACTGGCTAGTGCTCAGCCTACTGGACTGTCTTTCCATATTTATTCCATGCTCACCCAAAAACATCTTTGCTCATCTGGTGCAAGTTGATCATGCTTTATGTCTCTGGTTTTAGTTCTTTAAAATGTAACTTACTCATCGGAGGATTTTGCCACTGATATAACTGTTAAAGATTTGCACTTAGGAAGCAACAGGTTCATGTCATGGATCTGGGCGCCCAAATGGGTTGCTGTGAAAATGCAGAGCTACCCCCAAAAAGCCAAGAGTAAAAGGCAATAAATGAATGTACAGGACAAAAACAACACAAGGAAATGCAAGACAGAATAGCTTGAGGAGTATCCAGTGTAACGCGCCAGTGATATCCCCAGTGTCACAGGGACAGGTTAACTGGTGTCCATAAGGTGCTCTGATGTGATAAAGATGAGCTCCCTCACAAGTTCAAACATCGGTAAAGAGAGGTTGCAATGCCCCTTACCACTGAAGGAGAATGTACAAAAACAAAGCTGAAATTCAACATTTCTGATCCATAGGAAAATCCAGTTTTCCTAGGGAGGAAAATTCATTTCAGGGTGAAAAGTAGACTTTTTCAGAGCTGCTGTCAGAAGGGAGAACTCCATATATTGCCCCAGCCTACCCTTCCCTTGTGTATTTTCAAACCTAAGCTTAAGAACCAGAGCCTTCAGGACTTCACAAGCCCCCTTGCCCAAGCCTCTTCAGTGCTTCCCAGAGCTCCCAGCTCCTCAAGGGACCATGTAAAGTCTTCACAGATTAAGGACCAACCTCTCCAGCTTCCATTTGCACTACAGAAGTGTCAACATATTGAAACCCCCCAGCACAAGTTATTGAAAAGGCAAGACTTTTTTAAGAAGTGAAATGGCTTTATTTTTGCATTTATCACACGGGAACTATAATTGGGCCTTACTCCAGTCTCTGCTAAGAACTTCCTGCAGACAGGATTTTGTTTGAACCTCTCATAAAAATGAATTCACACCAGGGTTGTCTATTAATGTTGTTTAGGCATCTCAAAGGCTGGCATTGCCCTTTTGAATGTTCTTGGCAACCTTATCATTCCCTTAACGGAATATTTTCATGTGATGAATAGGGAACATTATTTCAGGTTTGCAGTGCTATCTGAGGATGGAAAGTGTTCATATATGGCCTCATACAAAGAACGGCGAAGTGAGTGAAATGACTCTGGTTGACTTCAGAGTGCTTTGATCCAAGCCCTGAATCACAGCAGCTATAATTGGGCATAATTAAAATGTGGCTTTTGTTACTGGGCAGGATATGTAGAAGCTTTAAAAAATTCTGCTTCCAGAAAATAGTAGGTGTTTCCTATGCTTCTTTCATTAATACTTCAATTTATTGCCAGAAATCCTGTAGAACAGGCTTCTTCCTTAAGCTAAAGAATTGAAACCTGAGCTCAAGATTTGCAAGATGATTTAATGGCACTAGAACTTGGTGAATCTGATATTCTGGATATTGCTTGCTTTGGCCATATTCCCTTTTGCACATATGTCTTCATTCAGTAGCACGCTCAGGACTATAAATGAGTATTTCATGCATGGCTGACATATTTTCAGAGAAAGTTGCCAATAAAACCTTCTCCTACATTGTCATAAAGTACCCTTTTTTTTTAGTGTGCTACATGGTGCCAGAAAGGTAACAGAATTAACTGTCATATTTTATTAAAACCCTCTCCTGGCATACCTCCGATAGTGGAGGCAAAATGTAAGACAGCAAAAGAGGCTGAGACATAGAGATTTGTGGTTTTCCTAGTTGGATTTTGTTCTTGTTGTTGTTTTGTAATCTAAAACAGATCTACCTGCAGAGGTGGAACTCCTCTTTCTAAACCAACGGAGAAAATGAAGACTTCTCCCACACTTGGGTTAATAATGTCAGTCATCCAAAGGTTCACCTCATCGAACTGACAACGGATGTAATCCTATTGTCCTAAAAAGAGCAATCTGGAGATACAGAAATGGAGAAGTGTCCTCAAAAGGAAACAACGGACCTTCAAGAAAGATCACAGAGTCTGGCAACATCCTTGTGAACGTGGGCATCCCATCGCAATCTCTGACAACCCACTGCCATGCAGACACTGAATGAATCCATTACAGGATGACAGCAGCTCCCTCACAACCCATAACGGATTTCTACCCTGAACTTGCCTTTCCTTGATCCTCCACCTCCATGTCCCCTCCATGCTTCATAGTTTATTAATGTCTGCATCAGGAAGGATGATTCATCCCAGAGGAAGGCATCTGTTTGAGAATATATATATCAAAACAAAGTGCAAGCTGTGTAGCACTGGATGAACAGTGCATGGAACAAGAGTGAGGAAAAATCAATAGGTTATTGAAATTGTAATTGGAGGAACTTATTTGTTTTTAATAATAATGTTATAAATCAAAAGGCCCAGCCTGAGAGATGGGTATCAGACAGGAGGGAAAGAGGAAAAATCAATTATTGTAGTGACTTGATTCTCAAGTCACGCATGGCCGCCGTTCAGTCATAATCCTTTCCTCATAAATTAATGCTTTTATCACTCCCAGGAGTGAGAGGGATGAACACTGTACTGGCCTGGGTGGAGAGGGAGTCACGCGTAGTGATGAAGTGGGGATTTATAGATGAAATTGAGCAATATTGTTTGGTTTTGTTTGACAAGGGGAGAAGGCTGCCTCACTTAAAGGATAATGATCCCTTTGGGCCACATGGGGACGTCTACCTTACAGATTGCAACGATGGCTTGATAGCAAGCTGGCTTTGAACTAGCCGTTGCAGACAGAGGCAGCAGGGAGGCGATGGTTATTCACACAGGTGTGTTCAGTGATAACCGGGGAGTCCACGCCACGCTAAATGAGAGACCATCACCTCCCTACTGGCAGGGTATGAAAGGGCACACTATGCCATGGGGATCTGGAAATCCACTTCTGATTCTCCATGAGAGCACAGAGCAAAATGGGAGGTCTCCCATCTCCACGTAAGCAGCAGGGGGGATGTTGGCTGCTCAGACGTGACTCCAAAATAAACATGGGCAAAAGGTTGTTAATCAAGGAGTAGAGCATGGAGAATTTCCTACCCATCAAAAGCTTCACAGCTGTTGAAATGCTTCTTTCCACACTGAGTGCGTGGTTCCTAACAAGTTTGGGTCGGTGAGCCCACAGAGCTGTACACCAGCATGGTTGCAGCTCATAGAAATGCTCACTGCCTAGGATGCTCTGACTGCCTCATCACTTGCTGATGTCAAGGTAGTTTCCATTTGAGATATTTCCTAGATGGCGGAGTCAGTCTCTGGCACTATCTACTCAGTTACAGGCACTGGTAAATTAGGGAATGGTCTGGAGGAGTAGGTCTACATGATTTTCAGGACAGGCCCAGTCCAACACAGAAGTTCAAATTTTTTCCCAGTATCTATGTTGTTTTCACTCAGCCATGCCCTCCAAAGCTTTCTTGCTCAGGGGCAGGGATCAGGTTAAATACACCTTCCTACTCAGTTGCCTGTCTATAATGGTGCTACTTCCATGTGATCCAGTCACCCTGGGATTCCTTCATATGGGAGTGGAGCTTAAGCAGCATTTCTTCTCATCCTAAAATAGGCACCTACACTTGGTCTGACAAACTGTGCCCCTACAGACCATTAGCTGTTTTGAGCACTGTCATATGAGGATATTTCCACTGCAAACAGCAAAAGGATGAGGTCTACTTTTCTAATGTTAGAGATCTTCAGGACAGAGGTCTCCAAGTGAGCTGGTTCTCCCAGGGACTATTTTGCAGTCAGTGCAGAGAAACAGGTCCTTTCAAGGTCTGATTTTTCTCTCAGCTCTTTTGGGATGGCACATCACACCCAAAGAAACACTGATAGAATTATCTTTTGTCTATTACCTCTTATGTTTGTGGACACACATTTTCAGTCAGATGAGTCCCACCATTGGTACCTATGCCGCAGCCAGGCTGGCAGCCCACAACAGAGCCAGAAAGCACGTAGGTCATGAGGCTTCCTCTGCTTACAACAAATCTTTGGTCTTTGTTGATCCTTTTGCTGATGCAGAGAAATTTTGGGCTGTTTCCCAGCAGGCTAATCTGAGCTCCTTTTCAGTGAGCAAATTCAAAAAGACGAAGAGACCCATCTGACACCAAGCTAAAGCAAATAACCCATCAGTCGCTTCCATTTGAAGGCTTCATCACTGAAGGTCTGCAGAGTATCGTTGTGGCACAGCCACAAGATGACAAGCATGTCAGATAAGGGTAGGCACATCGACCACGCTCTTTCTTTAGATGGCAGGCTGCCCAGCAGCTGGACAGAATTGCTATGAGGACTTAATGCCCTTCTGCATCTGCAGGCAGCAGAAAAATAAGACCTGATGCAGCTTGGCACCCAATGAAGGATTTGTGGGCTGTGCAGTTCTCTCACCTCCTGGCACGTCAACCTCTGAAATTCAGGGAGACAACAAGCCCCAGGGTCGGTTGTTGGGTTTTATTTTCAGATATCTTCAGCACTCTCCATGAATCATTCCTCATTGACCTTCTCTGCCTTCGCTCCCCTTCCACAGCCCAATGGCACTAATAAAAGCCTTTGAGTCAAAAAAAGGAATGCTCTCTTGCTATCCAAAGGGGCTCATGGATCATCCCAGCTATGGGCTCCCGTTTCTGGATGCTGGATCACCTCTTGCAGAAGCACATTGCCATGTCTGATGGGAAAAAACAACCACAGGGCAATTTGCACCCCAGAATTTGTACCTTTCTAACTCCCTGGTAAATAGATGGAAGAAAAAAGGTTCTTTTTTTAATTGCAAAAATTTCATCAAGGTGCTGCTGTGAAGTCCTTTAAAAATAAAAGCAAAGGAATTGGGACACAGCAAAAATGGCAGAAGATGGACACCTTTTTCTGCAATTTGCTGCCATTCACAGCGTAAGAGGCTTGAAAAAGATTTAAATGCAGGGCTGGCTGCAAGGACCAATATCATAAGATACTGTGGTAACGCAGCTGGCAAAACCAAATCCAGTGTTTGACGCTTAAGCCTCTTTTCATTCACTTTGCACTTGCAAATGTTTCATAAAGGCTGAAAGTCCACACTCTGGTCTCAAATCAGTCAGCTCATATCCCAGATACAGTGAAGGAAGGATTTCCCAAATTGACATTATTTTAACTGATGTCTTTAGCACTGCAGATTCCAGCTTTCAGGATGCTTTCATTCATTGTAAAGGATGCTTTGGGAATCAAATTATGCAAAGATGCCTGCAGTGCATATACCAATATGTTGGGTAACATGAACACCATGCTCGATAACTAGCCCAGATGTGGGTATCAGCTCTACAGGTATAAACTTGGTCATTTTTTGTGTCCAGTGCAGCTCACAAAATATATTTTTTTTCCCTAATCCACCATACAGCCAGTGTGAGCTGCAGTGGAATTAATTATCTACCTAAAATCAGGCAACAAGTCGCCTATTTACTTCCAGGTCTACTCTCATAGCTTACATTTGTATTTCTATGCCTGGACCCCCTTATACCCAGATCAGGATTTTGTGTAGGACCCATTCAATCAAAGAGCTGCTCATAGAGGAGGATGGTTCTGAGCATAGGAGAATGGTTATTTAAATTTGCAGCAGAAAGCTTTTCAAGAAGGAGATAAGGGAAAGAGTCAAGCCATTAATTGCCCAGAAATTTCTCTCATGGCTTAACACAACTTTCACAGGTTAGCAGCACAGACTGGTGTATTGTAAGGAATGCAGCTGGACTATCAAGTAATGAACTGGGAATGGGTCATGGAAATATTGCAGGGATTAGATGTTCATTTAGCACAGCCCTCTTGAACTTGGGACCAGTGAGCTCTGGACCAGTTGCCATGACCTTGTGGACCATCAGTAGAGCACAGGCAAGGAACCATCTTTCAAGGAGATACTTTGCAGCAAGGGTAGGGGTAAGGTACACTTAAGGATAGGGTAGTTTGTCTTTTTTGTAATAAACTTCCTTGCCTGGAGTTAGAAAAAGGTGATTCAACCTGTAATTTTATACTAATGCCATAAGAACATTGCCCTCTCTCATGTTTTTTATTACATTTCATGATTTTATCATGAGTCTTGCATTATTTATTATTTTTTCTTAAAGTTCTAGCTACAGAATTTGAGTCTAACATTTGTTTAATACACATTGTGAGATTTCCTAGCTGTGGAAAGAAACTTGAAAGTACAAGACCTCCAAAGTTGGATGGCAGATAAAAATCACTCAAACGGTATTCTATTGTTATAGCTTTTATTTATTTGTTCCACAGCACGATTTTCCAACCTGACCCAGGATTTAAGAGTGTTTTTCAGATTGTGTATGGCAGCAGGTTATGTTCAGACTCCAAGGACTTTGAGTTTGTAAAATCAGTTGGGTAGAGTTTACAGGTCCCCTCATCCTTAGCAGGAAAAGATCGTTGCTGAATAATAATAATAACTTTAAAAAAATAACAGAGAGCGATGCCAGATCTGCTATTCAGTGAGAAAAAAGGACTCACAGTAATTAGGAACTAGCAAAATTCCCTTTGCTGGGTCCTAGTAAGATGAAATGTCAAGTTCAGAGAAAAAAAAAAAAAACCAACACAAAGGCATTGATATTCTGGGCTGCAATTCTCTCTCGACTGCCCACTTGAGCCAGATCTTTGTGGCTATTTCAGGAGAGCACAAGCTTCTAGGAGAGGGCAAATTCTCAATTGTGCTGCAGCATTTCTGCTGCAGTTTTTGTGCATTCCCTGTTTCAAACACATCTCCCTCTGGCATGTGCACAGGGCAGAGCATTTGCATGTCTGACCTGGACACACCAATGTAATTCAAAAGTGCTGAAAGACAGGCAGCAAGTCCCAAGAGGAGAGGAATGTGTTAATGATGAAGGAGGTGTTTAGCTCTTTAGAGGGGAAATCCTGAATGTATTGAAGTGAGTGGCAAAAATCCCAACAGTTTTAGTAAGGTCATAAATTCAAACCTAGTTTTTAATCACATTAAGTGTACGGGTTTGAATTTTTAATACATAAAAGAGTGTGTACAGAAATTATAGTGGTAGGTACAGAGATATACATACACATATATTGTTGGTGGGTATACATCAGTTGTAGGTCGATGCATATTATACAAACACATATTTATACCACTTGTAAAGATACCAAAGCCATTCTTCTTCTTTTATTTATTTATTTTGAATTTGTTTTACTGTACAATGAACCCAGCAATCATCTGGGGTACCTTAATGCCATGACTGCTCCAAACAATCACGTAATCTCTCTACAACCCAGCAGGATACAACCCCTTTTAAAGCTTTATGTGTATCCTATAGAAAACAGGAACAAAACTCTCATGATCTTCAAAGAGAGCATGATCCAGTTCTGTTAATCAGGGATCTGGTCTGGAGAGGTCTGGCTCCTCTCTCAGCTGAGTGGAGGTTATTTTGGTGCAGAAATGAGACTCTCATTTTGCTGCAGAGGACAGAATAAGTGAGCCTGAATATGATAACAGCCAGAAGTCCTGAACAGCATTAATGAAACATCTGTCGGTATCAGGAATATCCTCCCAACGAATCAAGGGTTTAAAGGCTGCAGGAGCTGTTGTTATTTTTTGGTTTTGCTAATAAGAGGAAAAGCATTTCCCGCTAATGGCTTCATTCATGTGAGGCCAAATAATCTACTCAGACCTGCAGAAAGCAGAATCTGCAGGCTGCAAAATATTTTCCTGGTATTCATATTTCTGATACTTTCCAGGGTAATAGCCATGATAGCACTTAGTTAATAGCAGTAATGACACTCCTTGCAGGTGTTTCTACTTAAACACTCATTAACACTCTAATTTTGCTCTTTTGGCTTAAACAATATTTCCAGCCTGTTGTGGGTTCCAGGGAGAGCAGAAAGTGATTCCAGAGAGCACCTCTGTGGTTCCCACCTTGACTGAGGAACAACTGGGCTTTCCTGCTCAGGAAAGCACTGAGGTCCAGCAGCTTTGTCTTTGGCCTGAGCTAAAAATGATGCTCCAGAACTGTAGAGTCCTACGCACCATTAACTTTCTTTACAGCCACTGGTTCAAGTGAATAAAGACCACAGGAGGACTGCACACATCCTGACTTCTTCCCTTGAAGTCAACATCTGAGCCTGAGCAGGGAGTAAGTCCTAGAAACTGAATGTTTCCTTTTCTATATGCAACAGCCTGGGGAGGTAATCTGACTATGAGGTATCTGTGATGAGCATTCACAGTACCAGTATGTCTCCTCCCATACATGACATATCCAGTACTAAGTGCAGTTACTTCTGCTAACTTAATGAATTGTGAGTGTGCATAGGGTAGATCCTGCTCTGAGACCTAGCTATGAAGGTTAAATTCCTCCATCCAATCCATGAAGTCTTAATATGGATTTTTCTTACTATTTTATTACGGTTCTGCATATCATATAGAAAGAAAAATGTTCAGGGCTTAAACTTGCCATGACTCACATGTTTAAAAAGAAATAAATAGCTAGTGAAGTCAGTAGGTTTACTGTAACCCCCCTGGTTACCTCCCTGCAGCTGAGATGATGGAAAAGGACACATAACCACTCCGCAATCTGCTTCAGCACTCAGTCGGTGTGGTTTAATGGAGGTGCTGCTTTGGCTGCTGGAGATGGAGCACATACTTGCTGCAATCCATCAGCTTCGGGTGCAGAAGCATTCATGCAAGCGAATACTTCTTCAGCGTGTTGAAAATAATATCTTCAACATTTTCCCAGCCTGTGTGTATATTTGGGCCCTTGTTCGGGGTCGCCCAATCCCTTAGCAGCAGAGACAAGAATGGGACAATCCTACATCCCATTCTAGGTCAGCCCGCTTTCCTGCTCTCGTAGCTACTGGAGTGCCCCGGGTCCCTCATCCCCGTGGCACAGATTTCCCAGGCGATCGCTAATTGAGATTCCCAGGGACTCCTTCTCCTGCTCATTCCACATTCATGCGGAGTCGTTTCCTTTCAAAACTCATTAGTGGCATTTATCCTCATTTAAATGAGAAGAAGCCACATAGGTAAGATATACAGATGGCATATTGTCTGTGAAGAATCATTAAAACTTGGAGAAGATTTTAAAAAAAACAAAACAGAAGAAGAATAGTATGCTGAGGAGATAAAAACCCCTGAAGCAAATTATCTGTGGGAAAAAGAAAGATAAAGGTCTGTTGGAAGGCAGGGCTGGCTCTCGGGAAGGAGTCAGGCAATCTCTGAAGGAGCAGAGGGGAATCTGTAGAGAGCATTTCACCTCTCAAAATGACAGGAAAATGAAAAAGCAGAACAAAGTGATTAAAGAGGTAGGCAGGCAAGAGTGGGCTGATGAGCTGGTGAACAGAAGACCTATGGAAAAGGAGTGGTGCTCAAACAGCAAAGTTATTTCTAGATATGGGACCTATAAGAGTTCCCCAGAGCTCCAATCTTGCAGTTTTGGCCACATCCTGGCTCAATGTCAAAGCAAGGCCAGGAGGTGCACCGGCCTGTTCCCTTCTGCAGGCAGGGCCAAGGACTCTGGACCATTCTCCAAGGGATGCTCTCTCACGACCAGAGATCTTCTCATTCACAGCATAAATGCATTCATGCCACATTTCTACATTTTTCTTGCTCCATCTTTGCCTTTTACACTAATTTTTCTTTTCTTTTCTGTGTGTTTAACCCCTTGGCTCTCCTTGAAGGGTGTAAAGAGGACAGCATATTCATAGTCAGCATTTGCTTTTGGAGGATACCTTTGCCCAATGCACATAGGTACTCAAATTGCATGATATGACTCAGGTAGCAGAGACATGACAGAATGGATTAATTCATGCCAGTGAGGAAACAACAATGAATTTCACACCAATATTAGCTTATCCAGAACAGCTTTCTTAGCCCTAACATCTGGGTGTTTCTGCCCTATGGGCTCCAGGGGAGCTATGCCAATAGCCTGGCTGAAGATCAGCTCCCACACGCAAAGGGAATGAAGACATATTGATGCCAGGGCAGCTATTCAGCCTTGGTCCTGAATGGGTTTGAGAATCTCTTCAATAGGCAAGCCAGCATGCCCTGTAACACCCGTATCATCTAGGATTTCCCCTTATCTGAAGCATCCCACAGATTTTTACCTGTTGTCCCTTTGATATTTATTTTGGCCTTAGATTCAAAACCTCAATTTATGTAGCACAAAATGTATTTACAGTGGCCTGTAATTTATAATTTGTACAACACAAAATTTATATTCCTACATATCATTATAAAGCCTATAACAGAAGTCTGTTGGCAACACTGTGTCCCCTCTGGTCTTTATATGATCATTATCTAGTCTGGGATACAAGCTATGTTTTCTCTGTATGTGGGTAGAGCACTTGTACAATGCAGACTTGGTCCATGTTTGGTGCTTCTAGGTATTTCCAAGAAGTCTACAGATTTATTAGATGAAATTACTTATGTCAGCTAAAGATTTCTTGAGATTATGGCATCCATGCTGCTCACTTAGCAAGTGCTGCATTGTGGGTACCTGTCCCGTGGCACAGTTTTCAGCCAGTTGTGACAAGCATGCATGGCATGGTACGCTAAAGGGAGCTTGCCACAACAAAACCAGAGCACGCAGACCTTGGGATCTAGCTGTCAGATTCCTCTTTTCTACTCTGCTAAATGCCCTCTGGCTTTGCTAGCTCAGCCTTATCCTGAAGCACCATCAAGCAGTATGACAGCTACATGGCTGAAGGTTTGTTGGGCTAGATAAGCCATGCTCTTGGAGGGTACCTCCACAGCACAGATGTACACGAACTGCATGAAATGAGTTAGTTAGATACTAAAGTTGTCCAACTATGGCAAAATAGACTAAATTCATAGAATCATAGAATGGTTTGGGTTGGAAGGGACCTTCAAAGATCATCTAGTCCAATCCCTCTGCCACGGGCAAGGACATCTTTCACTAGATCAGGTTGCTCAAAGCCCCATCCAACCTGATCTTGAAAACTTCCAATGATGGGGCATCCACAACTTCTCTGGGCAACCTGTTCCAGTGTCAGACCACCCTCATTGTAAAAAGTTTCTTCCTTATGTCCAATCTAAATCTCCTCTTTTTTTTTTAGGCAGTCAAGGAACAAGGTAAATTAGCCAGCAGTGAATTTCACACCGGTGTTAGCTAGAACAGCTTGTCTAGCCCTAATGTTTGGGTGTTTCTGCCGTTGGTGTCCCAGAGAAGCCTGGCTGGTGAGATCTGCTCCTACCAGCAGAGAGAAAGCTGATGTATGACTGCCAGGGCAAACTCCAGCCATTTCTGACACTCCTGAACCTGAGCTTAGTACTCCAGGAAAAGTCGTGTCCATAGGGCCAGATAAAGCTGCCCAAAATGGAAGGGAGTCACCACTGGTTAAGCTGGTGTATCACCTAGCCACCACCAGCCCATCCTGGGATCCTCTTGCTGCATGGCTATTTCTGCAGGGGTTTCTCCTCGCAAGAAGACCCTTCTCATCTCACCCCAACAGCACCAACAGCAGTGGAGTTATGTGATTTCCCCAAGCTGCCAGGAGAAGTGCAAACAAAGGAAGAAATCTTTTCTTGAGATCTGCTCACAGGTGCATCAGAAGTCCAGGCCCTACCTGTGCCCACCTAGCACAGCTCTTGTCATCTGGGTGATGTTCTTCCTCCTTCCCATGGCTTAGCTGTAGTTCTGTAGCTCGGTGCTTAGTAAATTCGCTGTGGAGGTTTCCTGACCATGCACCTTTGCAGTACTCGAGAGGTTATGGTAGGATTTGCATGGCTGTAGTCTTATGAACTGCACAGGGCTGACTAGTGGCTCTTGGGTTTGCTCCACTTAGGCCACCTTCACTCTGTCTCAGGGCCTGTCTGAGGTCTAAGAGTGTTTTGGGTGTTTCAGCACCATCAAGGCAAGGCATTCTGAAATGAGCCAGGATTTGGAAACCTTGAATCACAGAATGGTTGATGTTGGTAGGGACCTGTAGGGATCATCTAGTCCAGCCATCCTGCTCAACATAGCATCAGTTGGAGCAGATTACCCAGGGCTATGTCCACTGTGAATATCTTCAAGAACGGAGTCCCCACAACTTTCTCCACACCAGGCCTTCTTCACCAGCTCCTCAGGGTACTCCTGCATTAGCACACCGAACTGAGTCAGTCCTGCAATTTTCCACATTGTTTAACTATTAATAATGTTCCAAAGTCATTTTCGGTCTAGGCCACCCAGAGCTTCACTAGTTGGTACGTGGGCAGAATTCCAGGGACAGCGTGAGCCAAGACAGCTCCCAAAAACTAGCTTAGCTGAATGGAGACAAAGACAGAGCAGCTTCTACAGGGGTACTGATCACCCACGTACTCATGGCTTTCACAGAAGTGACCAAGGTTGGCTGCTCTAGAGAAGTTCTTTTTGCTGTTTTTATTGGTTTTATGAAGAATCACAACAAACATCAGAAAATCTTCATTTGATTCTGAAGAAAAATAAAACCAAAGAGCAGAAGATGAAACTGTTTCTTTTTCTCAGGATATTAGATTGCCCATTACTGCTCAGTATTATTATCTAGGCAGACTGGGGATATTGAAAAGTTGGAGGCTGCAGTGACTTCACCAAATTCAAACAGCAGAACAACAATTGAGGACCAAATCCTCATCTTCTGAGTACTTTGTCATCTTCTGTTGGTCAGAGTCCATTGTATTATAAGCTCGTTGCTCTCTTTTATCAACTCATATAACCTCTATCCCCATCCCCCAGTTTTTGCACCAAGTGCAAAAAGCAGACAAAGGAATAAACAAACATGGTAGCTGCAAGGTGAAGTCAAATACATGCAGCTCAGATTGAAAGTCCAAATTCTTACCAATGAGAGAAATTCATCTGGAAATCTGATTTAAGGGAATAGTGGATTCAGGGGTCTTATAATCAAGACTGGAGGAGGAGGAAGATACTTTTCACCTCACCTTATCTAGCTGAGTGTGTCCACCCAACCTGTCGCCTCTGTGTAGCCATTGGAGAAAAACAGATATTTTGAGAGATGATTCATCTCATTGTAAAAGCTGACTTTTACTATGATTTTTTCTCTCTATAGATGATGAAGACAGACTAAGGTCAAGTTTCTTTGTCCTGAATATGGATTTCTCCACTGTAGACATCTATATCTGAGAAAATCACCCTTTGTAGTCCCTGGGCATTAGCAGCAGTGAAATTTAAGGCACAATCCACTCATGCTACAATAATTGTCAGTGTTTCTTCAGGTGATTTGTGCCATTTGCTCTACTTACTGTATTGGCTAAATCTCCTGTGACTGTAATAGCAGCCAAGCAACTCAGAGACATCAGCTCTGTCCCACTACTGGGTATAGGTATTTTCTACTTTAAGCAGAAATTATCAGTTTGGCAGCAGAATTGAGGCTGTCCAGACTGTTTTCTCTAGAAATGATCACATTGGACTTTCAAGGCCTTAAAAATGTACAGAAGCATTAACAGCATCCTGGAACATAACACACAATTCCTATTCAGCTTTATGGTGCCTCCCTGGACATAGAATATAATGAAAAGCATCTTGCAGTTAGAAGGGAACTGTACAATGAGCTCTTGAGCCCCAAGCTCCATCTAAACAACTGCTGTTGTCTGTGTATCAGGAACTAATAAACCCCTTCTGCTCTCATTTCAGTGTCTCATTTCAGTCAACCCAGCTGGTTGGGGGCAAATGCACTTGGTGCTGTGCAACTCCACTATGATTCTGCTTATGCTTTAAAACATCTTTTTTCTGTAGGCTCATCCACATATCAACTTTCAAATGCTATTAGTTACTCTGTATTCTTGTTTGCTCTCCACAATTTACTCTCTGTGATTTATATGCTCATACTGTTCTTTGCAGCTGGCAAGTCCCTGTTATCTCTCAAATTGTTTTCAAGAACACTTTTTAAATGACATGCAGAATAAGCAGAGGATCATCCTCCACTGTAGTGGAACCGTTCTAGTTGGAGTCATTACAGCAGTCAGACACATGGCCATTCCCAGCAGCTGCCTGAGGAAGCTAGGAAGTGTGAGTAGGAGCTGCCTACTTACCCTAATTAAAAAAAATGCCATATTTGTGTATTAACGGACATTGTTTTCCTGATGGCAGGTGAGCAATCATGTAGGATCACCCAGCTGGACCAGTAGCAATGACAGATTGAAGAGCTGATGCATGCTGGTTATTCATTGTCCAATGAACATTGCTAGGTATTTCCCAAACTCTTGTGATGCGTTAGTGAATTACTGTCCACGCTCCCACATTTTGATATATGTAAATGAGGAAACTGAGGCAGAGGGAGGTTTAAAAAAGACTTCAAAAGTGATACCTGGAAGAATTAGGAAAACAAGTATGTTGTTCTGACCCACTCTTTGCTGCTACAGGTAAAAGAGCATTTTTCTGCTTGTTTTTGAGGACTAACAGATTCCTTATCCTTCTTATTCTGACACTTGCATCAGGTTTTCCAGCTCTGGAGTCCCTGACTGTAACTACTTCTACCTCAGTCATGAGACTGCTTTGAAACACAGGGGATGCTACTGCTGCTACTACTGAGACTAATACACCAGGCAGGCTCTTTACCTGATTCTGCTCACACTGGCTTCACATTTTCAAGGTATTTTCTGCAGGCACTTTGGTGAGAGACATCCTTTCAAAACTTCAACTCAAATTTTTGAGTAATCCCACGTCTCCAGCAATTAGAGTTTACAAAGGAGCCAGGCGAGTACCCTGGTGCTTGCAATTAACAAGTATAAAACCCATCTATACCTAATCAAACATACATCAAAGCACATTTGGTACCAGAGAAAGAGTGCGTTCTGTCCAGGGAAGCCTGGCTATTGGGAAATTTTTCAAGAAAACAAAATGACATGAAGAAAGGCAAAACTGAAACACAAGATCTCGTCCATGCATTATGCTAAGAGGTCATTTTCTGCAGCAGACTCCTGAGAAAACAGGTTTCTGTGCAATAGAGTCAAGCTATTTTACCCTCTTTTATAACTAATAATCAGCTGTAACAATCAGCTAAGCCGCCTTGTCATCCTCTGTCATTCACTCTGCCCACATCAAGCTAGAACTATTAACTCTATCTTATAGCTTCTTTAAAAGTACAGAAAGGTGAAATCAGTCATAGATGATGGGGGAAGAAACTCTGGAAGAGATTTTATAATAAGGGAACAGTGCTGAATGTGTCAGCTTGGAAGAAAACTGCTCAGTATTATAAGCAGTATGCATCTTTCAAAAATCTTCATGTGAAAATGTTATTAAGTACTAAATGTGTATTGCCACATAGGAAAAGATTCATCCATCTGTTTGCAGATTGTACTTACAATTAGGTCAGCCACAAACATTCAAAAATCATGAGATAAGATTAAAAATGACAGGATTTAAAAAATGCAGTATGAGTTCCTTTAATAACCTCCCTGGCTTCCTTGATTGTAGGACATGCTATTTTCATGCAATTCTGCTCTGCTGCGTGACGTGGAGCACACCAGGCGCAGGGCAGTCAAAGCAGTCCTTCCTTCGCTCCCAAAAGATCTTCATTCGGGACAGAAGTCATCGATGCAGCAAGGGGTCCATCAGCAGAAATCACAGCCCTCACGATACAATGGTAAAAGCCAGCAGTCCTGTGATCACGCAAGGTGAAATTAGATCCTGAGCATGGAATGATGTCAAAGCTAAAATATACCTTAGGTGCCATTTTAATGAAAAGTCAGTAACGAGTTCAAATTTTCCAGAGAGTTCATTGACCTTTTAGAGCACCTAAGGTACCCTAAGAAGAAATTCCAGTGGGCACTCAAAACAGGAGGGAATATTTCCCCTCAGAGGTTCAGTGTTTGCCACAGACCTAGGAGCCTCTTTCCAAATAAGAATCATATTTTATTTTTGTGATTTGAAGGCTACAACGTGGAGCTACGATCGTGTTTCCTGCTTTGCAGTTCGGAGAAACAAAGAAAGTTTAATCAAAGATTATAGCCACTTTTATTGAAAATTAGTTTGGGCTGTTTCCACTATATTCCATCTGTAATTAGTGAGATAAGGGAGCTGGGATTTGGCAAGGACACCATCAAGTCTCAGTCCAATAACTCTGCCACTCAGGGTAAGGAGATGCTGTCACCTTTTTGGCTAACAAATGTGCCTTACTGTGAGCCATTTTTAGCAGTCTGCATTAAGGGTTACCGAGCTGCTCTAAAGCCACTGGGAGAGGCTGCAAGGCAGAATGTGCATCCCCCATCTCAAACCCTGCACTGTTGTGAGAGATTGAGATGAGGAAGACTGCTCTAGAGGAAGAAAAACAGACCAGTTTTGCCTTTTCCCCAGTCCTTGCATCCTGGCGACACAACTTAATTTACAACCCATGACTAAGTACAGCCAGATTTCCAATTAAACATTTGCACCGCTGCGTACACTCGTGATGGACAGGCTCTGTTTTCTCGCTCACCACAATTTTCTTTTTTCTTCTCCGTCTACAGAAGTAAACTGAGGCACCCAAGAATTAGTCAGTGTAGTTTGAGTTATTAAATGTGGTTGGTGACAAAGTTGGCGTTGAAAGCAAAGGGGTCTGTTAATCAGCTCTATGTCTTAGGCACTGTGATTGTCCGTGTCCATCTCACATGGGCTGAGTATCTGTCTTGTTCTGACAACTCAAAGGCAGCAAAAAAGCACAGAGACCAGTGCCACCAATGTTTCCCTGGTGAGGGCCATCACCGCATACTGTCATCTGTAGGGTAAAAATAATCTTCGTGTCACAGCCACAACAGGAGCAAACCTTGCATGGGTGGAGGTGGTGGTCAGACAAAACAGTCCCATCAGCCACGTGGAGTTAAAGATGTCACCCAGGCCTGAAGAACATCTGTTGGTGGTTGAGATCTGCTCCTGATGGTGTCTGCAGGCAACAACAACAAAACCAAAGGTTCTCTAGGCTACGTCCATTGCAAAATACTTTCCACACTGGCAAAATAAAAGCTGGTGTCAGCTTTTTTCTGTGCAGCCCTTGAAAGAACTTGCTGGCCCTGCTCAGCTCCTCTTTTTTAAAAGCTCCTCAGCATTTATAGCAGCCCTATCAGGGCATACCCCTTCCCGTGTTTATCCTCTGTTTGCACGATACCTCACCAGCAGCTAAGCCGAGCACGTTTGGCAGAGCGTTAACGTAGCAGATTTCTTGAGCACACAACATCACCCCCTGATCTGCAGGGCATGCTTTGTCTGAGCCAGAAACTTTGCAATACAGCTGCTGGATTATCTAATTTTAAGAATGTTTGCAGAGCCACCTTTCATCTGAAAATCTTGGCAGAGTTCCTAAATCCAGCCTTCCTTGAGAAACATCAAATTATTGACAAAGTATAAGAGTTGTTAAACCTTTCAAACTCTGTTTGGTTGTTGACTTTATGTTCTCCTGTGATTCAGTCTTTACGGGCAAATGCACAGACAACGTAAACTCCTTGTGGTATTTCCAAATAGAAAAACAGAAGCAACTGAGATCATCTTTGAATATTTCATAAAGGAAGTGTATGGATGTTGTGGTTTAACCCCAGCCAGCAACTAAGCACCACACAGCCACTCGCTCACTCCTCCCCTGCTGCAGTGGGATGGGGAGGAGAATTGGGAAAAAAAGTAGAACTTGTAGGTTAAGATAAGAACAGTTAAATAGTTGAAATAAAATAAAATATATAATAATAATAATAATAATTTTAGTGAAAAGGGAGATAACAAAAAAAGAAAGAAAGAAAACCCAAGAAAAGAAAATGATGCACAGTACAATTGTTCACCACCCACTTACCGATGCCCAGCCAGTCCCCGAGCGGCGATCGGCCCTCCCAGCCAACTCCCCCCAGTTTATATACTGAACATGACATCTTATGGTATAGAATATCCCTTTGGCTAGTTCGGGTCAGCTGTCCTGGCCATGCTCCCTCCCAGCTTCTTGTGTGCCTGCTCACTTGCAGAGCATGGAAAACTGAAAAATCCTTGACTTACGATAAGAACTACTTAGCAACCACTCAAACATCAGCGTGTTATCAACATTATTCTCATACTAAATTCAAAATACAGCACTGTACCAGCTACTAGGAAGAAAACTAACTCTGTTCCAGCCGAAACCAGGACAGTGGAAATGTAACATCACTTGCTGACTGCATAAGTAATTAAATACACAGAAAAGATCTAACTCTCTAACACTGATCACAATTATCCATTATCCTTCTCTCGGTTTAATGAGTGTTTATACTAAAAGCCTGTTTGAAGTTTTAACTAGAGTGCTATGACTGACATCTAGATAATGAAATGCAGTGATTTAATATCCTTGAAGTTCCTGTTCCCAGAATGGTCCCAAAGCTCTCTGTATTTTTTAGAGTTCTGAACAACAGCATCCAAAATATTGGGTTTCCTCTTATTAATCTCACTTTCATTACTCTGTCTTAATGAACTATGAAGCCATGATCAGACTTGGACAGGAAAGCTAATATTCATATCAGAAGATCAGAGCAAATGCATAGAATCATAGAATGGGTTGGGTTGGAAGGGACCTCAAAGATCATCCAGTTCCAACCCCCCCTTGCCATGGGCAGGGACACCTTCCACCAGACCAGGTTGCTCAAAGCCCCATCCAACCTGGTCTTGAACACCACCAGGGATGGGGCATCCACAACCTCTCTGGGCAACCCGTTCCAGTGCCTCACCACTCTCATAGTGAAGAATTCTTTGTCTCTTGAAAGGATCGATCTTATGAAGATTTATTTCATTTACTTCATTTATTTGTGAGATCCTGGTGCTTAAAGGAGAGCTATAAAGGCCTTCAGAGGAGGATTCATCTCAGATACCTTAGCTGCCAAGCTGGTATAAGATAAATCACCATCTGGAAGTGCCTGTTTCTCTCTACTGACTACAGAAGGAGCCTAGACACTTATCTTCAATGAGTCACCTAATTTATAGATGGTAAGTTAATTAAGGTGGACTCAGCTCTTAGAGTTTAGGACTATATCTCCTTACCTGCATGACAGCATGATAGGATAAGGTACTGTCACCTCATTTCCCATCATCAGTCCAGTCTTGTGAGTTTAACTGAAGCTGATCTATAAAGGCATCTCCATTGATTTAAAAGCATGAAAAAAAGAAAAATACATTACTTCTCCTGAGAATCTTTTTTATATATCTAATTAGTCATCTCTATCTGTATTTGAAATGTTTGCCTTGTTTGGTATTGGAATTTTTCTAACCTTGGTTCCAACCGTTGGCTCTTGTTACACTTCTCTCTGCTGAATTAAAGAACCGTTAGCAGTTGTGTTGTTTTTTTTCTCCTTTCGAAAGGCTTTATTTGCCTAATCAAATCACTCTAACATTTTGTTCAGATAAACAGATGGAATGCACTTTACATGAAAACAGAAATAAATAGGAATGGCAACCTCAAAACAAAGTAGATTTCTGCCAGCTTTGGGAGCTCAGCTGTAGAAGATATGAACTTTTCTACTTGCTTCCTATGCTCCCAGGGAACAGTGAATAAGTATAGTGGGTTCTGGAAGGATCTGAATAGTGCTGGGATGCATTTCTACCACTCTTCTTGGAGGAAGTTGCAATACCTGAAACTGGATTATAATAGGGAATAAGGAAAAATATTGACAAAAACCTTTTCCAGTGTGATATTAGCTTTTGGGCTGCTTCTTTTCTTTCTTTTTTTTTTTTTATCATCTCACCAAAATTTCTCTTGCAAAGTTTCAGCATCCCAGTCTAACAAGTCCTGTCATGGCCTTGGTAACAAACCAGTAACAACCAGCTAGAGAGGTTGGTCCATGGGCTGTGGAAGGAGGAACATGACTGGAGGTGAATCCCAGGATGAAATTACCATGTCTGATGGTGTACAGGAGGGAAGAGGAGAAGGAATGTCCTTTCACTGATTTGTACACATCTGGAGTTGTTCCTAGATGAGCAGCTCACAGGCAGGGAAAACTTCCCAAAAACAATTTAGGAACTGCCTGATTTCCATGGTCAGTCTTCCAAAACTGCATCCTTCACAGCTCCAGCTCCAGTCACTGCAATAACTGTGTATCTCTGAATACTTTTTTAAAAAATATGGTGGAACAGTTTAGGGAATTAGCATGATTTTTTTTTTCATTTAAAATTTCAAAATTGAAAATTTCCTAACCTTTCTGAATATTCAGAATTAAACGTTTCCACTTTGAAAACAGTATTGGAAAGAAGTGCATATTTATTTTACTTGAAAACATAGGCAGTTTCAAAATAAAAGTGAAATTATGGAGGCTACCTTAGCAAAGCATTCTTATTGATCACATGCAGGCCTTGTAATCTTTTTTTCAAAGCTTTAGTCAGTGGGAAGCTGCCATTTTGGTTTGGGAATACAATCAAAACTATAAGTATTTAATGAAATGGCTCTTGCTCTACTCTTCTTCTCAATATCACTGTGAAATATGGAAATGACATTATCCCATTTTCCTATTGTGTCATGGAGGTCACAGAAACCAGGAATTTGAAGAAATTCTCATCACAGCATGGCATTGTGGGATGCTTACAACCTGTATTGCACTGCAGATAATGTATTCCAACTAAGGAATCAAGCCATTCTTGTTAACAGAGAGGCAACAACCTCCTGAACCACATATTTCTTCTGGCAGGGCAGCATGCTATGAAAATTCACTCTGTAAAGTTACTCTTTAGCTGCTGGATACCTGCAGCAGGTATACGTCATGACTTTCTTGAAAAAGATAGCTTTTCGGGGGGTTTTTTTGGTTGGTTGGTTGGTTTTTTCACCTGAAAAAGTCCTATGTACGTTAAAGCATCCCCTGGCAAACCTGTGGCCTCAGCAGTGAAGGTAAAATATCCCTAGGAAATAATCATCAAGTTTCCTGTATTGTTAAGCATTGTATCATGGTTCCTCTACCTTAGCCTTTACCAAAGGAGGGTAGAAGCTGGTCACAAGCTCCTCAAAGAGTGCTTGAAAAGGGTGTTTTTTCAGGCTTTGAAAGCCATCTTCATATCTGCAGCAAAATCATTCAATCCTGATGTTGCATATGTTGATGTTGTGATGTGGACCTGTCCACGTGGACCGACTCCTGCCTCTCTCATCCTGCCTGGCCATGTACATCTGCTGCTTTCTGCCAGCTGAATCCCCAGGCAGAAAAGTTCAGGAAGGGTTAGGCAGAGCCTGCTGGCACCTGAAACACAGCCCCACGCATCTCCTTTTGCTCTGCCTACCTCCTCGGTGTGCAGGTACTTGAAAAAGGAGCCATAGGGGTCATATTCAGTGTTTGAAGTCTGTCCCTAGCTATCCAGGTACATTACAGGATGATGGAGGTCTCAGACATATATTCTGAAGATTATAAGAGAACTGACATGTAATAAGATAGTCGAAATATTTCAGCTATAATAACCTTCACCTTTCCCTTCTCTCCCTCCAGTACCTATCCTATTAGTACATTTCATTGTGTTCCTCAGGGGGCTTAGTCTCCTTGTTACAGCTGGATGATTCTTTTATCACTCCAAGGCTGTCTATTAGATCTCTCCCTCCCTAAACCTTTCTCCTTAATTATTCTCACACACTTTCTCTTTTTTATTAGTAGGTTTGAGCTGGAGGTTCACTCAGCAGGCCCTGGCAATTCCCAGCAAAGCTGTCACTCACCGTCAATCATTCTCCCTCAGATAGCTTTGAATTAGATAACTCCTTTCTATTCCCATGTCACAGGATACTCCAGAGGGTTTGAGTCTGGGAAAAGCTGTACCGGCGTGAATCAGCACTAACTCAGTGGAACATGCCAGGCAGATTAGTCTGTAAAATGGCAGGTGCCCCCAGAAACTGGTCTTGCTTTCTGAAGATCCCTGGTTCTATAACAGAAAATACCAGTATTAAAAGCTTGGTTTGTATATGTGGAAGGGGGGCAGACTGATGAAAAGTAACATTGTAAAGACCAATCCATCAATGTTTGGAGAGGTGGACACTTTGGTAGCATTTGTGTGTTATTTATGGATGGATGGATGGATGGATGGATGGATGGATGGATGGAAATACTGCTTATTCTCAAGTCTGAGCTATGCAAACAAATCTTGACCCTATTCCAGCCTTTGCCATTCCTCGTGTCTGATCTGTGGGCAGTGAAAGGGAATGGTTAAGCAGAAAGCACTGTCCCCTCCCACTGAGTGTCGAGAAAGGCAGATTTAAAGCAACTCTGTTTCTGACATTTGTATGCAGAGTACCTGGCTAGAGAATCAGGCACGCTGAGCCTTCTCAAAAGTTTAAGGTGGCTCCATTAGCTAAGGAATCTAAGACAGATGACCTTGGGCAGCATGCGGAGATTTCTGCAAGCATTCCCTGCCTTTGAATATCCTTTCTCCTTGGGCTGCATTCCAGCTATGACCTGGCCTGTCATGATAAAACCTGAGCTCCTCTCTGCCAGGCTGCAATTATTGCTGTGTTGCACACAGGTCATCCTTTTTCTATTTCTCTTCCTCTGATTCTTTCATGAATGCATTCAGACACTGCATTAGTTATTATCTAATTCCTCCTTCAATGTGACAGGCTCAAGAAAATGGACACAGGGTCCCACAGTGGCTAGCATTGCTTATACATAGAAGACAAATGCTTCCCACAGTTTGCAATCTAATTCCACACAAAATAGGGGAAAAACTGGACAAGAAAAGAAGGTAAGGAGAAGGGGGAGAACACCGCAGCAATAGCAACATGAGGTTAGCAGGTTCCAGGGTGCAGAACCAGCAGAAGTAGAAACACTTACTTTCCCTCCTTGTAACCCTCTTCAAGATCTTGCTTTAGGCATGTTTTCTCCTTGCCCCCTCTAGTCTTGTCGACATTTAGCTTTGCTTCAATAGGCAGGTATGAGTTGAACTTGCCTAGAGATGACCCTGAGTTAGTGTAAAAAAGTGTTTTCATGGTGCTATGCAGGATCTCAAACTTTGCATGCAGAGTTGGAGTGCCTTCTGCTGGTGTAGTGGGCAGGTTTGAAGTGTGGAAACAGCGAGCTGATATTTGCCTGGAAATTTCCCAGTAAACACCCTGGGATGACATCCAGCTGGGATGTCTACAGCCCTGTGATGGTGCCTGGCATCATAAAAACTGTAGTGAATCACCAGCCCACATATTCAATGTCAGGAGAAGGGTGTTCGGTTCCTGTCTTTGAATTCTGCCCTCCCACAATGAATACACAATATCTCAGAGTTTCCTATATAAAAGCAATAAAAAAGTCTTCTTAAGCCAAACTAGTTTCCTTTTCCTAAAAAGTAGCCTTTGTTCTGTCTTAATCCATTTATTTTCCCCCATGAATTCTCTAGATTTCTCACACCTTCTGCCGTGGCACTTAAATACCTCCTCTTCCTTCTGTCCCTCTATGCAACGACAGTCTTGGTGGCTAGACCACAGACTTCATGTTCTTCATCCCCACTGTCAAGGATCTCATGGTTTGGTTCATTGAGTTATGCCCACAAATATGTGCCATGTGGGGTGTCGTGCTGTGTTTGGGGGTTGGCACATCCCCATGGCCCAGAAAGAGGTGGGTCATTACCACAAGTGTAGGTTGCATGCAAGACATCAGCACAGGCACATCAGCAAACATCTGCAGCTTGTTATCACGGTCCCACATGTGAGAGACATGCAGTCCCGACTGCAAGGAAGAAGTATCAGGCAAAAAAAATTGGCTGGTACTCTTCCACTGAAGACATCAGATTGACAGGATCAGTAGCAGAGTAGGAAGTCTTTAAAATAATGATGGTGAAGGGCTGCAAATTAGCTACGTTTTTGTGGGACACAGAACAGGAGAATAATTTTCTTACCCGCTTCTTGCCTTGTCTGTTCTTTCAAATTCCTTCGTTGCTTTTTGTTTCTGTGTGTTTCAGCTACCCCGTAAGAAGCTGGGATACACAGAAGTGGCAAAAACCAGACCTGTCAATCAGTGCAATCATCTGGAAGGCCTGAAAAAAACACTATTCATGAAGACAGAAAACTGCAAATGGTCATTAAGTGATCTGTGTAGGTGCTAGGACATGGGGAACCTCACGAGGAAGAGTTTTAAAACAAAGCTATTTTGATGATGAAATATTTGAAGCAAAACACATTTGTTTGTGTGCATGCATGAGGAACGTGTGGTTTTGGACACGACCATTTTCTGGTTAGCAATAGGAAAGGCTGGAAGGTTGTTTTGATGCCAGGACTCTGGGGTGGTGATTTCTGACAGCACAATGTTCATTGGGCCGAAACCCTGTAATTGCAGTTTAGCAACAAAAATGGTTGTCCTGGAGGAGGAAGCTACACCCCTCAACTCAGTGTTTGCCCAAATCAATTGTGCTCATTCATTCAGGATATCGATTTTGCTTCAGCCTTTCGCTCCAAGCCCTCCAGGCAGGCGGGTAAATCAGCACGGTTGACAGAGTCCTGCTGCATCCCCTTAATGCCGGTTCTGACAAGGCGCAGTCTTTCTGACCCGGCTGGGGGAGGCAGCTGTGCTTTTATAGTCACCCTTGTTGGGAAAGCAATAAACCGGAGACAGGCGTGTTCATCCCATCACTAAACAGCACGTTCTGCACCCACATTTTGTCAGCGGTTGACGAGCAGTCCAATACACTGTGCAATTAAGCTCCTCTGCTTCAAAACCTGCTGAAGACTTTCCTTCACTGGAAAGTTTGCATGCCTGAGGTCTGACGGGCAGCAAGAACAAGCCTGGGAACAGGGGCAGGACCCAAGACAACTCTCTGAGCTCCTCAGTATCAACCCACAAAGATCTACACTCTTCGTTTGACCCTGCAACTCTTGCCCTGGGGCAACAAGAAGGTGTTTTTCTCGTCCCCATATCAAAACAGGAGATTTAAACTTTTTTTCGGGCTGCAAAGCCACCAAAATCCAACCCTTCAAATGTCTGAGTGCTCTGATGCACTTAAAACAAAGATAAAAAGCAGTAGTAACATTACATCTGTGTGGAAAGAGAGGCCAATTTTTTATCACTCATCCCTAAGTTGGGGTGTGGGATACATATGGCTCAGTGGACTGTGCTATCATATTAGCTTATGTTTTCCACTCACACTAGAACTCAAAGATATCCCTATAGGACTACAGTTCTCTGACATGCCCTGTGTCCCTTACAACTTGCCAGCATCTCCATGATTTATTTTCCTGAGGTTTTAATCTGAGTTTCTGTGTTTTCCTGGTAAGCTGTTCGATCAGCTCCATCAGGCTGACTCAGAGCTGCTGACAGGTATGTTATTTTTTAACAACTACAGCTTTCCAAATGCCAATCCTTTATATCAGACACCCAAAAAAACATATTTTTGCAGGTAAATAGGTGCTTGATTGTCACCATGACATAATTTAAACACAGATATATTACTTTTTAATGGCAGTCTGGATTGTGTTTCCCCAAACTCTATTTTTCCTTGCAAGTTTCTGCTGATATCTCTACATGCTACCAAGTCTTGACAGCAGGGTTTTCTGAGAGCCATAGGAAAAGGTGTCACACAGAAAATTCAAATGCACTTGCCAGGCCTGCAGGGTTCACTAAGCAAATGATCTACCAATTCAGAAGTTATTGTGTTTGATGAAGTATATCATGAGTGGCTTGGAGACAACAGGTAAGGGTTAATTGTTCTGTTTCCTGCAGTGTGATGATAAGAGGTCATCAGGAGGGAGAATCAGAAGAAACAAAAGCAGGTGGTTCTTCATTCAAAGTGTAGTTAAGCTGTCCTAGGATATGATGAATGCTGAAAGCTTAGCTGAGTTCATGGAATAAATGGATAGCTCCTGGAAGATAAATCCATCAAAGGCTGCTAGGACACGGAAAGCATCTCTGTCTCTGGAAGTCTCAGGGATAAAAATGACTGAATGGTGGGAGACTAGAGGAAAAAAAATCCTCCTGTGCTCATTCTCTGCTTACGCTCTTCCCATGCTCAGAGTCTGCTTTGGGTCACTCAGAGACAGGATCGTGTCTAGATGGGCCTTTATCTGACAAAGTATGCTGGTTTTATGCTTTTTTGCAGGTGAGGGAGGTAAATGAAGTTACACATAGATTGTGTGACAGAGGAGAGCTGGGGTGAAGAAGAAGAAGAAGCCTGAAGAAGGTGAGCAGAGAAATCATCAGTTCGGGGACCCGTCTGCACCAGGGTCAGATAGGTCAGAAAATTTCCTAGAGGGTTGTTACAGCCCATATGTTTCATCCTGACCTTTCTCCATCCATGGTATGTCTGACTATTGAACTGGTTCCAGGTCACCAGCCATGCCAGCGTATCTCTGGTGCCTGAGCAGGAGGTGCTGAGACCCTGAACAACAGCTCACGGTTCCCTTTACACCTCCTGATCTGCCTCTTGCTGGGATGCTGGGTCTGCTATTCCCAGGTCTGGAGAAAACAGCTGACTCTTGAAGGCCCTCTTGGAGCATGTCACTGCGCTAGTAGGAGCTACACAGTCAATGGACAGGATACCCAGAAAGCCACATGCTCCCCAGACATCAACTGTTTGAAAGACAATGATCTAGCTGGTGAAACATTGACCTAGCAGTCAGAAGACCAACCTTTTATTCTGCTCCCCCCCAAGTTTAATGTTCTCAAGCCCTTTTTTCCTCCACATCTCCTCCATGCTTTATCTTCTCCATTACTCCTCCTATCTGAATTGTGAACCCTTCATGACAAGTTTTTCACTGCGTCAGTGCACCCCTGGCAGTGGGAAGGGCCACCTCAGTTCAGCCTGTTCAGGTTCTCTTTAGACCAATTACAATTTAGCCGGTTAAAGGAAGACGATGTCCACTGACTGCTAGCGAAGGTCTTGCAGAAGAGCAATATTTAGGATGCCCTCCAACATGGGGGAGTGCTCAGGTGTTCAGCAGATGCCGCAGGAGTCACATGGAGTAAGCAACTTTTCTCCCAAGTGCGTGAAGGTGAACACCTCAGCCAGACTCTTCATGACACTCCATATTCCCCCCATGCCGCAGACACCTGCCATCAACCTGGAGTGGAAATCCTTTGTTGGCCAATTCATCTGTTATCACTTCCCAAAAAGAGAGAGTAATTAAAAAATGACTAAATTATTAAAAGCTGAAGTTGCATTTTCTTGTCCGCATCCATCCACGCTGGACTATCTCATTGTCAGGTAGTCTTTAACACAGGCGCCTACAGCATTTTTGTCCATGGTGGCACTGGCCCCTGCACTGGGGTCAATATGTGGGGACCACATGGCTACTGGGACTGGGAGGCATGACAGGCAATGAGCTCTGCTGCGAGAGGCTGGGGTTACTGGCTGAGCTGACTAGTGCTACCTTCAGATTGAGGTTTCTGTTTCTTTTCCCTGAGAAGGGAGGAGATCCCTTTTACTTACCCCACAGGATCTGTTTCCCCATTATCTCCCTTTCTTATCCCTTTGCTGTTGCCGAATTTTGAGCCACTGGCCTCATTGGGCTGCTGGAAATGTTGACGTTGCAGCTCCATATGGGTCCTCGGAAGCAGAAAAGAGCTGTGGATGGGACTTCTCCATCTGCCAGAGGGCTGTGCCATGGACCATGCAAAAAGCAGTAGGTAAGGTCAGGCTTGAAAAGATTTGCTCCAGTAACCTGATGGCTAGTGGCCAAGACACCTGAGCCTTTTTCCCAGCACTAACATAGCACGTGATATTGAGTAGGCTCCAAGATGTGGATCTCCAGAACTGGACTGGGGCAATGCTACACTTCATTTGTTTTTAGATGCAGAAGTATTCATTACCTGCAAGTCAGCAGCCACTTTTCTGTTCATAGTTGAAGTGCGGTCTCTGTGTGCCAGTATTTGCTATTATATTTCATGGACTAACAGCTGTTTGGTCCCATGCTCTTCTTGTTAAGACATAAGAACAGCATCAGTACCAGTCGTGCAGGAGAACATGGGGACACCAGCACTGGACTGGGACTCTTGGTTCTAGGAGCAGTGTTAAAAGGAGGTCCTTCCAGAAATCATTGCATGGGAAGCAATCCCTCAGCATCCTTTTGCCCTCTGTGTTCTCCTGCATTAAGGATTATTCTCAACAGTTGAATCACATCTGGCTTTTTCTGCTTCTGACTTTGTTTTACCCAGTTGAACAAAAAAATTATTCCAGCAAATGCAGGCCTTACAGGAATTTGAAACCATTTTGAATTTGAGCATGAAGGGTCTTTTCTTCACATTTCTCAAAAATTTGTCCCCAGATCAGCTTCTTAAAGAAGTGAGATCTTTTCCTGTTTACCTGAGCCTTATGTTTGTCGATCACCTCCTAAAATTCCTTGAAACCCAGTGAGCAGTTTCAAACAAATGTGACAGCACCAGAGATCTTAAACATATAGGTCCCTGGACATTTTACAATAGAAAAGGGAGACCCAAGTTTTGATCCCCACAGAAGCAAAGATTATTAAGCACAGTCCTTATTACCCATCAGAAAGTCCACAAGAGAAATCAGCAGAGGCATCTCATCTTGGCCAGTTCTACTGCTCACAGTAACTTTTAGACTTTTTTTTTTTTCCCCCAAGTTGGGCCCTCATCCTTTTAAAATTTCTGTTTGAATATCTGACTTCATTCGAATACATATATTTTTAATTGGCTCACTGTATCAGTGGCCATCATGCTGGCAAAGTGTTGACTGATCACTCTATAAATAAAGCATTTCTAATGCTGCTGGAGGCACTTCAGCATTTTGAATCACTTCCCACTCTACTGTATCACTTTAAAATAACAGAAGTGATGGCATGTTTTTCCTTCTGAGCCACCAAACATGGTAAGGTTGGGAGGTCCCTGGCAAGAGGCCTGCAGAATGATTTCCAATTCTTTCTCTCTCGTCCCTCCTTCCTTGGATGAAATGTCCTCCAACTGACATTTGAGGGCCCAAAACATTTTAAATCAGCTGGAATAGAATAGAATAGAATAGAATAGAATAGAATAGAATAGAATAGAATAGAATAGAATATTTCAGTTGGAAGGGACCTACAGCAATCATCTAGTCCAACTGCCTGACCAAAGTTTAAAGCATGTTAAAGCATGTTTAAAGCATAATCCCCTCTTTTGACCTTCTGGTTATACTGTGTTTGATGCACCCCAGGATGCGGTTTGCCCTCTTGGCTGCCAGGGCACAAGAGAACCATGCTTGAAAATTTGGAGGTGCTTTAGCTCTTTTGTCACCCTGGAACTGAACAGAAAGAAAAATAGGAAGAAATTTTTATTTAATTAGAGATTTAAGAAGAAATTATTTGGACATTACAATGGAAGATGTCTGGAATGTTATTAGAAAGAGTTAAAGGACAAAAGTCTGATTGTAGAAGATATAAAAGCTCATGCATTGCAAGGATTCAAGTAATTTTTACTTTCAGTAAATATAGGCTTTACCAGTGGATGGACCTGTCACTTCAGAATCCAGACCATTGCCTTCGGTATCGCAGGTTTCCTTTAGCACTCTGAATAGAAGTAACTGTGCCACAGCTCACATCCTTTAAGAGTGCCTCCAACAATCCTTCTTGTCCTTGTAGATAAACACGCGTATCACCACAAGCCAGATGAGAATCCCATCACCATCTTTACATTACAGTTGCACATCAAAATCACGAGCAACAGCCAGGATTTTGTAGCCATCATTTCACAATGATGTGTGGCACCTGCCTTCCTTCTGTTTCTTTCACGTGTGAATAAAGAACTTTGAGGTGGTTATTTAGTGACTGGTCAGTATTTGACATGCCTTGGACTTTGCTTTGAAACTCTAGTCTTTGCTGCTGGTGGAGACAGGGCATGATTTTAAATGGATCTGGACTGGACACCTACTATCAATATCTGAATGCAGGGAGTTGCAATCATTTCAGCAGACATGGCAATTGTCTACCAGAAGCTGTAGAGTGTTCTTCACTGCAGGACACTCTACCTTCAGTGCTGTTTTGCCTTTCTAACAGTGTTCTCCAGGTCATCCAGGAATTGTTGGATGTGGTGGATATAATCCTTTATCTTGTTTTATTCTGGGCATCAGAAAAGAAAACTCTGAAAAGTTTATGACATGCATCTAGTCCTACATTTCCAGGACACTGAATAAGGTCTCCACAGGAGCAATCAAAGGTCATTGTGTTCCAATGCATATTTTTTGCTGCCAGTCTAATATCCAGAAGATTTACTGGAGTCAACGCTTGTTTGTATTCTCACACAGTTCTAAGATTCTTCCTGTCCTGATTTGGAAATTGGCAATGATGAATTATGCTCAGTTACCCTTAAAAAAAATTCTATCCCTTGATTATATTTAATATTAAAAAGAAACTTGAATCAGATTTCTTCTTTGACTTTATCTAGCTTCATTTTCCAGATAGATGCTGTCATACCTTTGTTGGCTAAGCTAAACAGTCTGTTCCTGATGTAAATTTTTACAGACTGTGATCAAACAATTTCTTGACCTTCTCTCTGATAAGTAGGCTCTGTTCTTTTCATTTTAAGCCAAATCAAATCCTTTAATGACTCTCATAGCCTTTCTCTGAACCGTCTCCAATTTATCAACTTCTTTCCACTGTAACACAGGCCATAATCTCACCAGTGACAAACGCAGAATTAACACAGCCTTGGCCAACTGAGGATCCATGTTTATGCCTCAAGGAATCACATCAGCCCTTTTTGGCTCCTGCATTGAAGTAGGAGCTCATATTTGGCTGATTATCTGCCATGAGTCTTTCTCAGAGTTACTGCTTTATATAAGCCCTATAAAGAATCAATCCACTCTATATGTTAATTTGTAGCATGGAGTCAGCCCCTGATGGATGACTGATCTGCCTTATTTGCTCTTAGATGTACGTAGAATTTTGACCTCATTGAAATACACACTATTTGTCTGAACACAGTTTACCAAATGATCCATGTGTCACCATACTGACATTCCCATCCTTCTTAGTCTCCCCCAAGCTTAGTGACATCTGTAAAATTTGATAGTTATATTTTATTCCTGGCAACTAACCAGGGGAAAATGTTTGGTAGTGAAGGGCCAAAAATTGATCTTTTCAGAAGTCCCTTATAAATAATTATTTGGGACTGGATTGACAGAGCCTACGTTATCTTATATAAGAACAGTTGCAGAGAGGATTTCCCATTTCTTGATCTACAGTGGAAGATGACTTCAAATCTATTTTCTGCTGAGAAGCTCCAAGGTAAAACAAGGAGAAGACTGTGTTTTCCTTTCAAATCCAGAGGGACGCAAGCTGGTTAAATAAGAACTTCGAATGCACAAAGACGTCATCCTCCAACAAGAAGACACAATGACACAGTAGTGTGGGTTGAAGACAGCAGCCCACTCAATGAACGAGGGGAGTGAGCTGTCTCTACCCGGCAGATGCTTTCAAGGGATATCTATTCGTCTTACCTCTCTGCCTGGTCAGACCTTTAAGTCTTTTTCTGCACCCTTTTCTCCAGTGCTATCAATTCTGCTCTCCGATGGCTGGGACACTGGCATAAAAGAGACTTGATGACACTCTTGGATCAGTAAAGGATCAGATCTTTATGGTTATTCCTGTTCTTTTCTATGTCCAAGCCACAGACTCATGTACTTCACATGTCACGGAAACACATTTTCCATGTGTCACAGAAAATAAAAAGGGAATGGTAAATGCGTATACTTTTTGCTCTGGACTCTGTCCAGTCCCATCTGACCTCTCAACACCAGACTGGAGCCACAGCAACTGCTGAGCGGAGAGCTGATGGTATTTCAGATGTGTGTCTGCTGTCAGCTGGCTGAGACATGTCCTGATCTCCACTAGCTTTCTGAAATCACTCTCTGCTGGCAAGAAAAAGGAGTTTCAGACAGAAACTCCCATGCTATCAACAACTGCAGTTAGATGAGATAAATCCCGCGTTAGATGACCCTGAGCCAGATATCTAGTCTCCCTTTAAAAGCAAATGGAAGCCTACAAGGGAGGAGGAACACACCAAGGACAGGAAGTAGCAGAAAATTAACCCACTTCTCCCGATTTTCCATTAATTGTTACATCCTTTGGATGATCTGGGACTACAACACCAAAGTCTCCTAATAGCTTTTATTCATTGCAGTAGCTAGCTCTGAATCAGTGCCCTTATTGTTCTGGGTGCTACATAATAATCATAAAAAAATGAGTTTATATGATCAGCTAATAAAAAGATAGACCCTGCCATGAAGAAATGAGCATCTAAGACCTACTTTAATTATAGGTATAATTACTACAGTTGGGCATTCTTTAATGCAAAATGCATGCTGCAGATTGACTCTAGGAAAGCATTCAGACTGGTTTATTAGCCACTTGTTCTGATTTTCTCCCTGCTTTTCAGGCATTATCTGCATGGATATAAGTACTTCTCTAGAGGTATAACCATATCCACATGAAAAGTAGTACTTCTTCATCTCTGTATAGTGACAATCCCATTTTCAGTGTAGCAGACCTCAAGTAACCCCATTACTATGGGTTTTTGAACACCCATCAAGCTGGTATGAAATGCATCCCTTTATGTTAGGAAACACACAGCAGAGTTCATTCGCAGCGTACAGAGTCTGCACATCAAAGTTCATTTAGATAGAGTCAGGATGTTAATTTAAAGCAGAAAAAACATTCTTAATTAACACACTTTGTAGATGCTATTGTTCCATAGTAAACAAGTCACATGACAAATGAGTCTCTGAATGCATTTAAGTTCACTTGAAATAAGGCTGTCTTGTTCTAGAATATACATATTCAGAGGAGAAATTGATAGATGAACCAATCTAGATTTGCTTCCCATAGGGGGAAGGCATTTCAAAGGGAGGAGTATTTAGCTTCTTTAAACTGCCCTTCTCGATGGACCCATGAGGGTGGGGAATGCTTCAGACCCATTGCACTCAGTTTGAAAGTCCTCTCTGAATTTTTTTGTCTTTTCAAGTATTTTTTTTCCTCACCAAACTGGAAATAATTGTCTGTGATATCCAAATTAGTCTGTGCAATTTTTATCAAGAACATTTGTAATTTAAATTGGATCTGCAAAAGGAGGGGGATAAAATGAAAATATGTTCATTTCATGCTCATTATGTATCTCAGCGAGACTGATGACATTTTAATATTAACATTGTTACGGGTTCCATATAAAAAAATTAAGTCTACTTAATATTCCAGAGTCTGCTGATTGGAACCTAGTTATTCTTGACAATGGAAAATCAATTGGTATTCTAATTAAAAAGAATAGCAGAGAAATAAACAAAACAATAAAAACCAAATGTGTTCCATATATTAGATGGAAGCCTGTGTTCGCTCCTTCTGAAGCATCTCCTCTCCTTTTTCAAATTTTTCCCAGTTGCCTAGTTTGGACTTTGGTCTTGAGCTGGAAGAACAAAGGTGCCTCAAAAATTCAAGGAAGCACAAGCACAAAACTGTGCCATTAAAGACCATACATTGAAAACTTCAGGAAGGGCGTGCAGCTGGAAATAAGAGGTCATCTCTGTCTTACAGACAGCCACATTGACTCTGTTGATGAAAATGGTTTTCATGAGAAAGTCTTTGTTTGCTTTTTTTGCAAAGGATAAGTCAAACAGAATACTCTTTTCTCAACTTCAGTTAAAAACAGGTTTGCCATGTAATTTTTCTGCTTTGCCCCCTTTATTTTCTGTTTGCATGCTTTTGGCTAGAAACAAAATGAAGAAAAAAAGGGGGAGGGGGCGGGAAGAAAGGAAAGTAGAGCAGAAGGAAGAAAAAAAATCTATATATTTTAATTCAGGATTTTTAAAAGGTGAAATAATTCATATTGATAAAAAGAGAATTCTTATTAAATGATATACTTAAAGAAAAGTTTTTGTTCTAACTCACCATCTTTCTAGAATCTTCCCTCTTTGAGCTGTGTCTCTCCCAGAAATAACACCCTTTTTAGACATCCTTATTATATCTTTCCTTAAAATGAAGGGTGTGAGTAATCATGACTAAATCCCTGTTTCCTGACCACAGCACAGTCTCCTATTGACTGCAGACAACTTTAGATCTGGCCAGCTGCAGACGGGAATTGCAACGCTTCAGATCTAAAGCAATATAAATGAAGCATTTAAGTAGCATCAGGACTTTGACATGAACACGAAGCCTTTTATCCAGACCAAGAAGTTAATGAATAATGTTCATTCTAGGTGCTTGGCTCACCCATCTATAAAAGCCTGTCCTCCAAAAGGATCTGCCTCTACCATGCCAGACCAGTACAAGAAGTATATTAATACATGCTGAGCTTAGAAGAAAACCTTATTCACTGACTATGGTTACCTTTTTCTTGGTGGTGCAAAGAGAAGGGACAAACAGACCCAAGTGCCAAACCAGAAAATTCTGATTTGATACTAAGTGGGGTAAAAAATCAACGTAAGAGCGAGGAAACAGTGAAGAAGGTGCCCAGAGAGGTCATGAGATCTCCGTACCTCCATACCATATTTAAGTCTTGATTGGGCTTCTGAGCAAATTGATCTGACTTTGAAGCTGAAACAACCTTCAAGATCAGCCAAGCTTTGAGGAGGTTGTTGGAGCAGACCTCTAGAGCTCCCTTCCAGCCTCAGATAACCTGTTATTCTGTGATCATTCTCATTTCATCTGTTCTCCAGTCCATTACAGGTCAAAGAGTTCCATGCCAGAACACTGCATTGTCCCTTCTGGACTTCACTGTGACAGCGAGAAAGTGGCTAAAAAAAGGAGGATGAAAAGGATCAGAGGCACAGAGAGCAAAACCTGATTTGGAATGTCACAACTGCAGTGTAAACTCTGAGTTTTTCAGTGTAGCTCCCTGAGCAATTTAATATTATGTAAAAAAGTATTGCTACTAAGAGAGGGAGATTTTCCACTTTGGTGCTCTTACCCATATTTTCCTAGGAGATCAAGACTAATGCAAGTAGTGGAAAAGGTACGGGGGGAAGGAAGAATGAAAGAAAAATAGGACGGTCAGAGAAGCATCAGGCTGGAAAAGGGTTATTAGCGAATTCACCCAAAGATCAGTCCTGGGATTGAATTTACTTATTTTTTTCATTAATCATGATGAAGCAAAAAGCAGGAGAGTTTTCAGTTCAACACACAAATTTACAAGGCATTTTCCCTAGCAAGAAGGATCAAGCTATCACAAAGAGAGAAACAAATGACCTTGAGGCTAAAAGTATTCAAAATGAGATGAAATTTAATATGAGCTGCAAGGACCAGCAGCAGGAACATGTGCTCCAGGGAAGGAGTTAGTCGGCTGGAAATGATGGAGAAGAAAGTTCTGAGGATGTTAATCAAACGCAGTGGGGTGAGATCTCTCTCATTTAACATTCGCTGTCTGCAACACAGGTGATCACAGGCTAATCACCCCAAAATCCCTTTTTAATCAATAAAGATTGACTTCCTGTATTGACAGAGTCAATAATATGAATCATCTAACCAAATGCTGGTGTCTTCTTCTAGTTGAGAAGAATAAATAGCACCTTAAACAGCACTGACTTAACTGACTCGCTTTCTGTTGAGTCAAGGGAGTCTGGAGTAACTTGTGCCAAGATAGATGCCTCTACCCTAGTTACTCACAGTTAACCATACTCATGGACAAATGCAGCCCTGGGAAGCAGTCATTGATATTTTGGAAAGAAATGAAGAATGAATTACATTATTCAAGTCTCAAGTACAACTTTTTGTGGAACATCATGTGCAGCTCCAATCACCTGTGTTCACAAAGAACAAATTCTGCCATGACCTCATACAACAAAGATTATGAGGGTTTTCAGGGGAAGGAGAACCTCTCTGACCTAATGAGATGACTACGTGAGCTAAGTTCATGCAGCTGAACAAAGCAATGGCTGGTCATGAATTGACTGCTGTCTATAAATACACTTGGGAGGGAAATGCCAAGGAATGAGAACTATTTGAACTAAAGGACATTACTGGCAAAAGAACAAATAGAGCTAAATTAGCTATGCATAAATGCAGGAGAGAAATTAGGAGGAGTTTGCAGCTGATTAGAACAGCCTTCCATTTGGAGAAACAGAGGCAAACACTATTTATGTCATAGAGGAAGCTCATTTATTTAAAAAGGGTTTGGAGGCATGGTGGCCGTTGCCAGCAGGGCACCAGATGCAGTGCACCAATGTTATTTCTAGGTTCTCATATGCCCTCATGGGACATATTTCGTGTATGAAAGACCATCCAACTTTAATGGCAGATGAATGCATTCCAGAGGTCAAACTAGCAATTCTTCCTGGCTTTACTGCGAAGTGCAGCAAAACCCAATACCGGCAAAATGTAATAGCCCCTGACTGAATTTAGGAGCTGCCTCAGGTCTAAAATACATAACGTGGTGACGGAAATATAATGCAATCCTGTGATACCTGCAATTGTTCAGGGCTCCAATATTGTATTCAGCTGGGAAAAATTGTCAAAATCTGCAATACTGCAGTGTCAGACCTACTACTGGTTTGGAAAAGTTCCTCTAGGAGCTTCCCTTTTTCTGGTAGCACCTTATCTTTTCCGGAAGAAAAAGTTGCAATTATTTTTCCCAGGTACTCTTCACAAGCTCATCAGACCACACCCTGAGGAGGCAGTATGGGCATGTCACTCCTGAGACATTACCTAAATATTCCCAAACAACCCCTTTTGCATCTCGCACTTCTGTTTAACAGTGGTTTCTTAAGCTTTCTGCAGCCGAGTCTAGTGAAGGAGAAAATTAACTAAACAAATATGGGCAGATTTAACCAGCTTGCTCATCTGACTTTATTATTATGCTGAATTGTCTCTAAGTTCTTTGCCCAGCCTTCAGTTTGGCTGCCACTCAAGCAAGGTGCCAGAAGAGTTGAAAGCTATGATGTCTTTTGAGCTGAAAGAAGGATAAATCCCCTCTGACATAATCAGTGTCTCTTGCTCATTGTTTCTGGCTCATCCTGACCTGCAATTAGTTTTAATAGCCCAGCTAAGTTAGCTCTGATGATGTGATATCAGTATCAATCACATTAATGACCCATCTGCTAGGAAGCCAAGGCAAACTATTACCAAGACTAACTTCAGCCCATAAGAAGTCTGTGTGGCTATCAACACACGGCTGTACTGTTATTTATAAGTTAGAGAGCAGCTGATTCATGTCTGAGTGATGTTTTTAACCGAGCAGAAGTTTACACCCATCCTGTCCAAATGTAGGCTCTTAGCACCAGCATTTACTCTAGTCCTGCTGAAATCAGTAATGAGAAACAGGGACCTCCAGATGGCAAGTCAGGCCACCGATGAGCTGAATTGTCCCTGGAAGGCACTCATCATTCATTGATGGAAGCTGAATAGCCCCATAATGTAGGTACTTCATTTCAGCACTTAAAACCAGGTGGGTTGAATTTGGGCCTCTGTGCATTGGGAGCATGAGAAGAGCTAAATTCAGCAACATCACACTGTTACAAAAGTCTGTTTGTATTAAACATTTTTCTGGCCCCTATCACTGGAATGACACAGTACCTTCTATTTATTAGAATATTTATCCTCATGCCTCCACTCAGACTAATGCAAGTGTTATTATTAGACTGGGTTGAAGCATCAAAATTCTGTTTTGCGGGAAATGTCAATGTTTTAAAAACAGGTTTTGTAAAAATTAAAACAGAAATGGATATTAAAATGCAATTCTAGAAAACAGCGTTTCTGAGGAAGACTCTCCTTTGGAAAAAATTCTTAGAATTTCCAGTCTTCCATTTTAAGTTCTGCTTATTGCTGATATATGATGTGCATCTTATTTCATGGTAGCAATAATTATTGTGCTGCCTAGATTTTTAATGAGATTATTCACACCCAAGTCTCAAAACTTTTAAAAAGCTTGCACAATTATCCTGGTTTACAGACAGGGAAAATGAGGCACAGATAAATAATTTGGTAACTAAGAGCTCAGTGATAAATGCTCAGCAAATTCTCCCCTCCTCCTCTAAAGCATCTATGCCTCTTTTTTATTTAAACCTGTTACGTCCTTTTCCTCTTAGGCCACCTTTTCCCCCAGCTAATGGGATGATAGTCCCTCTCTCCATTAATGGATGCGACAAAAATTGCTGTGGAAATCACTGCGACAGGTTTGACTGGCATCAGAATTTCAAACAAAAACACATCTAGGCATTAAAAGATTCTTCTAGGACAGCCAGAAGTACAGCAGATGAGCTTAAAAAGTATCTGATCACCCTGTAAGAGGCTCTGGGTTTGTGGTATGACGCAGATTGTAAACACAGGTATGTAGAGGAAACTTTATCAGATGTTTTATCACTCAGCTAGGTTCCTTCCATCTTCCTCTAAATTACTGGGTTAGAGAGAGGTTGCTGGACTAGAGAGACTGCCTGCCAAAAAGTATTACCATTAAAAACATTACTTGAAATTAAAAGGATCAAAGAATTAGAGGACCCCTCCTAAACAGCTGCTGATCAAAGAGCCACAGAGCGAACAGGACACAATTATTATGAGAAAAGCTATCAGGATAGATGATGGACTAGAGGTGTTTCAGGTGGAAGGCAGCAGTGTTAGGAGTTAATGAATTCCCTGAAAAAAAAAAAAGAAAGAAAAAACAACAGGCAAAAGCCACTCTCATACAGCTTTATCGATTTTTCACCACACTAACTTCACATTAAGCAAGAGCAGGTCACAGCCGAGTCAGGACAAATGAAAATATAATTGTAGTCAGTGTGGGAGACTGGACTTTTTGCTATTGCATTAAAGCTGAGTCTTTGATACAGAGGCAGAAGCAAATGTTTCAGTTTTGCTTTGCTTTGCTGCAGCAGCTTTATTCAGCCTCATTTCTCAAGACACTGGTTTTTAAAGGGAGAGCTATTCTTATTTGCCACATGCATACACACTTGCTCTGGATCCAGCATATGGGAGAGCTGTGAGGTTCCTCTCCCACCATACGGGGGATAAAATGGAGCAGGAGGAACACATAAAATGGAGACAACTCTTATCCCTTGCTCTGTATCCTGCAGCTTGCGGCGGTACAGATGCCCTTGCTGGATGGCAGATGTGGGGTCACATCCCATCATCAAAAAAAAAGCATTAAACACTAGGCATATATCTTTATTAGTACATTAAACAGCCCTGTGAAGAGTTCCAGGCGCTGACTTCAATGCCATTGTGCTGTTAGAACAGCCCATGCCAAAAGCTTATTCCCCCGTGCGCTTCTTAGTCATGGGCCAGGAGTTAGTACAGGTCAGAGATCATCCCCAACACGCAGAATTGATGGGAATACCTCGTTCTGGAAAGTAGAAGAGCTAAATAATAGGAAATAATGTCGCTATGTGCCAGCTGGCGTGTGTCCCAGAGAAAGCTCCTTAAGCAATTTTAATTTTCTAACATGGGCCAGGTCTCTCACCCCCAGTGCCCTCACCTTCCTGAGCCTGGCTGAGAACGGTCTGATCCTTCTGCTTTCCCTACCGCTCACTTGGGCTCCATAGCGTAATGGTGCCTGTGCTCGCTCTCTTGCCTTTAGCAAAAAGACTTTTACAGAGTTTTCTATAAGAATTTTCCTGCCTTAAACTCCATTGACTGAAAAGGGAGCAGGAACTCTGGATGGGTTGACTTGCTTGGGGACAGAAAACTACATTTCAGGCAACCAAATTTATTAATCCATAATGAATCACTACTCTTGGATGGCGAGATGCCCTCCCCTTCTCCCTGAGCACACAGAGAAAAAATAACAAAGGCTCTCCCAGTGCAGTTCACTTTCAACAACGCTGTCATTTGCTGAGGAGTCTTATAGCCAGCAGAATTGCCAAAATGTAGATTATACATATTAAATTGTATGCTTACATGTGTGCACACCCACATGCCAGGAGGCATGTCATATATGAAAGGGACTTCATACCTTGATGTGGGTATACTAACACATACCATTCATGTCCTGGGTGGCTATTCAATAACCTTAACAGCATCTGAAAGTTTTACTAGAGTACAGTCTATTTAGCAGAAAGAAAATCCATTCTCTCTTCTTGAGCTTTTTATAGCAAAGGTGATGAGGAGCCAAGTTCAAGCAACATTAGAAGGTTCTGCCTGCACATCTCATCTTTTTCTAGGTATTTTAAACCACACTTGTCATCATAGTAACTGAGCTGAGTATCTCAAGCTGGCTTCAAAGCCCAAGCCAAGCTTTAATTCAAAGTTTTAATGCATTTTTCAGTATGCTGGAACATTAAAATGAAGTAGAAACTTTTTTCTGAGCTGATGCAATTGCCGAGTGCTCTGATCGGAGAAGTATTTGCTCTTCATCGGGATATACTTACTGACTTAGAGTGCATCTGCTTGGGCTGAAACTCATTGTGTTTTGTCTTATTTTTTAAACAGAATCACTGAAGAGCCAGGGATTTTCATACTGATGAAAAGAAACTTCTCATTTGGATGGGTTTGGTTCTTCATTTCTATAGATTCACTTACTGTTTGCCCCATACAAGGTGAGAGAAGACCTCTCTCCCACACAGTAGGAACAAAGAACTACAAGGGAGCGTAAGTCATCAAGACCGATTCCCACCCCAAGAGTGCAGGCAATGGTGCAATAACAGATGGTTCTTCCAGAAAAGGCTACATCCTTTCAATTCCAGAAACCCCAGAACTCCATAATAGGTGTAAGATTTTTTTAGAAAAGATTGAAAGTCCCCAAACTACACGGTATCTAGAGAGCCCTTGGCTAGTATACAGCCCAGCTGGAGACCAAAGACCTTTTCAGCTCTTCTGGTTTGAAATTAAAATATGCTTTAGAGGTATGTTTTTCTTCCAATAGCAAAGACTCTCTTCTAGTAAAGCAATATTCAACATCCAAGTGGGAAATGTTTGTGATTTTGAGCTGAAAATTTTCTGCTTCGGTTCTCTTTGCCGAGCCATGCACAGAGGTGAAGGGAAGAGAAACAATATTGTATTGGGTTTACATGTCAAGGGTTTTTAGAGGGGGGCTACAGGGGTGGCTTCTGTGAGAAGCTGCTAGAAGCTTCACCCATGTCCAATTGAGCCAATGCCAGCCGGCTCCAAGATGGACCCACCGCTGGCCAAAGTTAAGTCAATTCGCTATGGTGGTAGCACCTCTGGGATAACGTATTTAAGAAGGGGAAAAAAAACTGCTGCGCAACAGCAGCCAGAAGAAAGGAGTGAGAATATGTGAGAAAAACAACTCTGCAGACCCCCAGGTCAGTGCAGAAGGAGGGGAGGAGATGCTCCAGGCACCGGAGCAGAGATTCCCCTGCAGCCCGTGGGGAAGACCACGGTGAGGCAGGCTGTCCCCCTGCAGCCCAGGGAGGTCCATGGGGGAGCAGATCTCCACCTGCAGCCCGGGGAGGACCCCACGCCGGAGCAGGGGGATGCACCCCAAGGAGTCTGACCCCATGGAGAACCCATGCTGGTGCAGGATTCCGGCAGGACCTGTGACCCTGTGGAGGAAGAGGAGCCCACGCTGGAGCAGGTTTGCTGGCAGGACTTGTGACCCCGCAGGGGACCCACGCTGGAGCAGTCTGTGCCTGAAGGACTGCAGCCCGTGGGAAGGACTCACTTTGGAGAAGTTCATGAAGGACTGTCTCCCGTGGGAGGGATCCCACACTGGAGCAGGGGACGAGTGAGGAGTCCTCCCCCTGAGGAGGAAGGAGCGGCAGAGACAACAAGTGACAAACGAACCCCAACCCCCATTCCTGGTTGCCCTGTGCTGCTGGGGGGGGGAAAGGTAGAGAAATTGGGACTGAAGCTGTGCCCGGGAAGAAGGGAGGGGTGGGGAGAGGTATTTTAAGATTCAGGGTTTTTTTCTCATTACCCTACTCTGATTTTGATTGGCAATAAATTAAATTAATTTTCCCTGAGTCGAGTCTGTTTTGCTCATGACAGTAATTGGTGAGCAATGTCTCCCTGTCCTTATCTCAACCCATGAGCCTTTCATTGTATTTTCTCTCCCCTGACCAGCTGAGGAGGTGGGCGGGATGATAGAGTGGCTTGGTGGGCACCTGGCATCAAGCCATGGTTCACGCACCACAAATATTTAGATGATCTGAGTGTTTGTAATAAGGAATGGAAGGCTGAAACTGGACAAAAAAGTCTGTTCGGGTTCTTTCTTCAGGCCCTTTTCACTCTCCTGAGTGCTCTAAAGCAGGAAAGATTTTTCTCCCTAGCTAAGAGTTTTCAACCATTAACCCTGAACCTCAACCTATATCTCAGGCACTTCCACGTAGCATCAACAGAATCAAAGCAGGCTTTATGTACTTTCTGACACCTCCTTTCCTAAAGTTTGAAGTCAGTTTGTGATAGGATGCCTTTGTTTTCGTTACGGTAGGCTACCTTCACTTTCATTACAGGTCAAGAGATGACTGTGAGGTTGAGTGTACCTCCACTGCATCTGAGTTCGTGTAAGATCTTGGACCTGAAGAGATACAGTAACATCAACATGTCACCTGGAGATAAAAACTGTGATCAAAGACATGTGATTACCTCAGAAGGTGTTATGCAAGCATGGTCAATTGTTTTCTGGGCTTAAACAGGTATCTTCATGAAGTGTTCTGCTGGAGTATGCAGATAGACATATACATTGTCACTGTCCCTGGCATAGTTGACACTGTATTATGCTTAATGAGATTATGTTTTATACCGAAAGAATCATGCTCTAGAACTGCCTAAGCCTTTCCATGATCTATCTACAGGGAAAGCCTAGACATATAGCTAAGATAAAATGCCTCAACTACAGACATAATCCCAACTAATCCTCAGATTAGGCGGCATGACTCTCACCTTTAGAAGTGTTGAGGATTACACAGGACATCTGTACCAGAGCAAGGAAGAGATCCCAGATTTCCTAGATCCCAAGTAAGCATTCAAACAATTAGCCCATGCTTCCCTTACTAAAAGTAGTTTCCTTGTAGGTAATTAGTGAAAATCCCCAGCGCACACCACTGAAAAGCAGACTTAGCAAAAAAGGAGACAATGTGAAGGGCAGTACTGAACTCAGCTGCAAGAGATTGAGATGCATCCCTTTACTTCTGTCTTTCCTCCATGGAAAGCACAATTAATAGGAGCCAATGAGGCTTGGAGGCATTTCTGCCGTCTCTGTGTGATCTGAATCTCAGTTTCTGTGAATATTTGCAATTATTTCAGTAGATCATGATTTTGCCAAGAGAGCACCAGAAAAAGAGAAAAGCCTCCCTGTATTGCCAAGCTGATCAAATCATACTTTTGGATACTGTTTCAGGAGAGACCTTGAGCACACAGTGCCTGGAATAAACTGACTGATATTCGCTCCACCAGTTTGGGGTTTTTTTTGCTAAGAATGGGAGATCTGTGTTTGAGTCAGCCCTTGGCTGGTTTTCAGGTCTGGAGAATGGCTGAAAGAGTTTTCCTGGAAACCTAGTGCCTTTCTCCTACTTCATGACTCTCTTTCTATAGCTCTAGTAATTTCTGGACTTGCCGAGTTAATTAGTGTGTGTAATTGGGCATTCCGGTAGAATGCAGCAAACCCAGTGAGAAGCAAGCAATGCTTAAAAGTTCAAAGCTTACCTTTAATTCAGCCAGCCTTCTTACATATTCAGCCTTGTTTCGCTCTATCAGTCAGTTGCTGAACAGAAGGATAACACTCTTTATTCCAACCTCATACTTACCTAGCCCCCGGGCAGCTCCAACCCCCTCCTTTTAATTATCACTCCAAAAGCATAGAGCCCACGGTTACATGAGTCACAAATTATATCTCCCGGCAGTGCATAAAGCTCCTTTTCACACCTACAGAGGATGAGTCATTAAAAAATAGAAAAAAAAAAAAAGGAAATTCAACATTCCCCATCGATAGAAGCGGAAGGAAAAACATCAAAGAAGAAATTACTGATGGACATATCACCCCAAGTATAGCCAGATCCCTTTGAAATGGACAAACAATGGACAAACAGTTTTTGTCTCAAAAAGTGCCTTAGTAAGGTAACAGAGCTATTAAGTTCTCACTACAGCTCTGCCCCGCTGTTCTTTAGTTGAGAACAGCAGGAAAAGTCAATCTTGCAACAAGGGGAGGGAAGGGAGATAGACCATGTGGGGAAGACCTGAAGCATCCTCCCATGTAAACTAGGAATTTGTTCCCTGTGCTTGAGAAGATTAAGCAGGGAGGGGAGAGACACAGCACGAGAAGTATTGAAGGTTGGGGGTGAATGCAACATCAAAAGTTACTGCTTGGACCTGGATCTCAAACAGAAACTGAAGGCATCTGTGGTATGTCCACTATATGTAGGCATAGGGTGGGTAGGAGGAGACCTCCGGTCCAATCTCCTTCTCAAAGCAGGGCTGACTTTAAGAGAAAATCAGGTTGTTAAAGGTCTTAGCCATCTTGATGTAGGTCATTCATTCTGTACGTACAGGAGATAAATGGACAATCTAACAGGCTCACAGGAGGATGGGGGTGAACACACTGCCAAAATGTTTCCCTGGGGACATCATCATCTGTCATGTCATTGGTAGAGGGTTATTTGTCACCCAGGGACCAATTGGGAAATTTTATATCAATGGTTTTGTTTTGGGGTTGTTTTTTTTTTTTAAATTGTGCAACTCTAGTTCATCGAAAAGGGAGATGTTTCCAGGAACATACGCAAGGAAGGGAGATTTCCCTCCATCTAGGATGTTACCAGATGAACTCCTGCCTGTTGTGTTATTTGGTGGTGATTAATAAAATCTCAGGAGTGATGCTTCTAGTGAAGATAAATTTCAGCTAATCAGGTAAATAAACAAACGTTAGAGGAAAAGACTGTGGGGAAGCAGAGAGATCCATCAGCAAATGCCAGCTCAGAAAAACAATTCTTCCGAACCAGAATGTGCTGAGGAAGCTGTATGGAAAGCCAAGCCTCTTAAAGTACAAAATACCTCACATTTCTACATCCTAAATTTAAGAGAGATTGCAGTAAAAGCACAATACATGCAGTTGTTCTCTGTCAGTCTACAAACAGGTCTCTTCTGCCTTAAACATCTCCGGAGTGCTTTGTGGCTTTATGTCCTTGTATTGCTCTGCTTGTTCTCCACATCAGCCCTCTCCTTTGGCAAAGTTTGAGACACTGACACCTGAGCTCTTTTCAGTACCAGAAGTTCAGAAAAACACCCCTTTTTCCTTCTCCTCCTCCCCTTGTCAACCAAGGCAAGAATGTCTTTCCTCTCTTTGCTCCTCTAGGAGCAAGAAAATAAATATCAAAACCTTTTGAGCCTTGCTCTTTCCATAATATATACATACACTAGCTGAAGGCTATAAAAGTATTTGTTCTTAAAATCCTGTATTTTCATGTTTCCTTTTTGTTTTCTTCATAGTGTTTGTAAGAATTTCATGTGGCTGTGATTTTAAAATCAGAATAACCACATTGTCCAGTAGGCAGGACCCTAATTTTTCATGAAGTAATTTCTCAGATCAGCTAAGAAAGTCAATGCCAAAGATATTTAAGATTTTAAACTGACATTGGAAAAGCATGGGCCTGAACTATGGTAAAAGACAGAGCTAGCTGCTTTAAAATCGGCTGGAGAGAAGTTAACATGTTGGACAGATGTTGTCCAGTCCAAATGTTCCTGCACTCCTGATCCTACAGCAAGAAGATCTGCAGATCTTCAGAAAAACCACTCAGCTGATGACAAGTGTCATTTTACAGGATCTTGTTCCTCCACAGCATGACTCAGAGTACAGTGCTTAATAAGACGGGAACTGAACTAAGCGTAGCTATTTAATGGGGTTAATACATCAGGGTGCGTGCATGCTGAAAGACCATGACGCAAGCTCTTGGTCTGCCTCACACCGGTCCCACCTCTCCCAAAGGACACCGCCAGCCAGCCAGAAACAGAAAAGCCAGTTTCTTGCTGTATCAATACATGTATTGCCCAAGAAAGGATTACATGGGGAAGGAGGAATTTGTTCTCCAAACTCTACGTATATGCCTACGTTAATAGATTAAAACATCTGGCACTGAAGCCAACTGGCTTATCCATACTATTGAACTCTCTTTCCTTTCCAAAGCAGGCTGGGATCCATGCTGCCTGCTGAGATGTTCCCTGGCCCATTTTATCTCCTAAACTATGCCTAAGATTTGTTGGAGAATGTTGATACAGACCAAAATCATCACCATTCTTACAATTTAGCTGTGTGGAAAACATAACTTCAGTGCTCGAAAACATGGTATGGCAAGGCTTAATTTGCTAATATAGGTAAGAAGGGCTCTTGATGACTTTTCTCACATCCCTAGAGATGATCCCTCTAGGCATGTGGGTGTTTTGGTGTTGCCTGGACTGTTTAACTTCATGCTGGACTGGAATGAGCACAAGACAAATCCATGGTCTTCCCCATGGTGTGGGTGGCCGAGTAATCTGCTTGTGAAGCCATGTTCCATGCTTTCTTCTGGCCCAAGCTAATTATTTCCTATATCATAACACAGTTTGAACAGGAAAGGTGGCAAATACTCCTTCGCTCTACCTTACTGATCCTAGCAAACATATGAATGATGGAGGCTTGAATTTGGAGTCAAAGAAGACCCCACTCCCTTGGCAAGGGCTTTCACTGGCGAGGTACAATAGAAAGACTTATTCTGGCCTGATTTCAGAGGAAACTCAAGAGTGAAACTGTTTGGTGCCTCAGTCTGTCAGTGGGAACCAGATTTTCTGAGAAGAAAGGCTGGATCAGCACCTCAGGTGACTTCAGAGGAGAAACCCAGTCAGGGTTTGGCTCTTTCCCACTCTCCCAGGCCAATTCGGGATATGTGCAGAAGCTCTCAGCTGCTGGACATTGCTAGGAAAAAAGGGAGGTGCCTATGGAGCCATCAGCTGTCAGATAGTGTTGGATTATTATCCAAACATATTGGATTTAGTTATGTAAATTCTACTTAAATAACTTCTCATGTGCCTGAATCCTCCACTGAGCGTGGCTGTGGGTGTGCTACCCATTCATAACCTCACCCGTTTAACCTGGACCTAGTAGGGAACAGTTTGCTTTTGCTTGTTTGCATACATTCATCTTTTTCTTCCTAGCTTTGTGTTGCAAGAACTAAAATGAAATAAAGGCTGCTTTATTCTGGAAGTTAGGAAATACTGAAGGTGGTATGAATGTTTCTGTCTTGGTGAGAGCTCCAGTCTAGGAAAAACTGAGACAGTATGGTGTTGTGCTTTTACAAAGCACTGGGGGGGACAGAAGTCCAGCGCTAACCCATTAAACTAAGTTCTGACCATAATACTGACTCCTGCCTAGCTGCTGGTTCCTTCTTCATCTTATCTTCTTCCCATCCTTGTGATAGTTAACGGACATTAATTCATCCTGACTTTCCAGGGAAAACAAATATCAGTCATTAGCTACGGGAAACCCCAAATCAAGTAATTATTACTTGCAATGTGGTAGTACAGAATGCCCCTAGACAGGGTGAGGGATTCACTGTGGTTGACAACACTCAGACATGTAGAACAGGATTCATTTCACCTACCAAGAGGGTACATACCTATGTCTCAGTCTATCATCTCAGATTTGCTTTATGGTCAACAAAGAAAAAGAAGAACTTTCAGGGCACATTTCGTCTAAACTTGTTTCGTTATTGACTTTAGCCTGAGATGAGGTGATGAAAGGAGTCTTGCACCTCTACATAGCATTAGCTTCCCTTTGCAAAGTGGGAATGTAAAATTACTACATTGACATTCTGCATCATGGGGAAAAAAAGTTTAAAAGAGGGACAGAAAGTGCCTGAAGCCTTGTCTTCCACACACTCATCCACATTTCACTTGTGTGACAAGGAACCACAGCCTCTCCAAAAATCTCTACCTTGTCATAGATCTCCACAGGTGTCAAGTCCCTCAATGACACAGCAAATCATGATTATCCAGTGGCAATAGCTGATGTAAAAAGAAGAGCATTCACACCCGCTGGTTCCCTTCTGCAGGTGTCAGGGTCACGGAGTGGAACAAGGTAGGCTCAGCACAGACTGAAAGGTCACGCTGATGCATCCAGAGCTCAGAAAACCTCATCTCCAGGCTATCTTAGAAAACTCCCTAACCTATACTCGTTTTCCACCCTGCTCCACACGTCTGTGTTTCCTGTCACTTGTGTTCTCTTAATTGCTTGGTTCCAAATGGTAGTGAATTTCTAACAACATACTTTTTCCTTTTTGGCTTGATTATTTAATAATCAAGTATTTAATTTTTCAAATTAAGAAACAAGATTATCAGCCACTGATTTGTCCACCAATGGCTATAACTTTGCTCCCAGAAAAATGTTTTCAAACAAGCCATTTAACCTTTTAGGCTGATGGTTGCACAGCTGTGGATTTTGAAGTGCAGAAAGGTGAAAAGAGATTGGACCAAAAAAAAGTCTAGAGCTACTATCACCCAAAGAAGTGTGCTTTGAGAAGTTTTGAGGATCTGTATTTCTTCCTGCCATTGACTGTCTGTGCAGGCCTGTCCTTGTCTTAGAGGTTTTTAACTCTTAATAAAATACAGGAAGTACAATAATAATCTATTAGACATCACTGTTAATTAAACAGCACAATGCAGAAATCTTCTTAAGGGATTATCTGCGATAGAACCTCAGGATTAATGCTGCTTATGCTCAGAGGTTCATATGACAGACCACCAAAGTAGTGGGTATGCGGTCTGCAAAATAAATGATATTATTTAATAATCAAGTACTTAATTTTGCAGATTAAGAAACAGAATTATCAGACACTGATTTGTCCACCAATGGCTATAACTTTGCTCACAGAAAAAGCAGGATTAGTCACTGATTAGAAAGAATCAAAAGTTTAAAAAATCAATATGATATTGCTCAGGCAACACAATTTGAGTCCTGTCTTTATTACAGCTTCCCATACGGGGCCTTCTAGTTTGTATTTTCTCTAACTGGGAAGTGGGAATAATAACATATCCCATATCATAATCCCAGGAGAATGTATTGCTTTAAGTTATCTGAGTTTTATCTGTGTATATATAGATAATATAACATGCTAGGTACCATTACATTTAGTGCTCCAAACATACTCCTTTGCATTAAAAACATAGACAATGTCTCTCATAATGCTTTGCTTCCTTATCTACTCCCCTGGGAAAAATCTTCTCCCCTGGGAAAAAGCATGTAAATTGGAGTGCTGATTTGGTTGGATTTTCTTTTGATATATCTATTCCCGAGCACTGTGTGTTAGAGAAAGGAAATCAAGTGTACATGCTTCATTCTTGGAATGGAAAGTGTTGCTCAAAGTAATTATGAGGGAGAGGGGAAAGAAAAAAGAAATGTATACTGTACATTTAAGGCAAATAAGGCAAATATAGCACTTTTAGGAAATGAAGCTGAAATGAAGGAATCAGATTTGGTGTCTTAGATAGAGCTTAATCTCAAAATGCAGTTTGCTGTCAGGAAGGCTCAGTCTCGGGGCTGCCTGGGTGCTTCTCCTCTGACCTTCTGCTTTCCAGAGGCCAGTGATAAAATGCGATGACCAGACAGCTAGCAACAAGCAATAAAAGAGTAGACCCTCAGGGAGAGTTATGAGAAGGAGAGATAGTGTGATAAAGGAAGACAGAAAAATCGTAGTGGAATTAGCAAACAATAGCAATAACAGAAGGAAAAGTCAATAAATACAGAATTGATTTTCTGATGTTCTCTCTGTGTGTGTGCAATGCTACTAACTGTGACTTTTTAATCAGTTGAGCCAGTCTGTATTGGTTAAGTATTTTTCTGCCTGAATAACACTGTAGCTTGAATACCTTAGCATCTGAGCTGTCTTTGCATATTATTTTATCTCCCATAAGGTTCAGCTGAAAGAGGAGACCTCAACCTTTACAACTGAGAGATCAGATGGGAAAGAAAGAATGACTGTTAACAGTATTCAAAGGAGAAATAATTTCCCTTGTGCACCAAACTCATCAGTTTGGGTTCAATTTATAAAATAACTTTTCTCATGACTGACAAAAAGCTTGTGGTCGTTTCTTTTGCTCTTCTTTCACAGCCAAAGGGGAGCTGAAGAGAAACAGACTGAAAGAAGGTATTTTCTGAAGCTTAATGAAATCTTGCAGCAGGATTAACAATGAATTGAAAAGGGGGCAGCTCTGAAGCAGGGGCTTTCTGAAGTGTGCTTCTAATATTCTATAGAAAATGTATGTGAATTTTCCAGTCAGCCACAGAGACTCAGTAATCAACACTGCTCACCGAGCAAAGTTCAAACAGAAAAATCCAAAGATGTAGCCTAATTCTTGTTTACTTATTTATAGCTATCTATAAAAACAGAATGGGATTTCACATTTTAATACACTGAAAGTTCCCTTTATAACAGCTGTGTTATTTTTTACATTCTTTTCCACTTTTTTACTGTCTCTTTTTAAGGAAACAAGTGAACCAGAGGGCCAGTAAAGCAATGTAAACTGCCGTACACTACCCATATACTACACGTGATTGTATAACAGCACACTGGTTAATAGCTACTGGTTTTTTTCCTTCCAGATTTTGTCTTTAAAGTGTGAGGTTCACAATTTGTGACCACCGTGTGCATGCACAGTCACTGGGCAAGCAATTAAAATAATGTATTTATAGTGGTCTGGTCCCATGACCCTGGCAGTCACTGGAAAAAACATTCTCACTGACCTCAGTAGATTTTAGCCCAGCTGGTTCATACAACGTTCCCACCACCATGAGCCAGCAGAACCGGTTCAGAAAGAAATCTGATCTTCAGTTTGGTCTCCAGTGTTGTGGTGGCAAAGTCAATTGGTCTGGCTGGAAACCAGTAGGGTGGAGGAAGAGCTAGACTGGGCCATACAGACATGACTCCAAAGTCACATATTACACCACGGGAGACTGCATTGCAAAGGTGACGACTGAGGACTCTCTCTATAGACATAGAAATAATAACTCAGCCAGTTTCTTCTGCAAAGGGCTCTGGGATCCTCCTGGATGGAGACGGCTCACTAGGTATCCATGGCAGTGCCACGCTGCAATCCCACAAACTAGCCCTGAGCTGGCTGGGACTTCCCTGCAGCACGATGTGCATGTGCTGGGGGATGTTGGCTTTAGCCGCAGCACGCTGCTCTGCCTGGGAATTGAGCCCCATCGACTGAGTCTGTTGCACCCTACTCCAGACCCATCTGGTGTGAATTCAGCTCAAGGGCATAGATGTTGCTGCCTTGGAAGGTGAATGTTCCACGATGTCAGTGTAGCGCTCCCCCAAAAGGACCCTTATATATGTATAAAGACTGGTAAAATAGGTTATGTTGTAACACACTACTTCCATTCCCTTCCCTAAGCCCTGGGTTAAATGTCCAGCAGATATGTACTGCTGACTTCTCTGCCTCTCCTACCAAACAGAGAGAATCTATTCTGTCCTCAGCTACTGATAACTCTGATAATCTGTCTTTTGTCCTCTTCCCCTGCTGTCTTGCCTGTGGTCATCCAGGTTGCAATTTAGCAGGTCCCACCTCCCTCTGACATCTCCCTTTGAGGCCCACCTCCACCTAATAGGTGCCCCTCACGTCCCTGCACTGCTTTTAGCTGCTGGAAGTCCTTTTGCCCTCTGCAGAGCTTGTGTGCACATTTTCCATAAGGGAAGGTACTGAATTCTTCTTCCTGGCCATTAAGTTTGCACCGATCAATCTTTTATTTCCTTCCTGTTAATCTCACCCTCCTATTGCCCCTTTATGCCATCCCATACCCCTGCATAAGTGAGGGTTGATGGTTGCTATTCACCCTGTCTCCTTGCACCCCAACATCCAACTAATTGTTTATGAAGCTAAACCTTGGGGCACCCATAGAAACTGGGATCCCTCACCTTACATCACAGAAAAGAACTGAAGAAAAGGCAAAATTAAGAGTAGTTACACTGAAGATGAATGTCAGTGGCCTCACTGATCATTGGATCTAAGCCTCTTGCATTTACACCCAGTGCTATTCCCTTTTGCTTTCCTTCAGGAGATGTGTGTTTGTTTACATATATATGGATTATATATAAGCATAAACTACCTGCTGTGTGTAGACAGGGAAGTTATGATGATGCTGAGCTGTCACTGCAGACCAAGCAAGGCTGGAGAGACATAAGAAGCCCCCAAAATTCTGCTTGTTCATCTTTCTCACCAGCACCCCTCCATTCTGCTGTCAGCAGGATCCCCACACCTCTACAGTGGGATAATTAGAAATGTCAAGCAGCAAATTCCCTCTGCATAACAAACCAGGCAGCAAGTCGAGGCGGGCAGGGTGTGTCTTTTTGGGGGGTTGAGAGGCTTTCTTGGCTTTAACACCGACGCTGATAGCACCTGCTGTTCCTTCTCCCCCTTGTAGGTATCACTTCCATCACCCCAAGTGACCTATGGTTCTCTCTCCTGAAAGTGCCTTTGAAAGCCAGAGGGATAAGAAAGAACACACACAGGATCGATTAGAAAGAAATCGGTACCCATCTGCAATTTTTGGTCTGGCACTTCTTGGAGCCTGATAGGAACCAGCCACCTCTGGCTGGAGAGTAAAACTTCATGAGAGGTTATCCCAAAAATCTGGATACTAGCAGGGAGGGGAGAAGTGCATCTTGCTTAGTTCCCTTACGCAAACTGTGACTGTGCTGTGGGAGGATTAGTCAGAGCCACTTCCAGGTGACAGATCTCAGGAGGATTTGGTCACACCTGCAGGTATGATGATGCACAGGAGCTTTGGAACCAGAAGTGTATGTATTTTTTAGAACTAAATACCATGTATTACTCACCAATGTGTATTATGATCCCCAGTTACTTTATGCAAGTTCTGTGCAGAAGGGAGAACAGTCATCCCTGGGGTGGAAGGCTCGCATTCAAACCCCTTCTCTGCTGGGAAGGACATTTTGGTTCAACAGCAAAAAAGTTTGAAGAAACTTTTCCTCTCCTCTCTACCCAATAAGTCATAGCTCAGATAAACTCAAAGTTAGTGGTTATTTTCTTTTCGAAATAAAAATATATGCATTTGAAAGTGCGTAATTTTGTTTCATACAAAGGAAAACACTTTTCTGTGGGATGCTTGCTTGAAACAGGCAATAAAAAAAGCAGGAAAGGAAATAATGAGCGTGATTACTGAGTTTGTTCAGTACACTGTCGTGGTTCAAAATTCAGGCTCAGAATTAAAGCAGAGACTGGATTTTCATTCAGGTCTTTTAAATGCTGGCAGAGTGCCTAGCCCATGCTGGAGTTAAGCTCTTCCTGGTCTTATCACTGAAGTTGTTCTGCTTTGCCTGATATATTTACAGCAAGTGTAGATGGAGACCGTATTTTGCAGGTGTGTGTGCTACCCAGCATGTTTTAAAACCTATTCATTGCTATCTTCATTTCAGTGAATATTTACACATTTCTATGCAGAGCAAAACAGCATCAATGGGCAGAAACCTTGCAGTGTCCTGTGTGAAGCACTTTTCTTCTTGAGAGAAAGATTTTCTTTATTCAGAGAGGGGAGTTTAACCCACAGCATGGTTCACCAAACAGTTATTGTCCCTGAGGGTAATTGCAGAGGTTTTATTGTAAGTACAAAATAGTGATTAAACATAACTGCATTAAAATATTTAGCCAACGTCATTAGAGAAACGGGTAACAAATTTATTGCTGTGGCAACACAGGGATACTCTGCACCATGGGGAGCTAGAAGAAAAAAAATCCAACCAGCCTTTTGTTTCCTTCCCCAAATAGATAGGAATGCAGCAAATATATTCCCAGCATTAAGAGGTGCTGGCTATCGCTCCTTGTTAGTGATGTCAGTGTTGAGCTTAGCACCGTGGTGCAAGGAAAATTTGCCAAACACCACAGGGGTGGCACAGAGGACTTTGTCGGTGCCTGGAAAGCAGCAGAATTTCTTTGTTGACTTGAATGGGCTTTATAAAAATAATGAATGGATAGATGGCTAAAGAGAGCACATGTGAATAGATGTTTCCATCTGCAGATTAATTATCTTTGGGTAGAGTCCATCATTGTCGTCCAACACCTTCTTTTCAGTGGGAAAAAGTGCATCCTTTAGGCAAAAATGTTTTTGCAAACTTAATGACTGTTTATTTCAGCAAAGAAGAGAGCTGTCCTGCTCTCCACATCCCTAACGTCTTCTCCCCATTCTCTTGGGTTATGTTTGTGCTTGACCCAGAGCTCAAATTAAGCTCTCAAATCTCAACAGCTCTTGAGGGACAAAACAAGCAGGCAAAACTATTTTAATACGTGACTCTGTCTATGGCTACCAGGGCTGGTTTAATTGCTGCAAAAGCCAGAACAGCTGAAAGGAAAAAATCATTGCAGGTAAAGCAGGAAAAACCATCTAATGTTGAGACTGGTTACATGTTATATGTAGGGACACAGACTGAATTTTTCATTTCTAAAATAGAAGTGGGGCACATAAATAGAGAATCGGCAGTCATCAGGAGAAACTGTCTCTCAAAGGGACAACTTGTTGGTGATTAATTGATACATAATAGTGTGAGATTCCCTTGCACAGGGGTAAGAAAGCAGGCATCAGTCCATCAGTCAAATCTTGTCCCTGGGAAAGCCACAGGTCCTACAGCCGCTGCCTCCCCAGATACCACTTCTCCCAGGCGCAATCCCATGGGCCATTAGTCTTTGGCCTCTGCCAAAAGTGGCTGTTGACTAGGATCTCAGGAAAGATGGAGGGAATGTTGCATCGTCAAGCTGATTTGTGAGCTAAAAACCCAATAATGGCCATGGGGACTTCAGGCACGCTCATAGTGAGCCACATGAATCTCTAGATAGACTTGCAAGCACCAGATCATATTCCCCAACTACCAAAACTTAAATTTCTAAACTAGTTGACTAGTTGACAGTCACAGTTCCAACCTGTCTTTTCTTTCTTTAATCAAAATAAGACTGAAATTAAAAATTATTAACCACTAATAACCTCAATTTTTGACAGAACTACTTCGGTGAGAACCTGAGTAAAACTAGATAGAAGTTTTAGGGTTTGGTCAAAAAATAGGATGAGATCACATCATCCATCAATGTAATATGTCCCTCTTGGGTGGAGCATGATGCATTATTTGTAATTTGATAGTATTCAATGGCTCCAAATGAGACCAGGGTCTGACAGAGAGATTTCCTAGCTCTGGCCAACACACTGGGTTATAATCAATTTATATCTCACAATTCTAACAGGTGAGAAATACAGGGAGAGATTCTCCTTTCAATGGCGCACTGCAAGTGCTATGAATTGAGATCGGCAACCTTCCAGGAATGCCCGGTTTTATGTACATGCTGTGATCTGCAGTTTCCAAGCTTTTGAATAACTTCATCTGATAAAATAAACAAAGCTGCTACCTCACAGACTAAAATAGAAACCCCACAGAAAATACCAAGGATGCAAGTGCTAAAACGATCGCAGGCGACACAAACTGCTGGCAAATGTGAAAACTGACGTCATCCTTCATTCGTACATATTCCCTGCCTATAAAAATAACTTTAAGCTAAGCAGGCCATCTCTTGTCATGGAACTGTGATTCAGTTCCCTGTGCATCTTGCAACATCTACAGAAATATGGCTCTGGCAAGCGGTGCTTTAGAGAGTCTTGGACCAGAACCTTGTAGGAGAGGCAAGGTATCAAGGGAAAAGTAGCAGCGATGAATCCAAATACCAAGGATGGGCTGTCTGATGGACATGAGGTGGTATGTTGAACCCTTAGCACTTCTCCAATTGGCTGGTGTAATCCTGGAGATGCTGCAAAGGATCGTGTAAGGAGGGGAAGACTGGTAGGAAGCTGATGGTGTATAAGGGGTAAAACTGATACAGTCTGGTGAGATTTCAATTAGAACAATAAATACATTGCAGCCTTGCTGCATCTCTTTCAGTTCTTGCAAGTGCTTCAGGGATGGTGCTGATTTACTGCATATTTTGGAGGCCCCCCACACACTGCTGAGTCATACAAAGTACTGAAGGAAGAACCTCAGAAGTCTTTGAGGGATTGAAATGTCCGAATTTCCATTAACCAGGAGAAAAATAGGAAATTAAAACCCCAGCGGTAGCTTTGCAATCTCAATAAGTACAAATCTCTTGTTGTTTTGCAAACTAGGGTATTAGTGACATTAATGAAGCAACTTCATCTTCCTGAAGTACCATCCAACACAGGTGCAGGACACATGGGAAAGTTTGCTACATGGGACAAAGGGAAAGGCAGAAGGACAAGGGAGGAAAGAACACATATTAGAGCTGGATTTTTGTTGACAGGCCTTTATATAGGACTCGTGATTTTTTTTTTTTTTTTTTGAAAGTTGCCTGTCTCTCCTTGTCAGCCTCATGCTCGAAAATGTCAATAATAGTAAACAAGGCACTCCATCCTTTGCCCCAGGAGCTACATGGATTCTCAGCTGGAGATATTTCCTGTATAAAAGCTCAAAGCTCCAGGAATCTTTCTGAGAAGAATAGAAGTAATAAGATCAGGAGATGTTGCATGTAGTCAGTAACAGTGCTCTGGGCAGGTGACACCTCCCCTTTGGGGAACTCAACACGAAAGAGAGAAAGGATGGGAAATGATACAGCCCTTGAAAAATGCCTGATTGATGGTCGAGCAGGAGTCACTATTGAAACAACAGGACATTTGACATCTTGGCCACAATTCTGAAGCTGATCCAGGTCTTTTACTTATTACCCCCAGCTCCATCCATCTAGCTGTTGCTCAGCCGTCAATGGCTACCCCTGTATTTTTCAATTAAGGAATATTTTCTGGCACTGAGGCTGCCAGGCATGGAACAAGCCACATCTATACTATTACTCTTTTACCCTCCAAAACAAAGAAGCCACTTCCAAGCTGCAACTGCATTCAGTCCCCAACCCTGGGTGAGTCCCTGCTCCTGCTCAGGAGTTGTTGAGGAGTGTGCTAGTTGGCCCAAGAGGATGCTAGCAATCCAATGGGATAAAAAAAAAAAAAAAAAAAAAAATTTCAGCACCTAGCGACATTCCCTGACACATTTTAATTTACTGCTGTAGACGAAGCCAGCGTGAAACAGGTCATGGTTTAACAGCAGTTCTGTTTATAAAGGGCGAGCAGATGATTACTGGTGTGAAATGTGTTGCAAACATTAAAGTGCACATCATGCATTACAAACACCTTCAGACGAGGTTTTTCAGACAGTTCTAGGAAACCTGCTGATTTGCATATTAGTTACAATTTATTCAGCTGTCAGCAGTGACATATTAACCATTTAAAAGTGTTAAAGGAGACGTTTTTAAACAGACTGCAGAGGCTCCAGTATCTGATCTTAAGTAACTGTAACAGCTTCATTAGAGTGGAGTTGCGCAAATCATCGGTGGGAAGGTCAAGACCCTGTCCCATCAAGCCAGATCTGCAGCTCAGGCCAGTTGATGCTGCCTAGAAAACTTCCATAGCTTTGTCTAAGGCACAATAAGAAACTGGGGTCATCTGAGGTAGGTTATTTGGGTATTTTTCACAGGCTGTAGGGGAGCTTCAGGTAGCTCTTCACTCCATGAAGGTGTATGGAGATGGATTTTGGAGAGACCCTGGTGAAAGGGAGGAGAAGCCTGCCTTCACTGGCAGAAGAGATTGTGCAAGGCCTCGAATTCAGTGAGGACAGATTAAGAAGCAGAGGTGGAATTTGGACAAAGTATGAGAATATTAACAAGACATTGAAATATGATGCAGCAAGATGGGGACAGCGTAGGAGATATTCACTTCAGAGGTCTCCGTACTCCTCATCACCCAGAAAGGGAGGAGTAGAGTGAAAATAGCTCCAGGATAGCTACGGTACACAAGAATTCCAGGCTGTTTCTGCCACCAAACTGGCACAGTCATGTCTCTCTGCCAAATGGCCAGCTGAACAGTCCCCATGTTGCCCACCCAAAGTGTTTGCGCTGCACTGCTCTTTGGCTTGTCCATCACGGCAAGGCTTGAGGCATGCCGTAAGAAATCTCTGCTCTGCAGCCGACAGGCATTGCAATGGTACAACCCATCATCAAAGACAGGGCTAGGGACGTTGACTTTCAAATGTAACCTTATGTCTCCCTGTCATAAGCAAGCAGGGATAAAATTAGAAATGGCTTGCTTTGGTTCATTAGCTATGTCTGGGGATCTCTAGTGGTAGGAAACATTCTTCACTAATGAGCAAGGGGAGGGGCAGAGACATAAGCAGGGCATTTTTTCCCATACTCTGTCTGCAGTGTTCTCCTTTGGTATTCACAAAGGTGGCACCTGAGTGCCTTGCAAGTGTTAATGAATCTCCTCACATCTCTTGGTTGTATTTACTGTGCATGACTTATTAAATACAATCCAGGCCATGGGAATCTAAGAGGAATTCAAAGACCCATTTGTACTGTGGCACAGTCACTTCTGTTCTGTTCATTCCTCTTGGGCACAGTTGGAGACATGAGAATTACCCATTTAAGTGTAATAAAATCAAACCCATGTAAGCTATTACTCGCTATTAAAGCTTTATGCAATGTGCAGTAAGAAAGAAAGCAAGGTTCCTGTTCTTTTCTTTCCAACTTGCAAATCAAGACATGTGTATGAAGTTCTTTGAATAGTTCCAGTGAAAATCCCAAGGAAAGTAGGTCATGAGGAGCTCTCTGGAGGATGGCAAAAGGCCTCTTATGTAAGGTGGAATTTCCCACTTGCTTCCTGGTAAACACTGAGTTATTTCCCATCTGGTTGGCACTTAGTGTGGGACGGTTTCTGTTGTATAGCCAACCACACCTCAGTCTCTCGTTCACCCTGATGGTGAGGACATTTGCAAACAGCAGAACAGGGTGATTTGCAGAAGCTAAAGAAAGCCCGTGGGAATTCGTTCACCTCAGCTCTCATCACAGGACAACCTGCAGCACATGGTCATGTGGCGTGAACCTCTAAAACCTTCTCCCACTTACCCCTGTGATCATGTTCCCCAGGCGGGATGTTTGTCTCTCACCCCAACTTCTCAACCTCTTCCACCCTTCATTTTTCCTCCCAAATAGCCTTTCATCTTGTCATCTCCTTATGATCCCTCCTTACTCCGGCTCTTCTCAGATGTTACTCCGCACAGCTCCCACCCTGTGAGGCCGATGCCAGCCCATCACCACCATGACCTCAGAGATGACTGGGTCTACTTAATCAAGTCAGCCCACAAGTCTCCCCTCCCTGCTGCATTGCAGCTGTGGGCTTAGATGCCAGAGCTTGCATGCTGAAAGAGCATCTGAGGAGCAAATACATCACCTTGTCTCTACATGAGCCTTGGTACCCTTCCCAGCCCCATGTCCTGCTCCTCACATCAAAGCGTAGGCTGGCTGAAGAAGGGACCAGCTCTCCCTTTGTTAGGAGTGACCACAAAACTGGGGCTTTATGTTGCCTGGGATGCTAAGTCCTGCTTTCAAGCAAGTGATACAGATGAGCCATCTGAGCTTTGAAAACAAGTGATGCTTTTGGTTTTCCAAGGGAATTTAGAAAAATAATTCAGTTTTCAAATCTGTGGGTTGAACCAAAAAGCCTGATTAAAATCAATTTTTGTCCTGGCCAGTGTGTATGATGCAACATTATAGAAAAACCTTACACCTTCTTCCCAAGTATACTTTTTAAAATGAAAGAAAAAGTAACTTTAAACTGGGATAAATCATTATAAACAAAACATTCCTGTTTTTCAGCTTTTTTTTTTTTTTAAAGAATGCAACTTTCCCTGAGCACTTAGGGAAATTTTTCACTGAGGAGGAAAGAGCTTTTTATGGCATTTTTATGTAGCTGAAGAGGCCATTGTTGTTCCACTGTGTGCTTAACTTTCTTCACAATGAAGATAATTATAAATATATGTACTGTTATAAATAGGCATATACGAATCTATTTTTCTAAATCTGTGTATATGTTCCTTACATTATATCCTGGATAAAGCTGGAGTGGTGGCGTAATACATATAATGGGATGAGTTAAATGCCAGCACAGAGTGGGTGAATCTGGTGTTATTCCAAACACTCCAGCAGGGTAGAAAATTTCAAAAATTCACTGATGAATAAAGGCGAATAGCTTCAAATGATGTTTTCTCCTTTTTAGGAACTTCTGCTCCTGAAGACTTTGACGTTCTAAAGTAAAGGAAATTCACAGGTAACCTCTACTTCTTGTATTCACTTCTGCTAAGGAGCTGCCATTTTTAGAAATGGTTTACCCATCCTCTTCTGGTGGTCTCCTGGTTGGATTCCATGTCTGCTCTTGCCAAGAAGCATTTCTGCTGCAATATTCATGCTGAATAAGCCTTACATTATTCCAGCTCTGTGTCAGAGTAACATCACGGCTTTCAATAAGTTTCAAGGACCTCAAAAGAGAGACAGCATAACAGCAAATCAGTCCAGGAATGCCAACACTAGGTCTTCAGTCTTCCCAGTCTTTAGAGTTTTTATGCTCAGATCTAGGTATCTTCATTTGCTAGACTTTTTTTCTTTCTTCTGCAGGTTTAGGTGGTGATTTCTTGCATTTTTCAGCCCTCTCTAAGTCACAAAGACCTTTTCAAGAAAAAGGGACTTCTTTGGCATAACTCGTGGGATTAAGGGGGGTGACTGCGTGGCCACAGCTCAAACAGTGTTTCCACCAAGAGACGTCACTTACTTCTGCTCTTGGCAGCACAGAGATCAGACTGTGCTGTGGCACTCAGGAGAAAGCAAGAAGAAAAGGTCAAGGAGGCTAATTTGTAATTAAAGGGATGTAATTAAAGGGATGAGTCATTCCACAAGTGAGCTGTGAACCTTAGCTCATCTCTTATCTATGTGCACACGCTGATGTCTGCTAGAAGAGGAGGGATGGACACTTGCTTCATTTGAATGTTAAACATCTGTCCGGGGCTTCATGGGCTTGTTAGAAAAAATAGACTCTAGACTTCACAGCCCACAAAGAGGCCTCTCAAGCAGTCCCTGCAAACCAGTTCCATGTATACTCTGTCCTCCTTCTCAGTATAATCACTTCTTCACGTCGCATTTCTTCTGGGAGTCATTTACCAAAAAACAAAGGAGTTTTTCTGACAAGGATGCACCTGGAAACCTGTTGGGAGAGCTGCACTGGAAGGTTCTCCGTGCAGAAAGGAAGTTATTGTAAAGAGGAGAAAGAGCAAAACAACAACGAGGAGTTGGGAGGAGGATCACAAACCTAGGGACATAGGGATATGGTCAAGTGCAGGGTGAGACAGAAAAGATTTAAACTCTCCAATGTTTGGTTGAGGTCAGTGAGAAAGAAAAGATGAGGTCATTCAGCAGAAACAAGAATAAATCTTCTGAGGCCCGCTGCTGCCTTCTCTCCTCTCAGAGATTCTCCTATGACTAAGCAGAACTGAATCTGGTTGAAGGAACCAAAGATTTTTTTGCTGAAAAAGATGTTTTTCTGGCATCTTGTGCAACCTGAGGTTACCAAAGGCAGCCAAGATTTCTGCAGGACACTGGCCGATTCGGTGCAGGGTCCAGGGGAAACCTGTGCCCACCTACAGCAGATGCTGTAGTGCTGGTGGGACACACATTCACATCTCTGCTGGTACTACACACGGGTGTGCAGGTGTCTGCATCTCAGCTGGAGACGAGAGCTTTAAGAGCATGTGGATCTCCTCACAGCTTAAAAGGAAATCTACCTTCATCTCTGCTTTTAACTAGCGATTGCAGGCCACAAAATGAAGTGATTTCTGGGCAGATACGTGTTGTGTTTTGCCACCCAAAGCTGTATAGAGAGGTAGAAATCGCAACTCTGTAAACCTTTCATACAAAATCCACAAAGAGGACTTCTGTCAGGACCCACTGTTTATGGACAAGCATATTTTGTTCATAGGACAACTGAAAGTTTGCCCTAGGTCTGCAGAGCATGGCCAGTCCTTCTAGACATCTGGTTATTTGAAGTTTCTCAGCATTTCTGTATTCATCATCTGGATCCTGATGGCCTGAGAAGGACCTCCTTTCCTTCCAGGAGTGGCTACCCCAGGTGGCTGATTGGACACAGTATGGACATCTGGGAGAAGGAGGTGATATCTGCTAGCAAGGCGCATTTGCAATCACTGCTTACTAAACACATCAGGAGAAGACTATCTGCTGTTGATGCCAGCAAGAAGAATGAATCCTGTAACACAGATGATGGCTTTCCTCTCTCGGACTAATGTCATTCTTTTGAAGCCCATTCAAAAAGAGCAAGGTACCTGAGTGTTGTATCATCCCTTGCTGTAGGGCTGTGTTTCCCTAAGCTTGCCCCGGAGCTCGTGAAGAGCAAAAGCAGATTGATGTGACTGAGTAAGTTCTCCAGAGCTAATATAATCTAACAAAATTTTGGCTGGCTCATTTAATTAGAAAGGAAAGAGATGCTTCCACTAATGGCAATATACACACATGCCTATATATAAACATATATATATGTCTGTGAAAGGAAGCAGCTCTTATTTCTAATTAACTGCCTGGCTCTCCTGGCTATGCTCCAGGTAGAACTGACAGATGGTGACAAGCCACTCTCCTCTGTCCTCCCTGTATTAATGTCCTAACCAAGAGCAAATGCTTCCTCCGTTCAATGCAGAATTGCCTGAAGCCCATGACCAGCCCTTCTACTGGGTTTTTCATTAAGTCACGAATATCTGAATTCTGGCTCATTAATGCACAGGTTGTTGAAAGCCTCTAGTGCAATTAAGTCTTTGACCGGCAGCAGATTTCTCTGTAAAGGCTAAATCAGGACTGACTTGTGATGAAAGCTTATGAAGAGTGGTATGAGAAGACAGCTGCAAAAGAAAGTCCCCAGTGAGCATACCCACATCTTCACCCTAACCTCCCTAAGTAGAGCACAAGAAGGAAGTTTGTCCTCCCTCACTATTAGCTCCTTGGGTTGTCATCTGGAAGTAACGGTGCTTACTCCCACTGGGCCGGCATGGAGATGCTCCCTGATTCAATTCCGGTGGACTTCATGCCTGAAGTACATTGAAGATGAGGAAGGTAGACAGTGTGCTAGGCTAACAAGGACAATTTCTTCACGAAACAGTCATGTGGATAAAAGTTTGGAAAGGGTGAAAAGGCACATTTCTACCACGCAGTGAAGCTCAGATACCTGAGCTAATGCCGGTCAAGGTGACCCTAGAACTGGAACCAGTATGGTCCTACCTCTTATCTCCTCCATAGATGTTAGAGGGAGAAATTATCTCCAGTATGACACAATATCATGATGGTTAACGTTTTCATGATCATAGACCTATCGGCATGGTTGGAGCTGCCCTCCAGTCTTTGTGTCAGGCTCTCCAGTATTATGTTATCATACACCCAGTAAGGAAGGTACAGCAGGATCTGCTGTGCAGGGGATGTTGATCACACTAGATGAGGGCGCTGGGCAGAATCCTGAATGTGAAAGAGAGAACTTTGCATTGAATAACAAATATAAAAAGGAGCCCGAGGTTCAGATCCTCATCCCCAGCTCAGGAAATGTCCAATCACTTCGATCTTAGTGTGAGTTAGGAAATTGGTCCCACTCCAGCAAACCAAAGGAGCTGTATTAGAGAACAACATTCCCTGCTGCAGCTCCTAAGAGCCCTCTCCTATATGACCCAATGTACCCTGCCAAAAGCTCCTTCTCTCTTCCCTCACACGACGGTGACTGTGCTACAACTACTGCAGGGAAATCCCAGGATCCACGGACTGAGCTTCAGGACTCTCATTTTTATTCTCAGCTTTGTTACTGCCAGTGGGGTGACCTTAGGCAAATTTTTTACTGTTTTCTTCCTCAGTTTCCCAGTGTATATAATAGAGAATAATAACACTAGATTTGCTTCTCTTCTGTCCCTCTGTCCTGCAGGGTAATGACCTTACCACTTACCAGCCCTACCAACACACCTGCTTGCTCCGCAAGTGCAAGATGCCTTTCCTCTCAAATTATCTCAGCAATTAACACCATGAAGATAACTTAGAGCAATTTTACTCTCAGCTGTACTTATGTTCAAGTCTGCTGCTTCAGTTTCAGACCTGATGAGGGGTTTCTGTGCCTGAGAGCTCAACAGTGTTCTCCAGCTGCATCTGTTGGTCTCATAAACAAAATTCCTTCCCCTTGTGAGCTTTCCTCCTCACTAAAATGCTTTGGGATAAGCTATTGAGGGATGTTAAATAAGACCAGCCATGATTACATGGCCCTGTGCAGCTGACCTATAATTAATATGCCTATCGGCATATTTTTCAGACAGATCATTTGGGTAGCTGAGGTCACAAAGAACAAGAGAGGGTCCCAGACCACATCCAATAATTGTCCTTTTTCAATCCTTCTTCTTCTGCTCTGTATATCCTGGCTCTGCTAAAGGTATTCCAGAATGGTTCCTGTATATATGTCCCCACTGGTTCTTTTTCCCACTTTTTATTTCTTCTCTCAATCTTTCTCCGGTAGGTTCAGGTGAGTCTAGGATGGTCCCTATTGTGTATTTAATTCAGCTTTTAGGAGAAGAATTCAAGGAGAACTGCACTTTTAAGTAGCATATCAAGTCTGATCTCACTGTACAACTCAAGCTAGTCCTTTCATTTTGCATATTTACGAACTCCAGAAACATCCCAAGACGATACATATCTGGTAGGTTTTGCTCAGCAGCGAAGCAGGTATTGAGCAGGCTGGTCCCTGTGTTTTCTTTCTGCTTGTCAGTTCTTAGAGGTTAAGCAATGAACAAAAGAAAGCAAAAGCCAAAGAAACATAACGGTGAAAAATCCACCTGAATGATTTGCAAATATTCTTATTTTAAGATCTTCCTGTTGTCATGTTTCTGCACTTTTTGAACACTTCTATTGAGTGTGTTCATTTTCAGGAGCTTTGGCAGGAGCAGCTATGCTAAAATATTCATAGGGGAACACTTTCAAACAAGTTAATTGCCCGGATTTACCCTGGAGACTCTCTAAGATGAGTTATGCTTACCCAACCTACAAGAAACAGCATGCTGGTGAAGCAAGAGGGGCGATTCTCCAACCAGCCCCAGGATCTACTCCACACAACTGAGCTGTGCACTCAAGGCAGTGCAGGCTGGCCACTCACAGCATTACCCTCCACCGACAATTTGTGAGCTACCGGTGCGACAGGCACTCTGTGAATCATTTCAAATGAAGGGACAGAGCAGAAACTGCGATGTGTTTGCAGATGTGTTTTTCTGCTCCATTCCGTGCCCAGTCCCTCTTCTCTCCAGTGGATGCTCCTACATTTTTTTCATGCTGATGCCATCAGGGGAACATGCATTAATTCTACAGTGTTTGTGTTAATTTGCATGCTAGCTCTCCTCCCCTCTTTGACACCATCCGATTCCTGCCTGACGTCTCTAAGTGCATCACATGTATTGCCCCAGATTGGTAATAATTGCAATGCAAAAGGAGAGAGCAGAGGTTACACCAGTACAAAAGGAAAGGGAGTGGGTGGAAACCGAGTTACATTTAGTGCAAAGCTGTTGACTGCTTTCTGCTCTTGTCACTAGGCCAAAAGCAAGTCCTACCATAAGTTAAAAATGTTCCTATCTCTGTTATGAACCTCTGACATATGCTAGTGAGGTCTCTGAGCCCCTGCTCAGGAGCCGGTGGGGGACTGCTTCCCAGCTCCTGCCACTTGTGTTTCCTTGGACCTCTTGCTTGGTGAGATGCCACTTGCCCCTGCTGACTTCAGGGGCCGGGATGAAAGAAAAATCAAAGGCAGTGCAATCCAAAATGTGCTTTTCAAATGTTTGTCTGCCCTGTTGGAGGGTAAGAGAGCTCCCACCTTGTGGAAGCAACCACTTTTAGTCCACAGAATAGCATATGATGAGCACAGCAGTCCCCAAGGAGGCTTCAAGAGAAAACAAATCCTGTTTGTGGGAGTGCAATCAACCACTGTAAAACACCTTTCCTGCAAGCCTCAGGCCTATCAATTCCTCAAGCATCAGCTTGTGTGAAACCAGTGCTGGGGAAAACTCTGAGAGTGGTTAGGGAGACAGGATTTCCCGGCAGTGCCAACCTTTGCAGACAGAGCTTGTCCTCCTGATGGTCACAGCACTCATCCCTTTTAGGAGAAAGATGCTCCTTTAGGCTGTCCTCCCCCTGCACATCTGACTGTCTCAGCACCGCACACATGGGGTGGGCAGTGCTCTGCAGGACCTTCTCACTCTTCCCGACCACCCTCATCCACATGCTCCACATCCCTTGTCTCTGTTGTCTCTGGCCAAGCAGGCCCAAAAGCAAGTTGATTTTCCAAACTCATCAGCACCTCTGCAAGCACCAGGGGTGAGAAATAGCTCAGTGACTCCTTTTTCATCTGAAAAGACGTGTATTTGTCGAAAAGCCCTTACATCTGTTGGGCTAGGCACAGGGAGTGTGTGTGCTGCCTTTTTTTGTCTTTTCATTCATTGAACCCTAAACCTGGAGATGAGAGGGAAAGTAAACACATGCTCATTTTTTATATATATATATATAAAAAAATATATATGTATATGGGGCAAAATTATACCATCACCCCCAGTCTCTCTGGGTCTTGGATGGATAACCTGGGTGCAATCCATCAAGATTTTCCCAATGTCACAGCTCCATGGCCCTAGCTAGCTTTCTGGCACAGTTCAGGGTACGGTGGCTTAGAAGAGAAATCCCACCAGTCTTACTTTCTTCAGCCCTGTGAATGCCACTGTCTTCACTGCTCTCCATACCTGTTCTTCATACCCAAACAGACATGCAGACAATCCTGCTCACTCCCTCCTCTATGAAAGCAGCCTGGCAGGGAGCACACTCATCACTCCCCCTTTAATTAATACCTGTTGCATGAAAAGTAAAGCGCTGGCTACCATCTCTGAAGAGCCTACAGTGCTGTGAATAGGTTTATAGCTTAGCTGTGATTTAGGGGGGGACATGTACTCCCAGCTGCAGCCTTAAAAGCCACATGGGGGCTGAAGAGAAGCAACAACACTGTCGACACAAATCACCTGGCACATGCTATGTGCCAAATTCTCTACAGAGAGGCTGAACACTGCTACTGCTTTATATCCTTTTAACAGCAGCCATTCCCTTAAGTAAAATCCCCAAAGGATCCTGGTGAAGCAAATAATACCCTACACTTCAGGAGAAGGTGGGAGAAATCCAACCAATTCTTCCTGTTTGAGCCTGGGCTCTAATTCTTCCAATCTCACCCGAGGAGAATTCTTACTTGAAGTCACACATTTTAAAGCAGTGGGAATAGAACATCTCCTGCCCCAGAGCTTGTCTCCTGCTCAGGCCATTCCCTAGCACTTCAGGAGAAAGCAGCAGTAACGGCATGAATAAAAACACACAGAAATAAATTGAAGAAAAAGCAGAAGTTGATAAAAAAGGAGGGAAAAAGCCTCCTTCCCAGGTGAGCAGGAGGAGCGAAGAAGCATGTGTTGACTCAGGGGAAAGCTGTGTAGCACAGGCTTTCTCAGCTGCGATCCTTAGGAACTCCACAGTCACATTTTATAAAGGAGTACCTTGAACAGGAACGCCTACAGCTGAACTGCAGCCTTGTCGTGAGCAAAAGTTTCTTACCAGCCTCATCGGACAGGAGATTGAAATTTGTCTTTGGGCAATGTACCACTCCAAAGGATTGTGAGGATCACCAAGAAGATGCTCAAGGCATAGCTGGTGTGCCAAGCTCTGTGTAGCCTTGCTGGATCCTGTGGGAGATTTGGGTGGATCTCTGGATCTGACAGGGCTTAGATGGGAATAAGTGATTTCTTTCTTCATTGCACTCCATCTCAGAGGTTAGATTTAAAGAGTTTTAAGCAATCTTATGATGAGCAGTGATTTTGATGATTACAGCCTCAGAGTTAGGTATTACTGGTTTTATGAACTTCGACATGTCTAAAATTTTGGCTTAAGTTGTCCATCTTACACAGGGAAACCCCAGACCTGACCTTCAGACCTTTCCACCAATGGAAGGTAGGTAAATAAATGTTTGGCTCACGATATTAGGCAGCTCCTTAACATCTCCTGTGATGAGATGTTTTCAGAAGGAAAACAACTCCTGTCCACCACAGCTAAGGCAAGGACTTTGGATGACTGTTCATATCTCAGACGCTTAAAAAAGATTTCCTACACTTCCACATGCCTCATGGGAGTAATTTTCTGCCTGGAAAGGTTATGTCAGCACACGTTTGCATCGCAGGAGCATGGTAGAAGAGGTCAATAAATGCAACTGAGCAGGAGATCACAGTAGGGACAAGAGAATGGTCATTGGTACCTGCTCACTAGGCTAGGGCACCATAATGCGTTCATCACCTAAATGCTAAAGGTGACAAACAACACTTCTTTTTCCCCTTTTTGACAAGGACTTTCCTCAATTTCCCTCAACATGTTTCCTGCCTTTTTGCACTGGGGGACATCTTCTGGAGATGGAGACTGACCTAGGACTCACCTGAATGGAGTTTAGGTGAGGACATATGATCCCAAGAGAAGCCAAACAGGTCTGCCACTCCTTTGCAGGGGTCTGCACTTCTCCATGCCACTGTGGTGTTTAATAAACCTGATGTGGTTATATGGAAGAGGGATCAAAGAAATTTAAAAAAAAAATCTAGGGAAAAAATATATTGCCAGCAGACAATATATAAAACAATGTATAAAACCAGGAGGCAAGATATATAACCCTGCTAAAGGAAGTCTAAGCAGTCATATTCATTAAAGAAAAAAGGCGGGGGGGAATCCATAAACTAAGTCCCATTCTTAATAGCTTACTTAAAATAACACTGTGAGTTTACTTCTTGTTTCCTTTTCTTCCACACAGAAGAAGGAAAGCAAAGGCTTCAGAAGCCTTTATGATAAATTGCACGTAGTTAGAACGGGTAAGGTATTTACAAGTTGTGATTAATAGAAATGTTTATCAAAGACAGTGTAATTACCAGATAGTTTGGGTGCCTGAAAACAGAGTTCTTAAAAAAAGATGGGGAAAAAAGCCAGAGAAGGAACTAAAAGAAAAATTCAAAGGGGCATATGTAGAAGCAAGCGGCTTTCGGTCCAAACTAGCGTCTCAGGTCTCTTCACACAGAGCAACAAGTATATTATGACAGGGCAGTATGACCAAGGAAAGCAAGAAATACCTGTATTAGTGGGAATGAATGACAGCAATAAAAGGTCAGGGGGTGCGGAGGATGTCCCTATCCGTTGTTTGAGGGCATGTTTATTGAGTAAGACACAAGTCACATCCTCAGCCAAGCCAAATAGAACTTATGTACACATTTAAGGTTAAGTACACCCTTAAGTGTTTTGCCAATTGCAATCCCCAGGTAATTAAAAAGGCACTTTTGAGACACCATCTCAGAGCAGTGCCGGGAGATGCTTCATCAGTGATTCCAGCTGCAGGCGAGAGTTAACCACAGTGGGGCTCCCCGCGAGCAGTAATTGGAGAAAGAGTCAACCATGAGATTTGGCCAAGCTCCAGGCCAGACGAACACCTCCTTCAACCCTAAATCCCATAATGATCATCACAGATACCGTACGCCTCGTGCTGCCTGTCCTGAGCTGTCAGGCAGTATTGCCGTTTAAGCAACCCTCCCGTTTTACCCCTTGAGGAGGTTGCGTTTCAGCACAGGGGGAAAGTAATCACTGTGTATTCTGCACCTTGTGAACCCTGGCTGCAAGGCAGAGTTTGCAGCTAACACCAGTGATTATATTCCTGATATGCTCAGTCATTCAGCCAGTGGAGTTCTACTAGACAAATTATGTCTTTACATCGTGTTTCCACGGATTTATCTTTAAAACTGTGGTCCACCTGTGCAGACTCATTCGATTCAGAGACTATCTGACTCTTACTCCCTTCCCAATGGATGTCTTTTGAAGGTCGATTTTTTTTAAAAAGCTGCATTATTTAGTGGATGTTGAGCAAATCATTTGCTCTTGCCATTCTTTGTTTGCAAATGGGCCTAATATTTACCTCACTTGGAGCACACTGGTGTGAAGGCATTAATATTTGCAAAGTGCTTTAAAAGCCCTCAGACACAAATGAAACACCTTCCTCCCAGATAAGCCACAAAGCAAAGCTGCTCAAACAGCCTAGCTACCGCTACTGCAGCCAGGTTCAACACCGAAGCAGGAGTCACCCCAATTAGTGGATTGTAATTGATGCTTTCATGGCCAAAAATCCTCAGTTCACTGTAAATTAAACAGTGCCTGGGGATGTTTCCTGTACTGGAACACCATTGTCTGTCTCGACCCTGGAGAAGTTTTGGTCCAGGTCAACTAACACCTTACTGGTTTGAAAAAAAACAAATGGGACATTACAGATAACTGATTTTTAAAGTTTCTTACAGAAAACGATAATTGCAAATAAATCAAAACAAGGCTACACAATGCTGTATGGAAAATAGTCCAAACTTAGAAGTAGTACAGTTTTATAAATATAGCAAAAAGAGTAACCTATTCCTGCTGAAACTCTTGTGGGTTTTACAATCTTAAGAAACACTAATAGGGGTCAGATGTTTTAGGTTAAGTCATGTTAAAGTAGAAGGAAGTGTGAGTCTGTGCTCTGTGCACACATGCACGCATGGGCATCGCAGCATCTCCAGGGCACAGCCTACCTTCTCTTCTGCAATCCCTAACATAAAGTTGCATTATTACAAATACGGTAACTGCATATGCTTAATTTATAACCTTATTTCCAGGCAAACTCTATCAAAAATTTAATCTCATTTTTATATTCAGTGGTTATCTAAACCAGCCTGATTTTGTACCGTGGCTGATGCTGGCTGTTCAGATGGAAAATTCATTCTTTCTGCCCCCTCACCTGTGCCCATTTCTTTTGATCCCTCTTCCCTTGATGTCTCTTTTTGATTATCTTAGGCTAAAAACCTTAACTTAGATAGCTCTGCAAAACTTTATCTGTCCTGCTACATTCCCATCAGCATCATTTGCCAGTAACTTGCTATTTATTCTTTATATTTAAGAGCAGTCTTTTCACTCAACACTCATGCAGCACTGTCTAATAAATGCAGCTAAATGTCTACCATTGTCCCCAAAAATTTCTGTACAGTTAGAAGTTAGTATGGGCCAGGGACTATTTCCAATAGCTTTGATGCTACTTGGGAGGGTAAGAGAATTTGTAGCATTTGTACAACCGTTTCTTGCCCATTGGTCTCAGTGGCAAAAATAACAATGAAAAAACAAACCCCAAACCAACCAAACAAAAAAAACCCCACAACACTCTTACAATGGTATTTAATTTACTAAGGGAGATAAAGGCATTGCTTTTCAAAGCACATGTTTGTCACTTTGTCCTTGGAATTTTTAAAAAGGTTGCCATAGCTTCAGAAATGAATGGCCAGAAGAAGACAGCAGACCACATTGCCTCAGTTCCTGCAGAATTTACGTTAACCCCACTAGCACTGCGGTGAGAGCAATACCTCACCTTTGCCAAAAATCTATCTTCCAAAAAGGCTTCCAACCTTGAGCTGAAGACCTCAGCCAGAAGATGTACCTATTGGAGCTGATACAGAGAGAAGTAAAAACAATCAGCCGTGGTCTAGAAAATGTGGCCAGGGAGGAAAGAAGAAAGTACTGAGGTTATTTCGTCTTGGAAAGAGCAGGTGTGAGGCTGTAGACAAGCAAAGGTTTTGCAGAGGATCTCTTAGTACCAGAAACCACAAAAGGCTGAGAAATGGGTGGGAGAAATCCATGAAGACAAGTCTTTCATAAAAAACCAGAATGGTCTGGATACCACCTCCTGCTCATGAAGCCACAAAGCCACAGGTAGCCAAAACTAGGGGGATATTGTGGGAGAAAGCAGTCTTTTCTGACTTTTTCTCTTATAATCTTTCCCTGTGCAACTACTAAGGGCCAATGGCAGAGGCAGCACATGAGCTTGATGGACCTTTTGGTCCGACCAGGGATGGTCGTTCTCCTTCTCCTAAGCAGCAAGACCCCCACAACTTCCCCGGTTAGTTCTCTCCGATGCCTAATCAGTCCTACTGCTAAAAATAGCCATTGCTTATTCATGCTAAAATCATTCCAGTAATTAATAGAAAATTAATTCAAACCAGGCTGCTATGCCCCTGAGAGCATACGACCTTGCTTTGTGAAGTGAAGAAGAATTAACCAAGGTCCATCCAATGTGAGCCATCAAAACGGGAGAAACAGACTGTTCCCTGAACTCCTGACTCTTTTTTTTCTTCCATGCAGGTTTGTGGACCACAAGGGAGGAACGGCACCCGTTACCTTTCCTGCTAATGCTTTATCTATTCCCTGGCCAGCAATTATTTTGTATCATCCTTGATATTGAAATCCCTGACATTTTCTTTGTTGGTTTTATCCTTTTTTCTTTTTTTTTCTTTTTTGTGTGTTCATCTCTGGATGTTGTGTTTACAGTTCCATAAGTTCTTAACCTGGTCTATGGAAATATGGCTTAGGCAGTTGTATTGATTGTTCATCCCTCTATCCATCCACCTGCCTGCCCACGTATCTGACTGGCTATCAGCCTGCCTAGGTTCAAGCAAACTCAACGAGGAGAAAGTTCTCAAAGGTCTAGACATACTCTCGGTTTTGTGAAAATTGGTCAAATAAAGGAGAAAAACCAAAATAAGTGGTCCCTTAGCTCCTCAAGCACTCTTAGAAGTAGCAGCCGGCTGGCCAGTCAGAAAATCCATACCCTGAACATGATGCCTTTTGCCCAGCCAAAGAGGAAGGAGTCATGGGAGGGAACCAAAAGGTACATAAACAGGGAACTGGGAGCTTAGAGGACAGAGGATACACGTGCATGGAAAACTAAGCTTTGCTAGCTTTGCTGCTCATCAGAAAACTTCCTTCATGAAAACTGCACCCTTTTGGCTGTGCCCAGGCTGCCAAGTCTGTAAATCCATCTCCTCCATTCGGGCGCTGTCGGATCTCTGTTTTAATCCCAGGCACATTCCTGTCTCTATCCTTTAGCATCACAGTTTTTGCTGAAGAGACTGAGAAGGCAGTTGTTAAGTCATGTGCTCAATGCAGGGCTGTGGTATCGATTACAAAAAATCTATGCTTGGGGTCTGTGGCACCTCTGAAAAGGTTACGGCAAAGCAGGATGTGCAATTTGTAAAGGTCAAGTAGGGGAAGGGATCTCTGACTCCTGCCTGGGGATGTGTGAAGGATGATTTCATTCCAGTGACAAAACCAAAACTGTAACTGCTGAGAACAACTTTGAGTCACACCATATGAACACTTTTTTTTCCTTTTATGTGTGCATTTGTTGTTGGGCATCAGACAAAACATGACCATCTGCAAGGTAAGGGGCTATTTAGGGCTGAGTATCCAAGCTCCCACTGTAGTCAGTAGAGATATAGCCAACAAATGGAGCTGGGGGGACAATTTGTCTGACTTTAGGATAAGTTAGACAATACCCCATGCTCCCCTGACCAGGTCTTCCCTGAGGGTAGAGAGTAGCCAGGGTGGTATGGCCAGATACCACAACCCAATTGCATCGCATGAGCTCATTGTTAGTGGGTGACATGGGAAGAAACTCAGAAAATCACTGAATCGGTGTGATACAGGCAGTTAAAAACTGGTAATCTGAGGCTACACCAAAGAAAACTTTGAGGATACAGCAAGGAAACGATGAAGTAATGATAATTTTTTTCTAATCTGTATTGATTACTTTGGCTACTTAGATACTGTCAGGATGAGAGGGCAATGCTTGGAGTTAGAAACAACTTCATTCCCCTGGTGCTGCTTGCCAAAGAGCCTCCTAGCCAGTACTTAAAATAGGATATAAAGCCCTCTCTTTAGAGGTATTCATATACACCTTATTTAGCTAAAACCCCTTTCTTTTTGCAATGATTCCAAGAAACTGTGGGTTGATTTTTCAAATTGATTTTCCAGCTAAACAGTTAGAACAGGAGGAAATGACAGATATTAATCAGAATTCCCATTATGTCTCCTGGGTTCTACCACTCATCTTCTGCTGTCCTAAGCATTGGAGCATTTGATAAAGCAGCCAGGAAAAAAACTTTTTTAATGAAACAGTTTTTGTAAGAATTTGCCAATTCATCAAAATCAAATTGCTTCACGACACTGCATCTCTCCAGCCCAATTAGTTTATAATTAGTTAACACAAAGTGGAACAGTTCTAAGAGGAGGGACAAAGACAAGTACAATCTGAATTCTAGTATCTGTGGATACAGCATCTTCTCAAGCAAAAGGAAATATGACTTAAAAGGACTGCTCCTGTATCTCCTGCATCTTAATTGCATGTCCTAACCAACGGAGTTTGGCTATTGTAGACTGATCTTGCGTTCTCTACCTGGGTTTGATTGCAAAATCCATCCTGGACTTAAAATAGCTTTATTATTTCTGCAGAATGTTTCTTTGTCAACAAAATGATATTTTGTCAATAAATTCACAACAAAGTCACAAAACGGTCCGACAAGTATGTTCCCTCAAGAAAGTACTTTTCCCATATATAAGACCATGAGCTGAGCTCCTGTGCCGAAGTTTCTTCCCTAAGCTGTGTTGAAGTGGGGTAAGCAGTACCACCCATCAGTATTGGCCTCAAAATGAGGACAAGAAGGACAAAGGAGGGACATAAGTCACCATGCATTGAATGCACCACTTCCACAGGGGGAGCAATTGTCCATGATGGCCTTATAACGGGCTTGGTGTGTCCAGCCATCAGGTCTACCCTTTTCTACCTGCAGTAGCTGGACTGGAAATCGCAAGTTCTTCCCCACTGATATTCTGTGGTTTCCTATAGGGGCCAGAGTAATTAAATAATTTTCCTGATGGAAGGAAAAGGACACAGACTAGGAAGCAGCAAGCGTGTTAGGGTCCTGGTCTGAGGTCTGATGTTGCCCCGTTGTGTGATCTCAGCAAAGTCATGTTTTCTGCCTGTGTTCAAACTACCTCTTGCTACATCTGGCCATAGGAAACTGCAATGCCTGGTACGTGAAGGGATAAGAAAGTGTTTTGCGATGGTAAAGCAAGCACAGAACTGCTTTGTGATCATAGCATAGGCTACTGTCCCCACATTTTACCCCAACTCCGAAGCGTAGGCATAGGAAAATGCACTCCCTTTTTCCTGCAAACTCGGAGATGCGCAAGGCATCGCCAGCAGGAGCTGGCAGGGATCCCACACTCCGAGCCTTTTACAACCAAAAGAGCTTAGCAATTAGCAAAATAACAAAAAAATGTCAAATGCATTTTTGATGCTCTGAAGTTGCCGAGATTTTCAACAGTCTGGGCTGCTCCCACACACCGAGAGGTCTGTGCACCAGCAACGTAGCAACAGCACCACCGTATGGGAATTTCTAACCTCTACAGCCCTCAGAATTTTGTCCACTTACAGTTTGCTCCGCAGACAATATTAGCACCGTGGTGGGATTAATTTGCAGCAATGCATTGATTTCACGGTTGTCAGCAAGAACGTGTGTGATGTGAAGGTGAAATTTTTCTCCAAGGTTCGTCAGGCTAGCCTCTGAAATCTGAAATCCCAAATGGGAATAGCTGGATGTTTGGGTCTGAGCCTGGACCCTTGTAGAAATACTCAAGGTCAAACAGGTTGCTTGCTTATTAAACCTTTACAATGCTCACTGGTTGTACTTTTTTGCACCCATAGATCTCAAAATAATTCCCTTGTGATGCAGTAGTCATGACGCCTATTAGTGGAAGAGGCACAAAGAAGGGAAGGCACATGCCAAAGGTCCCTCAGCAGCCCAGTGACAGACACCCCAAGACCTTTCTGTCTTTGCTCAATGTTCTGCTCTTAATGACAGCTCCGGTCTCCGTTGCTGGACTCTGGAAGATGTCTCAGGCAGCCTAGCCTTGCCTCCCTGTGCTCTGAAGCTTACTCGAACAGCAAACCTAGAAATAAATCCTTGTAGTGTGAGCTAGACCATAACATGAAACAGCGTTAAGCATCTACAGAGGTAGCAGCTGGAGCCTATCTCTGCTGGCAGTCAAGGGCAGCCCTGGAGCAGCAGGAATCATGTTTCCTGCTGTTGGGCCAGCATCGTGCCTGTCCATCCCAAGACATGTGCACAGGAGAGTGGAAAAGAGCTGAGAGGTTGACAAGAAATCCTTTAGGCTGAGACAGGGGACATAGAGCAGAGCAAACCATGCCTGTAATCCCGCACATAGAAGAGGGTACACAGGACTAGCTACTACAGCTCCTCCTGACTGCTAGCTATCCATCCATCTCTGTGGACATCTGTATATCTACTCGTTTTTAAATCCTTCTCTCCCCTTATCTATCCATCTGTCTTCCTGTCTATCCAATCACATCTCATTTAGGATCCATGCTTCCCTCTTTACAGATAAGCCTGTAATGTGATTTGCCTTACTGTCATCTAGCGAATCAGTGTCATTTATTCCCCACCTGTTCTGACTTGGGACAGTTCGCTGCTCCTGAGGCTGCTTACATTCCAGGGAAAACAGCTGTGCAGGTGTTAGAAATTCCCACTTCGATGCCTAAAATTGGCCACTAACATCCCTTATCGTACATCCCACATCCCCACAGCCTGAGTAGATTTGCAGACATCACTGCAGACAGCACCAGCTCATTCACTGCACATATACCAAACACCTTCCAGGAGTGGAAAAGTCAATAAGTTTTCCTCTGCAGTCCATTGCAACCTCCACATGCGTACTTCAGAACATCCTGAAAAGGAGATGCAAGCCACGTTCATGCTGAGCAAGCAATGCAGTGACCTCTCTTCAGGGCCAGGCAGCCTTGGACAGCAGCTCCTCGTGTTCTTGCACTTAATTCTGGCTTGAATTAAGGCATCCGAGAAGGTGTTACACCTCTGAGCTCAGAGGCTGGAGGCTCTGCAGGATCCCCGATGATCTGGCTCTTTCAAGGACTACAGTTCATTCAGGAGCTCGGATGAGTGCGTGGAACTTCATCTTAGTTTCCTCTTTACCAGGTTCTGTTTGGGTTTTTTTTCTCTGCTGCTCATAAAAGACATGGCCACAAAAAAAAGTCAGTCTTAATACATTATCTCTATCATCTTGCAAACTTCCCTACAGCCTCTTCAGACCACCTAGCCAAACGGTTGACACAGCTCAGGAAATCGAAGGAACATTATTTTGCCTTCAGAGACACTTGGTATCTCTGTCTAGATTTCCCAGGCATCTTCTTACCTATTGCCCTTCTTGTCCTCAAATTTCCAGCTCATGCCTACCACGGTTCTCCAGCTCCTCAGTGTGATCCATGACATCATGCTCTGTACCACGATCCACCACCACCCACTTTCCCAGCCTGACACCAGGCAGGTGAACCAGGATACAGCAAATAATCAAGCCCTCTTTCCCTCCCTCCTCAACAGAAAGCTCCAGACCTGTATCTATCAGGAATCTGCTTTGACAACATAAATCAGTATAAAAAAAAAACAAACCAAAAAACAAAACCAAAACCCAAGTGAATTGTAGATATCCTTAGATTCCCAGGGAAAATAGATGGTCTTGTTCATGCAGTTAGATGAACTTGGGATTTTATAACATCAAGAAAATAAAAAATACCATGCACACACAATCCTATGGACAACTGCATATTAATGGATGTAGAATAATTATAACAGGGCACGTTTGCCATCTTCAGGAGTCGAGCAGGAACTGCACGCAAATGTTGAAAAAAACAGTGAGAAGCAACACTCGATGTAAGGTTATAGGAATTACTGGGTTCTCACACAGTCTTGGGCTGCAGCCAAGCAGGACTGGGGCATGGACAGGTTCTTAGCTGTGTGCGTGTCTTTTACAGCACCGTAAGTCCTGGTTTTCACTGGCAGCCCTGATGCTGTTAGGAAAAAAAATAGGAAGAAATAGTAGTACTAGGAGAGTTTGACTGGCAGCAAGTCAGGCTGCTGAGGATGAAAAGACCACTCTGTCTTGCTTATCGATGAGTTGCTTGAAGGAAGAAATATTTAATTCAAGGCCTGGGTGGATTTCATAGCATGACTAGGTTATGCTTTCCCCTTAGCTCTATCCTTCCCTAACATAAGGAACCAAACCCTACAGGGACGATCATAAGGGATTAAAAAAGAAAAATAGCCTTAAATATCTCTGAATAAGGAACACCAGAGTCTGAGAACATATTGCCACTTTTTTTATCCAGCTATTCCATAGAAGTTGGCTATAAATGAGATGGTCTGCAAAAATACTATGAAGCAAAAGTCAATAGAGACAGAAAGAAAGTGTTGGTCGATTGGGGTTTTTTCCTTTTAAACAGAAGTTCAAGAGTCCGAGGGGAAGCACTTAAGATCCCCACAGAGGAAATAGGATTTGCAAACTCATCCCCTGCACCAGATTCTCCACTGGTGTAAATCAAGGCAGTGTCATTAACTTCAGCAGACTTAGTCTTGCTCACCTTCTGTCACTCATCCCAAAGTCCCTGATCAAGAGCGATGATCCACCAACACGCCAGCACACCTTACTTTCAATTTGAAGAAGTGCCTGGTGTCCTAAGAGCTAAACTGTGTAAGAGCAAATCCCTGAAGGTTATTACTGCAAAGCACTAAGTTCCTGAGTTTTCAGAAAAACCCTAAATAAAGCAAGAAACCATGGCAAATTGAATTTAGCAGAAAGGCCTGTTTTCTTTTACGCCGGTATGTACTGAGAAGTGGTCAAAGGACATGAGGGATGGGAGAGGTCTCTAATCAACCCTCAAAAGCAAACATTCACACTTCAGTTCGGAATGTGGCTGAACTCACCCTCGTCTGTGATGAGAAGTGGCATTTCTTTGACAAGCCTGAATTGTTTACAATACACGCTGATGTGAGTTCAAGTGTCAAAATGGTACTCAACCTATCCTAGACAGACAGACTGGCAGACAAAAAGAAGCGTGCCACAGTACAGATGTGGCAGAAGAAAATAATACCAAAGCCATCACAAAGTCCCTTTGGTTTCAACGCACACATAAAAAAAAAAAAATTGAATTGGCCGTTGTCTTTTACTAGACTACAGACAATACATACGAATAAGGGCAAATGGGCACCTGGAAGAGGCCAATGCACTGTAATTTGCCCACATACCTTGCTACCACATGCCACGAGTGTCACAGAGACACTCACACATGCAGATAAATAGCCGGAGGTGTTTATTAAAAGAACGTTCTGTCCTCGGTTTAAACACAATAGCTCCACTCAGGATAGCAATGGGGGTGGAGAGCCTTGTTCACAGGGTGCAACCACAGCCTCGCTGGCTCTGGAGAAATGCATAAGGCCAGCCTTGTTCTAAAGAATTTGGGTTTCTTCCACTCATGTGAACACTTTGCCCAAGGGTAGGAGGAAAGGCAGGGGCGTAGTGGTGGAGAGGAGCTGCTGGTAGCTCCAAAAATTGCAGTCAGATAGGAGAGGCACCTAACGCAAATACCACCACCAGAAACCAACCCCTCCATTGGTCCAGCGAGCAGCCTCGCTCAGGTGCCTTCACAGGGTAACCTTCTGGGCATGCCTGATTGCTGCCTCCCACAGTATATAAACTGTCCCGGGAGGAAACAATCCGTATTCAGCACGAGAGAGGCTATCCCAAAATGAAGGTTTTCCTTGTCCTCCTGCTGGGAGCAGTCCTGTGCTTGGACTCAGGTAAGACAGCACGGAGTCCCTGACCCACGTCCCCTCCAGCAGATCGTCAGCTGGGAAAAAAGACTTGTGATGGAGTTTGGCAGTGAGGGAAGAAATGCTGACACAGTTGGCATATGAAGAATTTTGCTTTTTGATGGGATGTTGCATGGAAAAAATGCATAGTTCCACCCTGCTGAGGGTGTGATCCTAGTGCTGGGTCGAACAGCTTCCAGGAAGGATAAATCCTATACAAAACTGAATTTAACTGAAATCAAAATTATTTAAGCCAGACCATATAGTTATGGGGGCGGGGGGTGGGAGGTGGTGAAGTGGGGTGGGAGCATTATTTTTCTTCTTCCCAGGCTATCAAAATTGCAATGTTTCTGCAAAGGTAAGTTTTGTTCCAACTTGTTTTCTGATTCTTCATTTCAAAAGTGGCACGGATTGTCAGGATTTTAATGGGACAGAAAAAGGGAGAATGCCATGGCATGTTATTTTATAAACTGGATGGGTGGGATTCAGACACTGTCAGATTTTTCTAGCCTTACTGGGAAAAAAAAAGTTTAAACCAGCTTTTCCGTTACCAGAGAAGAGAAGAAGCAGGTCTGAGCAGAAACGTTTCTCAATCAGCTGAGAATGTTTAAGGAAAAGGCTGGGAAGAATCTTGTACAGTCCTAGCCACATCTTCTCTTCTGCCAGCTTCCATCAGAGTGCTCTGAAATTTGACTTACATTGCATTAAAAGTCAGATAAATGTGAGAGCAGAGTGCAGCACTACAGACAAACTGGGGTTTGGCTCCTTCCCTCTGTGACTGCATCAGTCATTTATACCAGAACAGCTTGGACAGAGGGAGACCAAGTGCATCAAATCACTTCTTGTTCCTGCTCTGAATAACACTAATTTCTAAATAGGGCTTTTCTGTGTCCTAACAGAGTATTTTAGGCATTAGGGTATTGACCTGAGGGATTCATGATACAAGCCTGGTGGTCATGGGGTTAAAGTACATACATAAACATAAACTCTCACACTTGCAAGGCTCCAGCGATGCCCTGGGGCACAGGTAGGTAATAGGAACAGGTAATTGCACCGTGCTCTCACTCCTCTGAGGACTGTTTTTCATCAGGGCTAGACACTTGTAAGCTGCAATGCTTATTCTGCCTTTGCCTGATGTGTATAACAGCACAGCAGACATTAACAACACTGACTTGCATCCCCCACAGAGTGGCATGTCCGTGAGGGGGTGGAAACACGTGGTGACCTGGTTTTCAGAGGGAAGTGAAAGCTGTGTTTGCACTTTGTTTTCTAAGAGGGGGTGATGGAGAGTACGTGTCACAAGTTGGTCAAACTGAGACAACGGGCTGGAAGAGACCCTGCAAATTGCCTGCTCCATCCCTCCCTCATCCTCTCTTCCCTCTGGGCTTTCCCTCTTTCATTCAACCCTGGCAATGCCTCAGCTGAAGCTCACAAGCCCACCTGGTAAAACATTAATGTTTAAAGAGGCAGACAAATAATATCATCCTGTCATTCTGGGGACTTCATCCCTTCATCCCAGCTCAGGAGGTGGGAATATCACAAAATGCCTGTTCCAGACAGGAACTGAGTTAGGCATCCCAAGTGCAGAGGGAGAAGCTTTTGGGAAGCACTTCCCACTGACTGATGAGATCAGTCAATGAGACCAGCTATCCAGCTGGTCTCTTTTTGCTCCCTCACTTCACTGACTACATCTGAAACATCTTCAGCACGTGCAAAACTTGACTCTCACCTCAAGCGAGCGTACTAATCTCCACCGAAAATGGAAAACCCATTGTTTTCCCAATAACACAGGTGCTGTCTTCCTTTGAGGACCCACAGGAACGGTCCTGTTTCCCAGTGCAAGCACGAAGTTGGGTTTCCTGGAAAGCTTCATATAGATTTGTCTTATAACCCCTCTTGGTCTCTTGCAGGTTCTTCTTTGCAGTGTTACAGCTGCACATCACAGCTCAGCAATGCCAACTGTCAGAATAAAGTGGACTGTAAGGAGCAGGAAACATGCAAGACAGATGTGATCAGTAAGTCAAAGTGGGAATGGGCAATATCTTAGTTGTGATGTTGGAGCCAAGCATGGTCCCAGCCTCAGATGTCCAAGCCACCCTCACCTACTCTAGATACACCAGCTGGTGTGGGCCAGCAAATCTCAGTGTGCAGCAGGAAGAGAAAAGCCATCTGGGGAGAAATGATAGAAGAAAAATATTTATCCCTTGGTGATAGCTGGTCCCTTGATAGTGGTGCTGGTAGTGGTGCTGGCCATCACCAACTCTTCTCCCCACACTGGCCACAAGAGTGTGATTATAAAGTCATATTGGTACGTGCATTCTGTACCCCATAAATTCCTCAGTGTTTGCCAATAGATCATGCTAAAAACTGAGCAGTATGGCCAGTACAGTGCCAGTGCCTGGAATGAATCTCAGGAGGGTGTGCTTGACATTGCAAATACCTACTAATGTCTCTCACCTGTACAAAATTAGGTTTATTTCTCCTTCATAACACCAAAAATTTTTTGCTTACAAGGGCAATAGTTAAGTTTGTGGCTTTGAAAAATTTGGAACATTAATTAAAATGTGAGGGGCTGAGTCTGGTGAAACCTAGTCATGAAGTTAGGAGGAGCATTCAACGACAGATTGAGCTGACTTTAGGTGAATTCAATGAAAATAATAGAATTTCACCTAGGCTGACCTACAGCCAGCTCTGAATGCAGCCATCTGTCCATCTCTGGGTAAACTCCTTTAACAGATTATGATTTAATTTTCCCATTCTAGATCTGGCAAAAAAATGTTTGCCCTGTCCAGACCTGTGGTGACAGCTCAGTTGCTCTTAGACCTGGGGCACAAAACCATCAGTGGCATATTCAAACTGATCTCTGTCAGGCAGTAAATGCAATACCTCCAGTAGGCTTTGTCCTTGTTGGAAATGTGCAAACCCATGGCCATGCACTTACATGCAGGAGAGGCAACACATTAACCTTAGCCCTATACACTGAATTTGCATATGTCAAAGACTTGGTGCCCAGAATAGATTGTGCAAGATCAGGAGCAATCACGCAGACCATAATCTGCTGGTAACCAGCAGTTACTGAGTACGACCTGGCCACAGAAAAATAGGTTGTGCCTCTCAGAAACAAATGAAACTGTAACTCTGTCGTCTGTGAAATGTGGAGAGCCATGTTTCCGTAACTTCCCTGCGTGTTGAAAGGCTCTGTGCAACAAAGATGTATGGCATATAAGCAAAGATTACCCCACATGTTTGCTCCTCATCCATTAGTAACTTAGACTCCCCAACAGAGGTGTTAATAGCTACTTGCATTATTAATTAATTTATTAGAATTTCTGTAGCTGGTGCATTTTTAGAAAGCCCTGAGAATTGTGCTGTGGAATACACTGCCTTAAGCAAACACTCGGGCATTGAAATCCTTCTCCCCTTGCTGACAAACTGACACCCCAAAAATAGAACCTGCTACAGTGAAACTTGCAGCTGTTTCGAAACACTCATTTTTTTTCCAAGAAGTGAGTTCAGATAAGAATAACATCTCATTATTCAGTTCCATGAGGCTTGGCTTGCATTGAATCCTTGTAGTAATGGTCCTGCTTTCCTTCCAGGAGTCATAGGGCTCTTCAGCATCATCAGCAAGGGCTGTGACCCGTCATGTGAATCATTCCATCAGGACTTCGGCGTAGGCAACAGGAATATCTCCTGCTGCAGCAGCAACCTCTGCAATGTCAACGCAGCAGGCAGTGTGAGGTGCAGCTATGGGATGGCAGCAGGGATAGCAGCCGGCGTGCTCTGGACCTTCCTGAACAACAGACTGTGAGGAGCAAAGGGGACTCCCACGACCACAGAAAGCCTTCGAGCACCCCTCTTATGACAAGAATTGTAACCGGGATCAGTGTGGTGTGTTGGGCACACAGCATCCTTGGAGCTGATGGCAGATCTTTGCCATATGATAGCTTCTTCATTACTGTTATTGTATTCCTGTAGTGCTACCAGATAAGAAAACATGTGTACATGCTATCTGCATAACACCTAAAATATGCTTATTTCTGAATCAAGTGTGGATGTGTTACCTCTGTATCACTTAGTCAGGTATTTCTGCACCCAGCAGCAACTGCAAGTGGGTGTGTTGCATGTCTGGCCAATGTTCAGTCTTGGCCATTGCTGTGTAACGATGATATGTGCTGAGACGTGCCGTGGCAGAGCAGAATAGAGGTGGGAACTGCACCTCCAAAGCTTGAGGGGCTCTGGCTTATGACAAACGCTGGAGGGCATATACCCCAAGAAAACCTGTGAAGAGCAATCACACCCAAAGGGGAACTTGCTTGTGACCTAGAGACCCTGGGACCCTGCACCTTGTTAGCTACCATGCAAGGCAAAAACAGTGCTCACCTTCCCTGCTGCCTGTGCATACAGCCATTCATATGCCTACCCATCGCTGTAGCATCCTTGGGATGATGAGCAGGACTGCACATTCAGGTACCTGGACAACCATGGTGGGCAATAACCATTGGAGTGAAGTGGAAAGGGTGTCCCCGTGGTGTCCTGGTCAACCAATCCAATTCTGGGATTGCCAGTCTCCATGCTGGCCATAGTGGCATCCTGTGAAGGTCCCCATCTCCCACAGGCAGGTTCTCAAGCTTTCTTCACCAAGTTCCTCCTTGATCCGTTCCCCATGCCACAGCTTGGGACACAGGTCCTGTCACAAGGTTGAAGAGGTGTTTATCTTAAAGGTCCTGTGGGCTTGCCTAGCAGACCAGGGAGAGTGGAGAAAGTAACCATCAGAGCTCCTATTTTCCCCTCTGGGTACCTTGATCGTGGAGGTGAGCACGCACCCACTTCCATTCCCAGGTGAGATACAGTAAGTGAGAGATGGGGAGGAGGCAAGCGTGGGGAAAAGACGAAGGAAAACAAGAGCAAGGGAGCTAGGGAAAAGCATGGGGCTGACTTCTCCCCTCCTGAGGTGCTCTCAGGACAGGGCTAGGAGTGCTGAAGAACAGGGTGAGACTGGTCTTTCCTGAAGATTCATCGAGGTCATGAGGATACCCACAGAGTCCTTTATTCCCTTCTTCATAATAGAAATTTCCCTTCTTCACCCACTGATCTTTCCCTTTTCCTGGGACTCCCTGCTGAAGCCAGAGTGGCTCTCTCCACTTGTCGCATATAGAAGATTTGGCTTACATCTGATGAAGGAGCGGCTTAGTGCAGCCTCTGGCACTGCTACAATCATGCTTTGCCCACTTTTACTGGTGTAATGAATGTGGCAGCCGTGCAAGCTTCAAATATCTGAAAAACCATTTCAAGCCCTCTCTGCTGCTGATACCAATGAGGTATCTGCGTGCAAAGCAGACTTTATAGTTTTAACACCTCTTCTACACAGTTATAGCCCCTTTATATAGTTACAGACTCTGAATTATAGTTTGCCTTCTCCAGATAGTTTATTTTATGGATATAAACTTGGGTGTTCCCACCTTGCATTGGGAGATCCCGTATAGTGTTTGGCAAAGGCAGCAGAGTACTATACAAAGTACTATACAAAGTTGCCTGAAAGAAATCCTCAAATTTCTTTCCTCCAAGAAATACATATGAGAAGAAATCTGAAAAACAAGGTAGAAAACATTCTGGAGAAGGCCAGTGTGTCACGTGGGCTTCCTCCCAATATACAACAAAAGAAGGAAGACAAGGCTGGTGTCAGCGGAGTGTACACAGATGGGCCTGTGGTTTGGATTTGTGTGGCAGGGTTTTGGTAGCAGGGGTGGCTCCTGTGAGAAGCTGCTAGAAGCTTCCCCGGCTCCAAGTCAGACCCGCCTCTGGCCCAGGCTGACCCAATCAGCAATGGTGGTAACACCTGTGGGAGAACAGATTTAAGAAGGGGAACCTGCAGTGAGTGAGGAGATTGGAATGTGAGAGGAACAGCTCTGCAGATACCGAGGTCAGTGAGGAAGGCAGGGAGGAGGGGATGCCCCTGCAGCCTGTGGGGAGACGGCAGGCTGTCCCCCCCCAGCCCATGGAGGGGAGTGGGGGAGCAGATGCCCACCTGCAGCCCAGGGAGAGAGGAGCCCACGCCGGAGCAGGGGGATGCCCCCCAGGATGGCCAGGACTCCATGGGAAAGCCCACGCTGGAGCAGGCTGTGCCTGAAGGACTGCAGCCCACGGAAAGGACCCAGGCCAGAGCAAATCATGAAGAACTGTCTCCCGTGGGAGGGAGCCCACGGCGGAGCAGGGGACGAGTGAGGAGTCCTCCCCCTGAGGAGGAAGGAGCGGCAGAGACAACGTGTGAGGAACCGACCCCAGCCCCCATTCCCCTGCGCCGCCGGGGGGAGGAGGTGGAGAGAACCAGGAGTGGAGTTGAGCCTGGGAAGAAACAAGGGGTGGGGGTAAGGTGTTTTAAGATTTGGGGTTTACTTCCCATTATCCTTGTTTTGATTTGATTGGTAGTAGATTAAATTGATTTTGTTTTTTCCCCAAGTTGAGCCTGTCTTTTGCTCATGACCGTAAGTGGTGAGTGATCGCTCCCTGTCCTTGTCCCAACCCACAAGCTTTTCTTTGTATTTTCTCCTCCTCATCCCACAGAGGCCAGGGGGGAGGAGTGAGCAGGCAGCTTCACAGTGCTTTGTTACCGGCTGGGCTTAAACCACGACAGCCTCGAAGAACCCCGGGTGGGAACAATAAGACAGGCTGGACCCATGAAGTCAAGGAGCTCTGAAGTCAGGAGAGCAGTGGGTGGAGGACTAAAAGGGGAGAGAGATTGGCCAAGAGCCCCATTTTCCTCTCTCATACCCTAAGAACTATTGGAGCTGCAAAGGGTGTGCAGAGCCACGGGCTGAAATAACAAAGAAGCATTTACCTGGTGGAGATGAGTCACCTGGGGGACCCATAGCCACGGGACAAGGGCCAGCATCAAATTTTGGATGAAGTAAATGGGATGTCAGAAGATAATGACACTGTCTGCTATTGTGAAAGAGAAAAGTACATAAATCCTTGGGACGCAAGACATTAACAAGCTGCTAGTTGTAGGAAGCAGGGAAGGGGTTTTCCCAGAAGGAAAATCCAGAATGAACCACCTTCCTTGTATGAGTCGAGTCTGTTTATTAGCAGAGGAAGGATATGGGACATGTGGGGTGATTTATTCTCGTTTTTGCAAACCTCCTGAGTCTTAGTCACTAAAGAGGGGGCTCTGTACCTCTGTACCTCTCCCATCCAGGCTGTCTTCTGCATGGGTGACCAGCTCCATGACTGCTCCAGTCCAGGAGATCATCTTCTTACACTGGAGGAAGGTCCCTGACACATTACTGTCCTTTTCCCATTTTCTGAAACAATTCCCAGGCAGTCAGGCATGCCCACATCCAGTGGCCTTTCTCAACAAGAAATTTGGTTGCAATGGCCCTTTCTGGAGACTGGGAGTTCAGCTCTGCAGAAATGGCCAAAACATGTTAGCCAGCACGAGAGCCATTGGAGTCCCCAGGGACACTGGGTGAGACACAGCCTCTTCCAGCTTCTGGAGGGGTCAAACACATTCAGCCCTGAAAATAAGAGAGGTGTCAAAAGTCTTTAGGATGAATGGGGCCTGTTCACCTGTGTTATAACATATTGGTCTCATGTGGCAATGATGTCTACTTGCTGGAGCACAGCGTTTAAGAATTTCTTGCTGGAGCCAAGGGGGGACTTTCCCATGCTCTGGTGGTTGAGACCTGATGTCTAGACCTTTACAGGCTGAAGGTATGATTTCTTCTCCCAGTTTCTTGTCTGTACATATTCTGGAAGGAGTCCATGATTGACCACTGAGTGATTCTCCTCTGGATTTATCTGGAGATATATCCTCTCTGTGGATATATCTGGAGTTTTGGCATGCAGTGCTGGAGGTGGGGGGGATTAGATAGTTAGAGAAGGTGCAACAGGGAGAAACCATGACTGGGATAGACACAGTAAAGAGCAGGGTAGGAAGCCCCTGCAGATGCAATGCGGCGCTAACAGTTGGAACTTACTGCTGCTTGACGGGTGCCTGGCACGGCACTTACAATAGCACAAAACCACGCTCTCCATTCAGGTCACCGACAGCCAGCCTCAAAAACAACCTTTTAAATTCTGGGAAGGATTAGGAGGTGGCAAACTGGAGCAGATAAATGACTCAGCCATGGGTCAGAACCTGGGCTGGGTCAGGGCAGGACCAGGAAGATGACTGTTTTTCCAAGTGCTGTGACTGCACGTTGACAGAAAGGCTGGCCTCCCCTCCTGCCTTGTAAACCCCTAACAAACATAAACAGGACTCAGTCCCTCCTGCTCTGATCTGCACCCTCTGTCAGCAGCGTGCTCTCTTGGTACAGATGATCTGGCATCACGCAACTGTGCGAGCCCTGGCTAAAGGTCGATTTACTCTCAGGGTGCTGAGAAAAAGGCCTAAGAGCTGTTTGCTGGGTGACAGACAAGCACAGCATTTATTTGAAAAACAAGGCTATTTTTTTGGCCCAAGCAAGTTGCTTCTTGACATTGCTGGCTGAGCAGTTTTATCAGTTCTTCTCCTATCTTTTCCACACTTATCAAAAGGCCTAAAATTGAGGACAGTCTCTTTAAGCAACTCAATCCATCATGTATGCAAGAGATTTCTATTCCTCCAGGATCAAACTGCAGTTCATTTATTTAAATAATGAATAGCTGGACAATAAAATGGATGTTGTTTTTTTTTTTTCAAGGGCAGCAGCTGCACTTTTCTAAAAGCTGCAGTTGCGTTATGGACTAAATGTAAACACACAATTCTCTGTTGAGGTTACCTCTTACAGATGGAAAGAGTAAAGCAACTCTGATCTAGAGTAACTGCTTTGGTATGATTTTTGTGGTAGGAAACATTACAGAGTAAAAGTGCTGCTTATATTATATTATTGTTATGATGCTGTATTTGCTACTGGTAGTATTAGCTAGTATTCATTATCTCTGTGGACAGGGATTAGGGCATACAGTATTTCCTATGGCCCGGTAGAAGTTATACCCAGTGCCTGTACCTGGCCTGAAAAATGTCACCAAGGTCCCCTGAATTCAACCCAATCTGTGGCAGCTGGTTAAAAACATTTGATCACACTGGAGAAAGTCTCTTGGGCAGAGAGGCCAGATGAGCTGGCATTTAAGGACCAGCAGTTCCTTGCTGTGTTCCACATTTCCTTTGTGGCCTGGGGCAAGTTACACAGTGTCTCCATACCTCTGCCTTGTACAGATGTTATCAAGTCCAATACATCGAAAGATGCTCAGATAGTGACTTTAATGGGGCCAGGGGAGAGACTTAGGCTAAAAATAAGCTCAAATAGAGTCAGCTAGCATAACAGAGCTGGGGAAGGATTACCCGCTACCAACCCACCCTGCACAGCCACATTCCTGCTCTGAGTTATGCACACACTGTTGTGCAATCAGGCTTTCTGTGGCCCAAATAGACCAGAAAGAAAGCCTGCAGTTAGCTCCACTCTGCCAGCTATTCAGCCACTGGACAGTCACTAAAAGCAATCAAAAGAACTGCCCTTTGATTGCAGAACATCCCTAAAGTAACTGTACCTGCCGCTCACCCGCAGCAAGGCTGGCTGGACAAGGCTGATGAAGCCAACTTCATCCCATGCCATCTTGACTAATCCCACTCCCATCCTGCCACTTGACACCTCTGTGTGGCAGAGAGATCCCTCGCTACCTCATTTCTGACCTTACCTTGAGCCCTAGTAATGCCTTTCTAAGCTAAATCCCAGGACTCCCTGCAAACCAGATGCTGCACGCATGACTACCCTCTTGATGCTTTCAACTCACAGCTCCTATTGCAGCCCTTATCTCCTCCCTGTATGCTTCTCTGATTTCTCATCCACAAGCCCATATTATGGGGGCATCACCTTATAAAGTCACCAGCTCATTAAAACACCTCTTGCTATGTGCCTCTACCAGAATTTTTATACCCCAGCTATGTTCACCACCCACACTGAAATAGCCTCTACGCCCTTCATAGGCACATGTTCACCTCTGCCAGTGTTTCCCCACCTGAATCACTTAGAGACGCCGTGACCCAGCCCTGGACCCTTTCACAGCTCTGCTGGCGGTCCTCCGTGGCTGGGGTAGTTTGATTTGCCTCCATACACCTCCCCTTCAACAGAGATGAGAGGAATGGGGCTGAGTCAGGAAAGGAAAGTGTTTTGCTCCTTCCTCTCTTGTTATTTTTATTAAAGATTCCGTCTGTCCTCAAGGGAATTTGTGGAATGAAGACTTCACCCAGGGCAGGTGAGTGAAAGTGGAGTGGTGGGCAGGGAGGGGACTTGTTTTCATCAGGGGTCACTACACGTTGAATTATTTGCAGGGACCCACCTGTCCTCCTGGGTGGCTGTGTGGTACCACACACGTGGGTGCCTTTGGTCCAAACTAGTTGTGTCTTCTGCTCTGGATTTGTGTTCAGCTGTATCCTTTAAACTTGCTTTCTGCAATATAGCAAGGGTAACATGTCTGTTTGTTCTCGCAGACAAATTGAAGAGAAAATGATGTAATCTCTGTCTGTAACATCCACTGTTTCTGTAGTGAGGAAAAAGACATTCATCCTGCTTAAAATACTGATGTTTGGGCAGAGACTAGTTTTTTTGACACCTATTCAACTGTAGTAATTAAAAAGAGAGGAAGGTGTGGCTAAAGTTTCAAATAGTTAGTTGAGATGTGATAATTTGAATACATCTGACCTATTCTGTTCCTCTACACGTGCAATGAGCTTTAGAAAAATAAAGGAAGGTTAGACTTGACATAAGAATTTGACTATTCAAAGTTTAAATGGGAACATTTAAAAGAAAACAATTAAGAAAACAACCCTCTCTGCTCTTTCTCTTGCATCCCATAGAGGCAGACAATGGCAATCCTTTGCCAAGAGTGTAGTGCTCATGTGCAGTCACTGCTTCTGGACTGGCTCCAACTGCTTTGCGGTAAAATGGCAGAGCATTTCACAACAGTTCTCACACCCATGTACTATCAAAAGCAGATGTTTCCCTGCCCTTCATAATCCCATGCAATTCATTTCTCTTCTTTGCTGCTTTTGAAGCAAATGCTCTGCTACCAGGTACTCTTCAAATGTAGCAGCTCTACCCTCTTCTCCCCAGAAGGATGGAGAAAAGAAGCATTTGCCTTTGCCATGGAGATCTGTCGATGTGATGCCTTCCAATGCTTCCATGGGAAGCAAGGAGTCTGAAGCCAGTTACAAGCATGTCCACGTCAGGAGTGCTACATGAGCTGCTCCTCAACCTTGAATCTATTCAAGAAGTGATGATCTGAAGAGCTGGCATTTGACACAAAGACAATGAGAGAGAACAATCCTGGCATGAAGAAATACCCAGCAAACAAAGGCTATTCGTCTCAGAGAGCAGGGGCACTCAGAGGGTGAATGGAAAATTGTCCCAAATTCCCCACTCTGGAAGTTTGAGGACAGCCCTTACTCATCTTGCTAATGTAGAAAGAGCTGCTGTCCCAAAGTCTGGGGAAGTTGTGAAGGCCCGAGCCAAGAGCCTGACAGGAGCCCGAAGAAGCCAGCAGAGAAACCTCATTGCCGTCCTTGGCATCTGTGAATACGGAGGCTGCAAGCAGCACACCTGCAGGTAAGGTTGAGCATGTGTGGGCATGAGAGGTACAACATTTGTTTTGCTGGCTGGCACCAGGTATTGGCATTAAAGGCAACAAAAAACAGAGACATTTTTCGGCGTCTTACTGTCATTCCCTCCCTACACTCAAAATGGCATCTGAGGACAACAACAAAAATATTCCTTATCCCTCTTATCTCCTCCTCCTTCCTGGTCCACACAATGCCCACGTCCATCACAAGCACTGGGACACTGCAACCAAACCAACTGTCTTCCCTCAGCTAGACTGTGCCCTGTTCCTACTTCCCTCTTATTTCATCCTCGTTCCAACCACACCATTTCAACAACTGCTTCCATGACCTGGTTCTGTACAGATTTGTTTCTGGAGGCCAGTCTCATCTGTCACTTCCCTTAACATGTATGAGAGCTGAGGTCGCTCTGTGGCCTCTTGTATAGGCAGGATGGCTCACTGGTTCAAAAGTTCTTGGCGACATTCAGGTGGGCAGAAAGGGCACGTGTATGTATTTATACAGTGTGACAGTTGAAGGAAAAGAGGTTAAGAATCAAAAGAAGGTTTCATTCACATAGATACATATTTACTGAGGACTGAGACTTTACTGGAGAGCACACAAGTAGCTTCTGATGGAAGGTTAATCACAGGGCAGAACAGCTACCCCAGGAAATCTTGTCTCGCTACCGTAGAAACCTCTGCAGTCTCATTACTGCATAGAGCTTAATAAGAAGATGTTAAGTCTATGCTAAGAAAAAACATAAGTTCTTGCAGGGGTTTTATCACTGACATGTGTATCCATAAGAGTCAAAATTCACTGATGCTTGGATTGCCAGAAGAAATTCAAATGTAGTTATTACCTGGGCCTCCACCAAAATATCGTCCCCCTGTGATGCTCTTTTAAGGTTATTGTATGTATTCAGAGGCCCATTTAGGGGTAAATCAAGCCCAACAGCAAGTCACCGTGCAACCCATTATACTACCTGCTAGGATCCTGCTTAACAAGCACTGGAGGTTGGATATACCCACATATCCCTCAGAAATGTAGGGTGACAAAAGGCTGACAAAAGTATTTTCTTCAAAATCATGGAACCCAAAATACAACTTACTACTTTTCTAACCTTCCAGGGATGGAACGAGCAAGTTCCAGGCCCAGAGGTTACAGTTATGTTAGTAAATCAAGCCAGGCCAGTGGACACTTCCGAGCATGGGAGGTTAGTCATCCCTACAGTCACCAGCATGGGTTAGGCCCAAGGATCTCCCAAACAATTCCTGGAGATGACAGAGGAGTTGACACAAGACAATGACCATTCCCAGGAGGCAGTTTGGATGCAACCAGTCTGTTTTGGCAGGAAAGACCATTCCTTCTTCGTCAGCTTCGGTGCCAGGGATTGGTCCTCAGCATCTTTAATTTTTTAGCTACTCTGCAATAGCAGTTTTAAGCAATAAGCAACGTCTCTTGCTGTTGAAATCGGCAGCAAAAGACTGAAGAAGAGGATGTTTGCAGAGACTGAAGAGGTGTGTGTGAAAGGTGGCATGATGTTATCATTAAACTGTGGGATTTCTGGGGCAGGAGATAGAAACAGCCATGGAGGGAGGATGGTTAGTCTGACCCAACAGTTGGTGTAAATCTCTATTGCTACAGCACCAATCTGCATAAGATAACTGGTTTGTCATTAATTAATAGCAGCTGCTAGGTGATCAGTATTCTGATGAAGGAAACCCCTCTTCCAAATGGACCCAGAAGTTCTCAGGCTGAACAGTTCCCTCCCAGCCTAGATCTGTCCAAACTCTTGGTAAAGTGCCTTCAGCCAGTCACTACCTCAACCCCAGTCAAGGCCTACAAAATGGTCATCGCTGTTGCTTGTCCATGCAAGGTCCTCAGATCCAGAGCTGCACATTTGTATTTTCCTTGCTCAGCAGGCATAGTTAACATTCAGGCTGGACCAGCTTGCTTACCTGTAAAAGTAGTCTTCCAAAGTTGTATAACTGTTGTGACAAGGGAGGCTGCGGGCAACCACAGATGACACTGTTTCCCCTTGTTTTCCAATAACCATGTTCTGGATAAGTATCTCATACCCAGAGACCTTTTTGTAGAGAGCAAAAAAGATGCAAAGAACAGAAATAGAGAACCTGGAGTCTGGGATGGATGTTTATTCCCCAGATGTGGAACAGAATGGAATTAATGATTAATGGGATGAAATTTAACAAGTCCAAATGTCTCGTTCTGCGCCTAGGATGGAGTAATGCGGGGCACAAGTACAAACTGGGAGAGGAGTGGCTGGAGAGCAGCCCTGCAGAAAGGGGTCTGGGGGTGCTGGCTCACAGCAGGCTCAATAGGAGTCAGCAGTGTGACCTGGCAGCCAAGAGGACAAAGAGCATGCTGGAGTGCATCAAACACAGTAGATCCAGCCAGTCAAAAGAGTGGATTATCCTCCTGTATTCAGTGTTGGTGTGACCTCACCTTGAATATTGTGTGCATTTCTGGGCCCCACAATTTAAGAAGCACGTCAGGGTCCTTGAATGCATCCAGAGGAGGGCAAAAAAGCTGGTGACAGGGCTGGAAGGCACGTCCTGTGAGGAGCAGCTAAGGACTTTGGGTTTGTCTAGTTGGGAGAAAAGGAGGCTGAGGGGCAACCTCATTGCTTTCTACAGTTTCCTGAGGAGGGGAAGGGGAGAGGGAGGTGCTGAGCTCTTCTCCCTGGGATCCAGCAATAGGATGTATGGGAATGGTTTGAAGCTGCACCAGGGGAGGTTTAGACTGGACGTTAGGAAGCATTTCTTTACCGAGAGGGTGGCCCAACACTGGAACAGGCTTCCTAGAGAGCTGGTCAATGTCCCATGCGTTTCAATGTTTGGACAATGCCCTTAACAACATGCTTTAAATTTTGGTCAGCCCTGAATTGGTCAGGCAGTTGGACTGGATGATTGCTGTAGGTTCTTTCCAACTGTAATTATTCTATTCTATTCTATTCTATTCTATTCTATTCTATTCTATTCTATTCTATTCTATTCTATCCTCTCCAGAACAGCTGGCTATTTTCCTGCACATACTTTGCCATGCTTTCCGTAAAGAATCCCAAAATGCAAAGGGTGGAGCAGAAATACGCAGGAAGCAAATCTACAACACTGTATGGATACCTCAAGGTAAATTCCCTGCCATCACCACCCTGGTGATTCACCATGAAATAAAAAACACTGGACAACTTTGCATCACAGAAATTACATTGAAACATTTGCATCCATGTTTCTGGTTTCAGGATTAAGATGTTGACATAAACAAGTCCAAAGTCCTCAGGCTAAAGTAGAACATACAGCTACCTCTTTCCTATTGAATGGTGTGATAAGAAGCAGACACCATCCTGAAGACAATCAAGGATGTAGGAGGCAACATGACCATGTGAACGCTCTCTGAAGATGGTTGGTGAAGGGGGTGTGCTGGTCTACCTCACATAATGGGACTGTCTGTCCAAGAAGAGCCTAAGAGGAGAAGGGTCTCATCTACTCCATCAGTATCTTTAACAGGATACTAAGGCAAACAGAGAATTCAGGAATAACGCAGCTGTCCCAAAACAGACCCCACACATCACAACCAAGTGAACATTTCACTTATGTCATCCTTATTATCCTAGTCTCATCTTTTCAACAGTACCTAGCCAGATTTGACATTAGACTTATCAGTGCTTTCAGAAGAAATGAAGTACGAATTACTCTCATCTTGCTCACATGTAGAATAACTTTAAAAACTACCTAGTTCTCCTCCAGACCACCAGAGATGCTGCCTGGTCACTTCTTCCTTCATCACCCACTTCTACCACTCCACATACCCCAAACCCTTGGAGTTACCCAAACACGGATTGCCAGGGCACTGGCACAGACAAAATAGGCCTTGGTATATGGAAAAGCTTGTTTCATCTGTGCGCAGAGCTGAGCACTGGTCCTGTCCATGAACTCTTATTTCTAGCTATGGGGGTTATTTGCACACCTAGAATCCCAAATGATGCATCTACCCAACATCCTTGTACGACAGGGCAGTACCATTAGGCTCACTGAGTAGATGGGTGTTGAAGGCTGAGGAGACTAATGCTTTGTCTGGAAGGCTACTGCTGGGAAAGGCATAGAGCCCTTCCACTCAAGTGCCTGGCAAGAACCCTTCTCATATTTAGTCCAAACCAGCCTTTGCTTCTGTGTCTCCATGCCAATTTGCCAGTCACATGCACATGTAGGGTTGCTCCGGCCTTGAGCAGCTCCGAGGCTAACTGAACTTGGTACATTTACATGGAGAAGTGAAGGACCTGCCTAGTTCAGCTTTTCTGTGATCTGGAGCCAGTTTGTGCTGAGTGGACTGCCCATCTCTCCCCTGAGCATAAAAGAAGCAGTGACCACATCCTCTGACAGCACAAAGCAACGCAACTCTAAAAGCGACTTGAGAAACGAAAGAGATAGTCCTGGATTACTGAAGTTATTTCTGTGCCGTACCAAACACATCATCTTGACAATACATTGATTAATAGATCATACTCTGATCAAACTCCATCTTAAAATCTAGCTCCTGGTTCTTTTCCCCAACTGTTAGAAGAAGACTAATTCATTGCTTGGGCACACATTTCTAATTTCTAGTCTTGATTTGTTTCATGGCCAGATCCCACCTATGTGTCCAGTGCCACTATCTTTCTTATCTCAGGCAGATCTTCCCTTCCAAGTTGCCTGCTGTTGAGTATATCCATTTGTGGGAATCTTTTCTCCTTCTGCTAAGAAATCCCAGCTCTTTTAGGCTGATATACTGTCCATTCTCATCTTCATATTAGCCTTTGTATGGGACTTCATGTCCCTTGGGCACAGGCGGTGAGAAATGCACCCAGTGTTGCAAGTGTGGTCTTACTGGTGCTTTGCACGATGACCTTAGCCCTCCACTGTCCTCACTGACACAGCCCCCAATCATGACAGCTTTCTTCACACTTCATCAGATGTCTGACATATATTCAGCCTGTGATCAACCAATACTCTCATGTCTTTCATCTCTCCAGTCATTTACAGGTGACCTCTTAGTTTACCGTATAAGTTACTTATTACAGTATATGATCTTATTAGTATATGACTTGCATCCAAGCCACCTGGTTGTTTATGACATCCTGATCCTTCTCGGCAGTGCTGATGCTTCCCGAGTTTGTATCATCAGTAAATTTCATTAACACCATCCTATTTAACATCTTTCAAGGTCTTTACAGAAAATATTAAAGAGTACTGCAAGACCAGTTCCTGAGGAACTGCACTACTGACCTCCCCCAGGCTCATATCCCCCTCCCAACATTTTAAAAAACTTTCAACCCTTCCACTTCCAATTATTATATTGTTTTATTACTTTGCTGAACTCTTGAAAATCAGACTTTATTAATGTGAAATCAAGGAAGATCATCATCTTGTTTTTTAAGCCTTTTCATGTTTTTCATTATTCTCTCCTTCAAAAATTGTTTTTAATCCTGGCATGCTATCGAGATCAGACAAATGACTTTTACCCCTCCTCTCTTTAATTTAGGTGGTAAATCCTGACCACACGATGCTGTCTTGATCTTGATCAATTTATGAACAATACTTGGGAGTGAACCTGGACCCATTGTTCTGTATGCCAGTTCTCTAAGAGTTCCAGGATGGAAAATATCCTGTCCGGTTTTGTCCCAACTTTAATACATTAAAATTTTTTATTCCACCTCAAATGTGGTTATTTCTACTTCTGGGCACCTGTCTCCATGCTGTCTTCAGCCCCAAAGTCAAAAGCACTTTCTATATTGAATAAGTAAGTGGTTAAATTTAATATTCAGTTTTCATCTATCACATATTCACTACTTTCTTTTGTCTCTCAGTACAAGGGCTGAATAATTTTAATGTTTAATGTCTGTCCTGAGATCTAAGTCATTTTTACTATTGCAAACTTTCACTTTATATATTTCTTAATCGCTGTCATGTAATTTTGTCTGCTGCTTGGTTTTTGCTTCCATTCTTTTAGGCTTCCCTCTCATTCCTAGTATAATCTTTGAAATGGTTATTCACCCATTTTAGGCCACAGTTATTTTTCTGTAGATGTTTTTTTCTCCACTTTTCCTCTTTGTTAGGGAAATGAATTCCAAACAGGTTCCCGAATCTTTGCTTTCAGGGAACCACAAGCTTCATGCCTTGCATGCACATCCTTGAACTCACAATTCACTTACCCTTTCTCTACCCACCATATATCAACATTTATCTTTGGTATCTGTTTATCTTAAACTGAATCAATCCAAAACTCAGCTGAATCAGGGGAGAATATTGTTCCAAGTGTGTTAGAGTCCTGAGCCCAGCCATCAGAGTATGCCATCTCAAAAAACATCTCTGTAAGGAGGGGAGATATGGGGGAGGAAGGGTAGAGTCAATTAGTCTGTGTTGTAGGCGGCTAAATGGAGCTGAAGCCAGATTAGACCAAAACGAATCCAAACAGCTAAACTCTGGGCAGGCAGCTGAGCTCTAGAAACATATAAGATACCCAGAAGAAATACACCTAGGGAAGGCAAATGCAGAGAGCATTGGCTGTGGTCATTTCAGTTGGACACATGAACAAATGAAGAAGGAGCTTGGTCCAGCTGGGAAGGATTGGCACAGTTCTGTATGGGGATGGCATTTCTTTCTTCAATTTGAGCAAGAATGTCCTCTCGTTTGAGACACTGACTCAAAAGCAGGGATGGCAAAAAAGAGATTCATGACAAAGACCCATTTGGGAAACATTGGCCTTTTCAGCTGCCATTTGCAGGCACGTACCAAAGGTAAGCACTCTTCATGCGGCATGAGGGGAGGGTGGAGAATATTAATTACTGAGAAGACTGGAAACCATGGATCAGAGCCATTCTCATCCTACATCTCCAGGAGCATCCCCAGCCTTACTCATGACCAAGTGGGCAGATTTTTAATGGTTGATCCTTTATTATTAAAATCACAACAGATTTATTATGCTGCAAGTTTACTACATTCCAGGGTGTGAACTGTGGGTAGCCCATGAGTAGTTTTTAATTGCTCGCTGTTCTCCTTGGCAAAGAAGTCTTGTTGATGTCCCATCCAACTTATTCTGTAACCACATTCAGTCACTGTTATTCATGCAGTAGTAGCTTCAAAATGCCCCTGTACTTTTGTCTTTAGCAACTCCTTTTTCTTCCAAACTAGCCAAGGAAGTAGCCTCCTCAGAAAAATATCCAACAGATATCCAACAGAATTATAGATAACCATGCATTCAGTTCAACTGAGCAATGTCCTGATGTTAGGCAAAAGGAAGACATATGCTGGGACCATAGCCAGAAGTCCTTAACATAATGTGACATGAAAGAAAATGTGTTTGCTAACAAGCAAATCTTTCTAGTGCTTGGGAAAGCAAAGCACCATTTCCACACCTGTAGCCTGAGCCTACACAGAAGCTTCCCCACCAGAGTTCAGAGCAAGCTTTTTCCCTCGGTCATTTACCTAGAGCAGCTCCACCCCATCAGCAATGCTGAGAATGTAGATAGAAAGAGGCCAGTGGAATTTTTCCATCACCATGACATGAGCTATTATTACTGCTTTACCTGCAAAATAATCTCACAGTCCCACAAACTAGAGTCCTTGTTGATGATCTAACAATATTCATACCCAGCCACGTCCTCAGAGGTTGATCTGTTCTCAAAATCTGCAGATACTTTGAGGGCAGCAGCCTCCAAAAAAACTGCAGTCCAGCAGAAGTGTCTGAGCCATTGCAGTGTCGTGTCAACATCCTGAGCATAATCTCGAAGACATCTGGAATGAGCTGCTCTTCTGAGACCTTCTTCTCCATGTCCTTTTAAAACCCATTCCTAAGGTGAGTCCCAGAAATGGATATGTTTTCCTCTTCCACTGGCCACTCAGCTCCTTGTCAGAAATAGTTACGTTTTGTGGGGACATTTGATCTTGTACCTTCCAAGCCAAAAAACACTGGAGAGGGATGCACCTGCACTGACCATGAAATGGTGGAGTTCCAAGATCCTTAGGGCAGCAAGCAGGGTGCACAGCAAGCTCACTACCCTGGACTTCAGGAGAGCAGACTTTGGCCTCTTCAGGGATCTGCTTGGTAGAATACCTTAGGATAAAGCCCTGGAGGGGAGAGGTGCCCATGGAAGCTGGTTAATATCCAAGGATCACCTCCTCGAAGCTCAGGAGCGATGCATCCCAACAAAGAGGAAGTCAGGCAAAAACGCCAGGAGGCCTCCATGGATGAACAAGGAGCTCCTGGACAAATACAAACTCAAAAAGGAAGCCTAGAGAGGGTGGAAGCAAGGACAGGTAGCCTGGGAGGAATACAGAGAAATTGTCTGAGCAGCCAGGGATCAGGTTAGGAAAGCCAAAGCCCTGATTGAATTAAATCTGGCCAGGGACATCAAGGGCAACAAGAAAACTTCTATAGGTACGTAGGTGACAAAAGGAAGACTAGGGAAAATGTGGACCCTCTCCAGAAGGAAAGGGGAGACCTGGTTACCTGGGACATGGAGAAGACTGAGGTACTCAATGAATTTTTTGCCTCAGTCTTCACCAGCAAGTGCCCCAGTCACGCTGCCCAACATGCAAAAGGCAAAAGCAGGGACTGGGAGAATGAAGAACCGCCCACCGTAGGAGAAGATCGGGTTCGAGACCATCTAAGGAACCTGAAGGTGCACAAGTCCATGGGACCTGATGAGATGCATACGTAGGTCCTGAGGGAACTGGCAGATGAAGTGGCTAAGCCACTATCCATCATATCTGAGAAGTCATGGCAGTTCAGAGAAGTTCCCATGGACTGGAAAAGGGGAAACATAACCCTCATTTTTAAAAAGGGAAAAAAGGATTACGCGGGGTACTGCAGGCCACTCAGTCTCACCACTGCCTGGCAAGATCATGGAGTTGATCCTCCTGGAAACTGTGCTAGGGCACATGGAAAATAAGGAGGTGATTGGTGATAGCCAACATGGCTTCACTAAGGGCAAATCATGCCTGACAAATTTGGTGGCCTTCTACGATGGGGTTACAGTATTGGTGGATAAAGGAAGAGCAACAAACATCATCTGCCTGGACTTGTGCAAAGTGTTTGACACTGTCCCACACGACATCCTTGTCTCTAAATTGGAGAGACTTGGATTTGACAGATGGACCACTCGGTGGATAAGGAATTGGCTGGATGGTCACACTCAAAGAGTTGCGGTCAACGGCTCGATGTCCAAGTGGAGACCAGTGACGAGTGGCGTTCCTCAGGTGTCGGTATTGGGACCGGCACTGTTTAACATCTTTGTTGGCGACACGGGCAGTGGGATTGAGTGCACTTTCAGCAAGTCTGCCAGCAACACCAAGCTGTGCGGTGCAGTTGATGCACTGGAGGGAAGGGATGTCATCCAGAGGGACCTTGACAGGGTTGAGAGGTGGGCCCATGTGAACCTTATGAAGTTCAACAAGGCCAAGTGCAAGGTCCTGCACATGGGTCAGGGCAATCCCAAGCACAAATACAGGCTGGGTGGAGAATGGATTGAAAGCAGCCCTGAGGAGAAGGACTTGGGGGTGTTGGTTGACAAGAAGCTCAACATGACCTGGCAATGTGCACTTGCAGACCAGAAAGCCAACCGTATCCTGGGCTGCATCAAAAGATGCAGGTCAAGGGAGGCGATTCTCCCCCTCTACTCTGCTCTTATGAGACCCCACCTGCAGTACTGTATTCAACTCTGGGGGCCCCAACGTAAGAAGGACATGGACCTGTTGGAGCGAGTCCAGTGGAGGGCCACCAAGATGATTAGTGGGTTGGAGTACCTTTCCTATGAAGACAGACTGAGACAGTTGGGTTTGTTCAGCATGGAGAAGAGAAGGCTCCAGGGAGACCTTACAGCAGCCTTCCAGTACCTAAAGGGGGCCTACAAGAAAGCCGGAGAGGGACTTTTTACAGTGGCAGGTAGTGATAGGGCAAGGGGTAACGGCTTTAAACTGAAGGAGAGTAGATTTAGATTAGAAATAAGGAAGAAGTTCTTCACTATGAGGGTGGTGAGGCAGTGGACCAGGTTTCCCAGAGAGATTGTGGATGCCCCATCCCTGAAAGTGTTCAAGGCCAGGTTGGATGGGGCTTTGAGCAATCTGATATAGCGGAAGGTGTCCTTGCCTATAGCAGGGGGGGTTGGAACTAGATGATCTTTAGGGTCCCTTCCAACCCAAACCGTTCTATGATTCTATGACAAAATACACACATTTATTATGGAAAGGCCTCCAGGTGACCTAGTCCTGACCTTTGAAAGGTGCCTTTCAAAGTCAGTGAAGGGAAACAGGTAATCCACAGCACCATTCATTTTATGATGAGGCTTTTGTCTAAAGCAGTTCTGATGAATTGTGCATGCGTCTACCTGACTGCAAAAAGAAAGATGTATGGTGATTCACCCAGGAGACAACTATGTTATAGAAGAAAGGCTGTACTTAAGTCAGATGACTCCCACTCGGGATTTTGTGTCCTGCTTCAATCTGTTTGTGACTGTGCAAATTTTTGAAGGTTATTGTCTTCCGCATTTTCTATTAATTGGTGCTGCCACAACTTTTGGCCCTGGCCACATAGATCTCAATGACAGGGACTGGCTTCTTTGTGTTACTATTGTTTTTATTGTGCTGGACACCCATGGCAACATGCCCCATAAGCTATTTTTATTATTTAGCAAGGCTTACTATTTAGATTAGTTCATGGTAAGGCATCTAGGTCTATATCTGGTGATAGACATTGCTGCCAACATGGGACATGAAGCAGTAGTGCAAGGCACAGGCTTCCTGATAGAGCTCTCAGTCCCACCACTCAATGGCACTGCTGATGATATTGAAGGGGTGACAAAGTGATGTCAATCACTTCAGTGCTCAGTCGCAGACTCAGTTACAGTCCCTGGTTTTGACAACGGTAAGTGATATCTTAAGTTAATGGGGAGAACTCCATTTGCTTTCTCCTGTCCTCTGCATAACCAAAGCCTAGCTGATAAAGAGAGAAATTCTCCCTACTAAGGGGAGGGAGGTACCAGGCCCTATAACTGGCCAGTCTTTGCATATTGTCCACTCCTGCACTACTACAGAAGGTTGCTCAGAGATTGACAGTGCCATCAGCTGATCAAAGTGTGGACCAAGACATCAGAGACCCTCAACCAACAGCAGCCCCCATGAATATTCCCAGCACCCTTCAGCCTTGGCTGTAAATCATCCAACTTTCAGATGGAAAATCGCACGGTCACAAGATTTTCTCACATGTTAGAGCATGCACTTAGGGATCATAACGCAAAGGCTTTCACATAGAGTTTGCAGCAGCTATGACCAGGACAAAAAGGGGAATCACAACACAACAATGAATGCAAGAGGTTTTCATTTGCAGCCACATCCAGGCTACATCTACACTGGTCTTTAAAAGCGGCCAGGATCCATTCTCTTGTCCTGATGACAACTGCCACAGCTCATGCCTGCATAACTGAATTTTCTTATCCCTCCAACCAGAATGTCCTCATTGGAAACATCCTTAGCCCACACTATGCTTCAGAGTGTGCCTAGGCATTGCCTGGGACAGATCCAGGGAACTCAGGCCATCACAGGGCCAGGGACCATGCCAAATGCTACATATCCTAGGCAGTCCTCAAGTCCATGGTAGGACTAATACAGGTTAAAGGATCCCTGAATTGCCTGACTTGTGGATATCCATCCCTCTGGGGTGCAGTCCAGAACCACGTGTTGGACATTTTGAATGTCTTCGGTAAATGCTTGGGGGAACCTACGTTCCCAGGGCTGACCAAACACAGTGGGCGAGATGATGCCTGAAGGGATTGTCTTCAACCCTGCGTGCAGCTGAAAGAAGAGGACCCTGCAGATGTAGAGTCCATGTCCTTGGACTCCCCTTTTTTCTCCCAGAGCACTGAGCAGAACTCACTTATTTTTCTAAAAATACAGCAGGTGAGGAGGTTTTGCTCCCATCTGCAAAAGTACACCTGCTTTTTAGCCTAGAGGTTAGTGTGCTTAAGCCAGAATTTGAGAGATGTGAATACAATTTCTTTCTCTGCTTGGAGAAGTTCAATTTCCCGTCTCAGACAGGGTGTGCAAACCAGCAAAGTGAAGCACAGGCATGGGAAGAAAGGGGTAAGAGCTCTTTACAGGTTAACTGAGTCAGCGCTGGGACTCTGGATTTCCCTCTGATACCCTCTATGTGGAGACACGTGTGTTTTGTATCAAACAACCCCTGGAAGAAAGACCTAAAGAACTCCTAGGGGAAGGGTGCTCACCGAGCCATGCTTACACTTTCACCCTTCTCCAGATGAAACCTGCATTCCTTTCTGCCCAGTGGCAGTTTCATCAGGAGGGTGGAGAACAACTCCACCCGAACAAGCCTACAGTCTTGTTATTAGCGCACACCCGAGAGAGGTGGAAGCTTCGATTAGCTGAACACATCATCAAGCATTACTGCAGCCATGGGTACAGACAGCATGATTTCCCGCTAGTGAGTCACAGATGAAGATGGTAGAGCCCACAGGCACAGTCATCCAAATGGTCCCCAGCAAAAATCTACCCTCCCTGAATCACAGGAGCTGAACTCAAGTTGGCTCAATACACTGATCAGTAGTCTCTCTATTTTCCTATACCCCCGCTATCACCATGGTATCTGCAAACCTGATAGCAGACTCCATCCTGCAAAGCAGCTCCCAAGAAAGACCTTGACATCAGGTAGATGGATGTCATGGCTACAGTGCCATGGCCACAGTGGCATATATGGTTGGTTGATGATCATCTCATGACAGAAGGATCCGTTCTGCTTACACCTGGGACTGGAGTGGCTGTTGCTGTAAGACAACATCTAGTTCTGGGTTGGGCAATGCAGGGGAGAAGGTGGTAAATCAGAGGTGGTTCAGAGAAGGACCACTGGAAGGGTTAAAGCCCTGGAGGACAGACCTTCCGGAGAAGAAGTCAAAGAGCCCACCAAAGTCTATCAAAGGGATATCCTAGACAAAATGCATCTTCATGGGGAAAATAAAATTGCAACAGTGAACAATTAAGTTTAGTAGAGGGGTGTAATGAGAGCCACTGGCTGTAGAAGCAGCATAAATCAGAGTAGAAATATTTTACACAAGGGTAATTTTACACATGGCTGATAACCGACCACTGGAACAGCTTATCAAAGCTTGGTGTACACTTCTGTCACAGGACATCTCTACAAAATTTGGTTTCTTTTTAATTTAAACAGGAATTAACTATAACGGAAGTTAGACCAGATAATTATAAAGCACATTGCCGCCTTGCCTCTGAACACTGAATTTACATCATCTGCCTTTCATTGCATATGGGATAAGCAGAGAAGGATTATATCTACCCAGATTACCTTATAAATAAGGACAGTCTCACAGGGACAGGCTGGTAGTGGTTTTGGATTGATACCACTGAAAATTCAGAGAGGCTTTTGGCACACAAGTCTTCCTCCCTACACACCACGTCTCATTTATATTCTCAGATCTTCAGACCTGAAGTGACATTTCAACTGAAGTCCCTTATGGCTCCTGTCAGTCAGTGCTCAAAACCTTGCTCAGGGTTTATTCCACCACCGACAAAGACAGATGGGAATTTAGGTCCTCCTGAGTCCTACAAGCTGTCTAAGGCTGTCCTAACTGCTATATCAAACCACTTCTTTCACATATTTATCAAGCTCCATCTCAAAGCAGGTGGGATTTCTACCCTGCCTTTGTTTTTAGAAAGAACACAACTTTTCCTAGTGTTTAAGACCCTACCTCTGATTGCCAGTCCCATTTAAGTCACGCTAGTCTTAGCTCTAGTCCAGTGTGATGTTTTAGCTTACAGAGCTTTTCTTTCTGTAGCTCTGTTTTCAATGCCTGCAATGTATTTCTGGGGAAAAAATCGTATCTCCACTCAACCTCTGCTCTGTTAAGCTAAAAGGGGCCAGTGTTTTCCAGTGTCATCTTTTCAGGTGGATCCTGTTCTCCCAGACTTCCCATTAGCTTCCATCTGCTTTTTTTTTTTTTTTTTTACCATCAGGACCCCATTTTTTCTTGATAGGGGCAATGAAATTCCAGGTGAGAAGCCGTCAGGGCTTCATGCCAGGGTGCTAGCACTTCCATAATCACCCTGCTAACAGCCTCCCTTAGACCCCAACACACAACTTGACATCACCTGTGTTTGTTTGTGTTTGTCTTTGTTTTCAGGGCTCCATCTCATCAGAGGCTCCTAGTTATCCTTAGATCAACTGATACCTGTAGGCCTTCCCCTTCCTCCACAATTTTACTGGCACGCTCCCAACTTCTCTCTCCCTGAAGTCTGGCACTCTCGCACACTCAGCCAGTCTGCAGGAGCTTTAACAACCCCAGCTCCTGTGGTTTCCCGATGCCTTGCCTTACGGCCAGATCTCAAACCTTTTCAAGCCATTAGATAGAGTTAAGTGGCTTTGCACTGGCCAGAGGCAAACAATCCTACATGCTGATGCATCCCATGACCAGACACCACAGTGATGGACAGTCTCCACCAAGCTGGACAGGCTCATTTAGTTTCCTATTTATATCACTAGTCCTTCAACCACACTGATATATTCCAAGGATTTCTCAGTATGCAATGCCTTTCAAGTACAGGCAGACCATTAAAACATGCCTGTGTGGACATCTCCATTTCAGCAAGCTATACACAATCTGTCAAGCGACGTTTTAGTGTTGCGAACGCTGGAGTGCCAACCCTGCCATGCTTAGCTATTGAGGCATAACCACCTTGAATGCTTAAAGCACTGGATCTTTTCCAGTTTCATGGGTGTTAATTAAGATATTGCTCAAATGTGCCTTGAACTGCCCAGTTACAAGAAAGGATCTGGATGTAACCAGGTCTGGTGGCTTTCACAGAGCTGAGTTTTTCCTATATACCCAGAGAGGTATATCTGCTGCTCTGACAGCACAGCAAGATAATATAAAGATAAATTATAGTTTTCACTCTCACAGCTAAGAGAGCATTAGGGTGCACATCTTTCCCTCCCTTTCCCACGGCACAGTACTGATTCCGCCACCCCAGCTCAATCAGCTTTGTGTCATCCATGACTGTGGAAATTTTCATTAGTAATGCTTCTCGAGTTACTGAGAAACGTTTAGGGAGCAGCACTTCCCAAAAATCCTCATTCTCAAACTGGGAGAAAAAGGATAGGCTGCTGGGAATGGTAGCAATGCCCATGTGCATCGCCACAACTAGCCTGTGACCTTAATGACCCCCAGTCATTAAATCAGCTTGCGCACTCACTTTGTCTCCATCCCTGAAGTCTCTGAGTGCTTCACAGTGACTCACGAACTTTCCTTCTTTGGCTTATTCAGCTGTTTTAAGGGAAATTGCATAATGCTGGGGTTTTCCACCCTGGATCACAACAAAAACAACAGAAAGTCTATCAATTTTTCCTCTGAAATATAAAATGCCATTGGCTCAATCAAAAGGGAGGAGCAAAGCATTTCTCCCTAACTGCAGGTTTTTTAAGCTGTTTCCACAAATACTGTATAAATTCAAAAAAAATTATTATGTTTGAAAGGGTTGCCTTGAAATGCATAAAGTGAAATTTTCTATCAGGAAGGTACTGCAGTGGGAAAATTGAATCATTCCTCCACATTGGGTTTATTTCCCAGCTTCAGAATAAAATTAGGTAAATAGTTGACAGTTTTACAAAAGGCGGCACAGTGCCCTGCTCTGCCAGCATGACCCAGGACTTGAAATAAAATGACATATCCAAATTCCAGACTTGGAAACACCATCTCCCATGCTCACCTCCACTGGCCTTTCAATGACTCCCATGACCAGCAGCTCAGCACCAGGGCTCGGTTAATAACTAAGCCCCTGGGAACCAGAAACCAGGCTTGCTTTTGCACTGGATTTGGGAAAATAGACATGTTTTGGGTAAACCCAGCCACGCCAGCTTCCCGCTTGCCAGCCCAGGGAGCAGTAGGCATGAGAACATGGCACAGGTTTTGGTGAGGCTGAGCCAGCGTGTGTGGAAGCCCAGCCCGCTGCCGCTTGCATCTTGACTGTTGTTGCCCAATGCAAACACATGACACAACCCAGTTCTTGGCTCGCGGAGCCAGACTTGAAGGAACAAACTTATCTTGTCACATTCCGCATCCAAGCACTGGCGTGGGGCCACCCCTTGCAGTGCAAGATGTGTTTTTCCTTTTCCATGGCACCAGCCCCAGGACATAAACCTGAAGAAGAGACGACGTATGACAGGAGTCTGCTGGTTGCGGTGACGTCACCTCCTTGGGGAACTTGTTTCTCTACAAATCCCAATCCAGACTGGAGCTGAGTTCTCCCCTGATCACGCCGAGGGAATCCGCCCACAGGATCAACAAGAGGTGGAGGGTGGGAAAACATATAAAGCTCCCTGGGAGCAGCTCTCCTTTACTGCCCTGGCTGCACGGATCTGCTCTCAGCATGAAGACACTTCTGGTTGGGCTCCTGCTTGGCCTGGCATTCGTGGAGTTTGGTAAGACCACTGCATTCCTGACACCCCAGGGACCCCCTGGGAAATGCCTGGGAGGGGAGGGGAAAGGCATCAATAGAGAAAGATCTGGTAATCTCCAGGTAGGGGAAATAACACCCTTATGTATTTAAGAAGGTCAGTGGAGAGGGTGAATGGGGAAAGGGGATATGCATGCCTGGCAGGGAGAGATGTGACGCTTGACAGAGAGCAATGCACATCATTCAGGTGCATCGGTGGTTGACTGTCACCCAACTCTGCTCATACCGTACCCTGGGATGGAGGGGACCAACACGTTGCTTTATAAGACTAAGGTGTGAATGACAGTCACATGGCACAGGGCAGTACAAGCTCTTAAGCTGCCAACTTGTCCCCTCAGGGATGGGATGGGGTATGTTCATCCTGAGCTCCTGCCATCCCTAAAACCTCCCAGGTGGCTGCTGGAAGCTCTGAAAACCAGAGGGTGAGCATTCAATACAGATATGGGCAAGGATATGAGAAATAACTCCAAGGATTTTGGAAAGGTTCATTAAACCGCCAGCGCTAGGGTTTTCATTAATTTCTAGAGATTAGGATATAGGTGGAGATAGGCAATTCTTCTGGGTTTGTTTAGGTTTGGTCTCTGATGGGGATGGGTCTTGGGCAAGCTGGTAGCAGGGTCTGGTCATTGCTGTGTTCTTACTCCATCTATTTGTGACCCACTGCAAATACATCCTTGGCCTGGAACAGAGTCATCCTTGGGGTGACACCAACCCAGTGGGTTTTAACCTACAGCCCATGGGCCTCAGAGATCCTCACACGGCTTTCATGGGACTCTGAAAGATCTCAGAGGAAAGGCAGCCTGGGCAGAAGTTGAACACCTCTGTCTGGAGGCATGGCTACATGGAGATCATTCAAAGGGTTGCAAATGCAAGAAGATTGAAAGGCATACACCTTGCAATTCTTCATGCAAGGAAGTGTTTTGGGTCTCTTCTTCAGGCTGCTTTGCTTTTTTTAATCCCCCTACCCTCATTACTCTTTCTACCTGTCTCTAAAGCAAACCCAACTGCTGGCTGAAGGACATGGTCTGGGTCAAACCCACCACAGGACTGAACCAGGACAGGGGCAGTTACTTCTATACAGCTACTGCAATTTTTTACATTTCAGTACCTGTTGTTTTTCTTTGTCTTTCTTTCTTTCAAGAAGTTTCACAGGAGTTTCTTTTCCTCCTTCTGGGTCTAGGCCTGTCCTGGATTTAACGGGTTTGCTGAGGAACTGACAGAGCAGATTTCTACCCAAAGGTCTCAGAGTGCTTTATGGAAACAGAGAGACATCACCACTGTTTGCTTTATAACTGAGAAGGAGGCAGAAATGGAATTTCTGGGATGATCCAGTGGGAGGCAACTGGTCTAGGCACAGCTCTTGCAGCTGATGAATATGTCTGTGACCATTCGTCTTCCAGGCATTTGATATCAAGGGGTAGAAGGTACTGTTGGACAGTGATGAATGGTGAATTATTGACCTCAGATCAGGACACAGCACTCTCCTTTATGTTCAGTTCTTCTCTTCTGTTCTGGTCCTTATGGTTTTGGGCTTTCCTCTTCCACTGCAACCTTCCTACAAAATTAATGTCCTCTGAGTGCCCCACCCAGAGTCAGTGAAAGATAAGGGGGCTGAGGATTTTCTTCCTTAAACCTGCTTTTAACTGGAAGTAACTCCCTCAGAGCCCATGGCACTGCCCTGCTCACCCATGAAAATGGTAAGGTTTGGAAACCAGCTCAACCCAAAGGTTGCAGATCAGTTTCTCGGATGCTTTAAGCTAGCACTGCTCCAGCCAGCCATCCATTAGCCAGTCCTACTAACTCACAAACATCCCTATGCTTGTCAGGTTGACAATGTTGTGTGTTCTCTCTCAGTGGGCACTACATGTTAAAATATAAAACAACCTCTCATGGGTCATTTGGAAAGGTTCTACCAAGGTCCTCAGCTCAGGTAAACAGGGACGGCTCCAGCGCACCTATTTACAAAGGATATGGCCATGAGAACACCAGCACCGCTCACATTAAAAAGTCCTTCCTACCCCTGCAAAAAGGACAAAGAAAGTTTTTGCATCGTGTAGGTTCTATTGCACAGCTGAATTTTCCAAAGGAGGTGCTGAAAGAAGTAGATGCCCTGAAAATTCTTTCTAGAGTCAGATGTTCAAACAGCTGCCTTCAAAAATGTTTATCCTTATCACAAAGTCCCAGAGGTTTCTCTCTTAACAACAGATGCTGCAGAACTAGAACAAGAAAACATCGTCTCTCTTCAATTTTGCCAATAGATGGCAGTGGACACATTTGGGTGGTTCTTCAGCTGCCGTGTTGCTAGAAGGCAGGTAGGATAGAAAATATCAAACCAGGCTGGTTTCTGTCATCAAGCCACAGCAGCACGACTCCAAAAAATATGCACACTTGGTATCTGCCGACTGCGGACGGACGGGTCTCACCGAGAATTTTGAGCAACTGCTGTGATCAATGCTTGCATATATAAAGATGTCCCTCTTTTGGCAGGCAGCCAGCAAGAGCTCTATAGCATCATCTCCTTTAAAAAGCAGCAGTAGCCCCTGATGAAAGTATTTTTTAGGCCACATCGAGCCCTTAGGATCTCTGATACAGCTCTGAAATTTAAATTCTGCTCTCAGTTACAAAGTTCTGCAGAAATCCCTCTAAACAAGCACAAAGAAGCTGTCACTGTGGGTGGAGGGATGGGGGATGCCAGTCTTTCAGTGCTGGAGAATGCTGCTCTCAACAGAAGGAGCTGTTTTGCTCTGTGTTACAGCATTTCTTAGAGAGGATGCAAAGATCCTATCACAGCTGCTCAAGCAGTAGATCCTTCTAGATCCCTGCTCTTTTTGGGCTGCTGAGCCCCCAAGGTAGTGATCACGCTCAACTCCCACAACACCAGCCTTGTCCTTTGGTGCTGGGATTTGGTCTTTCCCCCCTGCCATATCCAAGCTTTGCCTTTGCCTCCAGATGTGCTTAGTTTCTGGGACCACTGCATCTTGGTCTGGGGGGGGGATGAAGCACTGACCATCACGTAGTCCCCACCCCAGATCAGAGAACCTGCAGACTTGCTGTCTGTCTTCACTGCTGCGACCACCTCAGACCCATTCTGTTCCCCTCTGCAGCCCAGTCCTTACGATGTTACACGTGCAAGGAACCAACGGACATTGCTCAGTGCAGAACAGCCACCCTGTGCCCCCCGAAAGCCACCGTGTGCACCACAACGCTGCACTCCGTAGACTCGGGTAAGTTTAATTTCTTGACTGGAGAGCTCGCAAGGAGAGATCATAGAATTACAGAATGGGTTGGGTTGGAAGGGACCATAAAAATCATCTAGTTCCAACCCCCCTGCCATGGGCAAGGACACCTTCCACTAGACCAGGTTGCTCAAAGCCCCATCCAACCTGGCCTTGAACACTGCCAGGGATGGGGCAGCCACAACCTCTCTGGGCAACCCGTTCCAGTGCCTCACCACCCTCACAGTAAAGAATTTCTTCCTAATACCTAATCTAAATCTACCTTCTTTTGGTTTAAAACCATTACCCCTCATCCTATCACTACACTGCCCAATAAAGAGTCCCTCCCCATCTTTCCCGTAGGCCCCCTTTAGGTACTGGAAGGCTGCTAGAAGGTCTCCCTGGAGCCTTCTCTTCTCTAGGCTGAACAACCCCAATTCTCTCAGCCTGTTCTCATAGGAAAGGTGCTCCAGCCCTCTGATCATCTTTGTGGGCCTCCTCTGGACCTGTTCCAACAGGTCCATGTCTTTCTTCTACTGAGAACCCCAGAGCTGGATGCAGTGCTCCAGGTGGGGTCTCACGAGGGCGGAGCAGAGAGGCAGAATTACCTCCCTTGACCTGCTGGCCATGTTTCCCTCTCCGCCTCCCAGTCCCAGCTTGGATTATCCTTTAACTTCTCCGTAAGAATCCAGGTGGAGTTATCCAACTTTAGAGAGGGAAGGAGAGAAATCATCAGATTCAGAGCCTCGTAGTGAATTATACAGGACTCACTCTGCTTACTCTGTTTTGCCTTTCCTACCCCTATGCCCTTATGGACCCTGAACCTGTAGATGTCTGCAAACATACCGCAGAAACCCAGGGGCTCTCTCCTTGTTTGTAGATGCTTTCACCTAACACCAACTGTCTCACCAATGGCCATGCCAGCATTACACCAGCACTTCTTGGCACGGCCAACTTCTGTGCAGAGCCGTTGCAGGAGCAACTCACCTGAACAAAATAGACAGGGGCTTGTATTCCTTGTCCATGCTACAATAAATTTGGAAGGAGCAGGAGGGAGAGAGGGACTCAGCAGGGAGAACTGGCAGACCTGTTTCTACAAAGAACAGTCTGGATTACAGGCACCCATTGATTAGAGATGCTCAACACCTTATTTGCCTTTATTTACCTATGAACACTTTACTTTTAATTCCCCTCCATTACACAAAGTCAGTGTTTCTCAACGCCAGCTGTCTGCACCTTCCTTTACCATTTCTTTCTCTTATCCTTCTCCCCCTCTCCAATCTGCCTGTTTCAGGTTATCCCTTTTTCGGCAACATCACCGTCACCAGAAGCTGTGAGGAGGAATGCCTCGCCTCTAACGGGATAGGGGCAACGAGACCCAAGTCATGCTGCTACACCGACCTCTGCACCGATGACACCAGGAGCAGCAATGGGGTGGGAAGCAGCTCTGCAGCGCTGGGTCTGATGGCCATGGTTTTTGGCACGCTCCTCCAGTGCGCTCTGTAACATCGCAATTGCCCGTGCTCCAGCCAAAACATCCCCCCCTCCTCTCTGCCAAGCTGTCTCATGAACACTTAGATGCCTTGGGAATAACCTTCGCTGATATGTGGCTTCACCCACCTTCAATGCTGTGAATTCAAGCGGATTCAAGCCAAGAGTTTGGGCACCTGGACCTAAAACCCTCAAATTTCCAGTTTCCAGCTGCTAAGCAGATGTTCCTCACCTTCAGCTGCTTCTGGTCCTCAGGACCCACATCTTCCCTTTTCCTCCGTGGGGAGCAGTAGTGGATGAAGCACTGCAGCTCTGCACAGCGGGAGGGACCGGGCAGTGCCATGAAGGCTGGCGTTCTGGCATCATCCTCAGCAAGAGCAGGGGCTGTACACACACTGGACATGGACAGTGCTTTTTTTCCCAGGTTTCCCCAAGCTCCCACACAACCTGTGCCTGTGTGCCTCCAATAAATCCCTATGCCCAACCCCCCCAAAAATCCTGCAACACTCCAACAGGAGCTTGGCTTATTTTCTTTCCACTTTTGGTGCCATCTCCTGAGTCAGAGCAGCAGGTGGATATTTGTTCCCGCTTACTACCTGCTCAGCAGAGTGTGGCTTGCAACTGCAGAGAGCTGGCACTTAATTCTGTCTAGAATAAGCTATGGAATGAGTTCAGAAGGGCTCAGCCTTCATGTGTTGGGATGGGATGTATTTCTGTAAAGCTCGAAACATGCCCTGGACTAACAGGCCAGGGCAAGTTAGACCTGCAAAAGCAAATTTGGGAGTTTGGCTAGCCAAAACCCTCAGCAGCCCTTTGCCTGAGCTCGGGTTGCAGTCAGAGCTCCTAAATTTCCCTTCCCAGATGATTTACAGAGCATTTCAAGCAACTTCTTCTGTTACTCTGCCCTCCTCCATCCCTTCACAACAGGGACTGCAGGAAAGGAAAAGTAATGATTATCCCAGATCCTCAACTCTGGGAAATGCCAACGGCTTTACTCACACCGGTTAACAGCACTACTGTGTCCCAGCTGGAGATTTGCTCCATTCTCCCTTGCAGCAGCTGTAAGATTGATTTTGATGCCCTGTCTGCTGTAAAACCAGATGGAGAGGAAGCAGATACAAATGAGCCAGGCATGCCCAGCTCGCAGACCTCTCTGGTTGGGAAGAGCTGTGGAATTTGCCATTTGCTCTGTTCCTATTGCCAGGGCTCGTCCAGGGGAGCAGGAGGCAACCTGCAAGAGCAAGGGCAGAGCGGAGCATGGGTATATCCCATGCACCATCCTTGTGTGTTCATGCCATCCCTGCAACCTCTGTGGCAAAGTCTATTTTTTCTCCATTTCTTTTCCATTTTCCACTCTGTTTCCATAAGGCATCAGCCAGGAAACCAAAGGAATAAGCAGAGGGCCTGGTTTTTTTCATTGCACGGAGGAAATTGTTTCTCAAGGTCTGTCTCAGTACCATTTGCAAAAAAACTTTGACAAGGCATTGTGTTCCTTGCCAGAGGGCCCTGTGCAAGCCTGGGGCTCAGGAGGATGGTGAGCCCTTTTGTTCTGGAGGTGAAATGCTCTGTGCTTCACTAAAACACTTACAGTTTCCCTGCAACACCCTTGCAATGCTGAGGTCTGTGGAGGGAAAATGCCATTGAGAGTATAATGATTGGGAGTTACTCAAATACCGATATTACACCCACCCTTGCAGACACAGAGCACCAGCTTCTGCTTCCTACTCGTCTGTTCTCTGTTTCCTTGCTTCAAAAACAGTCTGATGTGTCAGGCCAGAAGCAAACCACCATCACTGCCATCCTGAGATCCACTTTTCTCTTCTGGATTCAAGCTCTGGAGTAAAGCATTTTCCCCAGTGGCTTTTCCATGCTGGCTGCAGGGTCCTGTGCTGTGCTAACATGGGCTGAACTTTCCTCCATCTATTGCACACACAGATGGGGCAGGGTCCAGATACAGAGGGACTGGGAGGGTGAGGGTTCCCTTCTGGGTGAGAATCTAGCAAATAAAGTTGGATCTTCCAGTTTTCAGCCTGCAGCATCTTTCTTGTGTGCTCAGCCTTCACCCAGGACAGGAGCGTGGGGCAGCACAGGTTGCAGGGAGGACATGTCTCTGGCTGGTTTTCTGCAGCTCCCCAGCTGCCCTGTGACAGAGAGGGGAAAAGCTACAGAAGGGGACAAGCAAGGGAATGCAAAAATACTCCTTCGAAGAGCTAGATTTAAGGCTATCCCCATTAGAAGAGGAGGGAGAGAAGGGTAACATACTGTCTAACATTACAGGAGGCTCATGTGGGGCATGCACAGAGAGACCAGGGAGGGGTTCTTGATGCAGCTTCTCTTGCAGCAGGCAAAGAGAAAGAGGTTGAGCTCAGCACAGCAAGGCAAGCAGGCTGCTGGGAGCAAGTCTTCGGGGTCCCCTCTGCGCTGCAGGGATGCTGCAGGTGGGACCCGCTGCCCTCCTTGTGTCACTGGTTCTGGCTGCGAGCATCCTGCATCACACTGCGCTGCAGGTCTCCTGTCACCTGGAACTTGCCGGTCAACGTGGCTCCATCAGCAGAGCAGCGAGATTCTACCTTAGCCAAAACAGAGTCAAAAAGGCAGGTTTTAGCTTCAAAGCACTTGTAATATGTTCCTAGATTAGGCGAGGTGAAAAGCCCTTCACCCAGAGCGTCAGGTGTACAAAGTGTCCTTTTGCGTTAATATTCATCTGTTCACACGGTGTTAGCTGTAAGCCACAGGCTGAACTGTCGTCACCGGCAGCCCTTGCAAAGTTTGATTTGCTGCTGCTTAGGCTATTGCTTTTATTTCCTCTTGAAATTTGGTCCCTAGGAGTTAAACCCAACAAGTACTACTGCCCCAGCAAATGCAGGACACTGCCAGGGGATTCAAAGGAGTTGGCAGACTTTTGCGTCACTGGGTCGAGTGGACATACGGAGGGAGAAGTTTAAATATAGGCTGAATAAAATAGAACAGAGAAAGATTTGTCTCCAAAGGGCCATAAAAAGACTTGCAGCCTCTCGGCCCTGCAAGATCAGGCTTCACAGCAGGCAGCATCCAGCGCTGCTGTTGCTGTGTTGGAGGATTTTACCTGCCCCTCTGGGGGCTTGTTCTTCCCAGAAGTCATTCTGTGCATGTCCAGAGACTTTATCTCCTTATGCTCTATCTGGCCTTTTCCATCACCTTCCAGCCCTTCCACAAATGTGGGGCAGCCCTACAGATGTGCAGCCCTATGGATGTGCAGTCCTGATCTGCATCACCTGCTTTCAGTTGCGAATCTGCAAATGCTTTCATCCATCTAGAAATTAAAGCATGGCAGAGACTAAACTTTCAGGGAGGTGTTTGCACACCCACATTGGTGAAGGTGTTCAAACTGGTCTACCATGTTAAGTCCCACCTCCAGCCAGCCATCAGGGCGATATGTCTGCCTTGCGTGGCCTTTCCTCGTGGGTTCCATGAGTCTTGAAGGTGGAGTGGGTATTTCAGTGGATAGTTCCTCCTCTGGAAACACAGTGCACAGCCAGCCTTGGCTTGGGCTGGATCAGGACCCAGATTCATTCATGCTGCTTTAACTTGGGCAAGATTCCCACAAAGGTATTGCTGGTGCTGTGGGCGAGCAAAACTACACAAACAGCATGATTAATACTTAGAGGACCAGGGTTTCCAGCAGGGATCATTTGCGGTTGCTTTCCACAGCAGGACACTGGTCACATCATGTGTAGCCATGAGTGGTGGTAGTTATCCTGGCATGCCCTGATTGCAGACTGGTTCAAGCTGCAAGGTGGAAAACACCAGGAGCTGTTTTGCTGCTTGATTTCTTTTAATTTTATATATTTTGTCTTCTTTGGGATGGAGGGGGGGTGGGGAAACCATACAGCTCTTTTGGTAAGTGCATTAATCCAGGTGGGCATGAAAGAAAAAGGGACAAGACAAGGGCAGAAATTATTGCAAAACGCCAAGAGAAGAAAAAAGAAGGAGATATTTTTGCAGTCCAGACATTTAATGTAAAACAGAGCTCTGATGTAATCAAATACAGAAAGAACTTGTAGTTCTTGCTAAAAATACCTATCTAGAATATAAATATACATTAGCATGTAGCTGCAAGGCTTATGGAGATATCTGCCACAGTCTTATATTTACAGATAGGGATTTAAATGTTTAATACTGCACATTCAAAAGAAAGTCACTTCATCTGAAGTAGCTATTAATTATAGAATGCGCTTGGCAGGACTGAAGTGCAGCAGGAGTGATATCATTTTCAATATCACTCCCAAATTATTTCTCATCTAAAACCTATCATGTGCACTTTTTTTTTTTTCTTAAAAGAGATCTATTTTCCCATATTAGGACTTGGATGACTTGGAATGGCTGTCTCTGACACACCGGCACATCCTCTCTCAGATATCTTCATTGCTCTCCTGCACAACTCTCGCATCCCTAATTCCAGAGGAATACAAATCTGAAGCCTCTTTACTCAGTATGGCCCCAGGTCTGAGAACAAGACAAATCCCCTAAAAATGAGGCAAAAGGAGACTATAGGGTGTCTGAAGCGGATAGGTTGAGGGGGCAGGGAGGTAAGCACAGCATCATGGTTGATATCTCAATTTAGCAAAGTCATTCTGGGTCACTTGAACTCGAGAGGGATGCTCAGAGTATTGTAAAAGGATTGGGCAGATGGCCTGTGTCTGCATTAACTGCCTTCACTGCATGCCTTCATCCCCATTCCCTGGGGCTCCAGTCTACAGTTTGCCAGGAGGTTTTAAAAAACACTAAGTGTGTCAGTTAATCATTCTGTGCCCTGTCTGAGGCTGGTCTGGATCCTGATCCCCTTTCCCTGGTCAGTCCCTATTAAACAGATGGGAATTGTCACACATTGGTAGCTCCAGACATGGTCCTGCAACACATCTTTAGTGCCAACTGAGCTTTATATTTCTGAACACACTTAGTAAATGTGGGTAAGGACATTGTGCCTTGGGGTGAACGAATTTTGCGCTAGTCCCTTGTGGCCGTAGTGCTGAAATCCATGCAAATCCACAACCTTAAAGGCAACCAAAAGCCATAGCATATGAAATCCATGGGTCAGATTCCCAAAAATCTAACCCAGTGATTGGAACAAAACCACTACAGGCTCCCTTTGTCCAGCAGGTCTCTTGAATACAAGGGGTCAATACGTTTTTCATGCCTTCAGGCCATTCCTCCCCATTGCAAGGTCAATTTGATGTGCCCTCAGTCACGTCAGCGATGGCACACCGGTACTGAACCGTTGTCTGACTCTTCTTTTAACACACAGCCTTGCCCTGGACTCACCAGTATTTAGAGCAGTAGAGCTCACTCCAGTCTTGTTGACGGCTGTAGTTGGGACTGGCATGAACATCCCTTCATCTCCTTGCAAAAGAAATTGCTTTTGCCCAATAATCTGGGAATGAGATATAAAAGACTGCCTGGAAAAGGAGATTGAGTGATGTCAAGGTGCTCGTGTTGGTGCATTTGATCCTGCAGCACATTTGGACTTGCGAGGAGCAGGGTGAGGAGCACCCCAATGGTTGGGAGAAGTTTCGCACCTTCTTTGAGCTCTGCACACACCTTTGCTGCTTGGCTAGTTCCCCAGACAAAGCACAAACACAGGCAGAGGCGCAATGCTTTTCCACTTGCCTGCGTGAAATCCCGGGGGCGGGTGGCATTTTGCCAGTCGAAACTCTCCCGCAGGCAGCGGCAGGATTTCAGAGGGTGGCTGTGAGGCAGCAGTGATGGGAGATGCTTGTAGAGGGATGTGCCACCACTCCCAGCGAGGAACACCAACCTACAGTGGGCAGTGGTGTCCGGGTTCCCGGTGGCACCAGGACATGCTCACCATGAGCTGATGTGAGTGGCAGAATAGCAAAGCCTCATTAAAAATGTGCTTTGATGCAGCTCTTCATCATGGATCCTCTGAAGCTTTAAAAAGGGCTGAGCTGTCTTCAGTCCCAGTGAAGGCTTCAGTAGAGTCTCTTCCACCTGAATATCTGTTTTCCTGACACCCACAGGGACTTCACAAACTCTGGCCATGCAACGAATCCAAACCAGCAGCTGTATGTTGTTAGCTGTGCACGCACAAATCCACAATCAGATGAGCCGTGTCATTTTAAAGCTGGGCTAAAAACAAGCCAGAATTTGTTTTTAATCTTTCCTGGCTGCTGCCGATCTCCTGGCTCTGGGGAGAGACAACACAGGGGAAGAGGTGTTTTTAGTGTACAGACAGCTGTCACTGTGTTTGGGGATGACATCCAAATCTGAAAAAGAAACAAGCACCCAGGAGGTAGTGACAGATTCTGATGCACTTACAGCAGAGGACGAAAGCCATCCTGGTGAGGAGGGGAGAGTTAATAGCAAGACATCTGACTTCTGCCCCAGAAAATAAGGGGTTTTAAACAAACTGCTGTCAACCACCAGCCACCGCCACCTTGGGAAAGGGGTCTAGTTTATCTTTGTCTTTGGGGAATGCAACTAGGAGAATTTTTTTTTACCTGCTGGTGTCCTCAGATCACGGTAGTGTTTTCTGCAAGCTTATTTTTGCTGTGCCAGCTCTGCGCAAAGACGTCATGGGCCGGTTGGGGTTCTTCATGCATAGGAAGCCAGTTTAGGTGCCTCAAGGGGCTTTTACTGCTAAACTCGATGAGCACATGCAAAGGGTCTTCTCAGCTTTTAAGACTCAACTTTCATCCTTACTTCTTCTTATCACGTCTTTAAAGAAAAAAATTTGACTGAAGTATATGCATCTTTGTGGCTCTGCTGGCAGGAGGCTGTTCAACAGCCTCACAACTGTGATGGTCAGAAACCACATTTATAATAAAATATTGCTCTTGTTTCTCCCTGCTCTGAGATGGCATTTCTATGGGCAGTTGGTCCTGTCTCAGATGTTTTGTTAGGCTAAACAAGCCAGCCTGTTCTGATCTGCTCTTGGAAGATCAGCTCTCCAAGGACACCAAGAATTCACTGGCTTGGACTGTTCACGTGGAGAACAAGTACTGGGTCATCTTCAAGCCATGGTTACCTTGGGCAATCCAAGCTATGTGCAAGATCTCATGAGCTAGAAGGCCACCACAAAAAGGATCCTTGCAGGATCTGTTGTTTCAGCGGTCTCCTGGGGAATGGTTGGGTTAGATAAAGGAGCTGAGTTGTTTTATTCAGGCAGTCTCTGAGCTACAATATTACCCCTTTATGAAGGCAGTTCATGAATCCTTGTCCAATAGAAAAACGTAGATGAGAGTCTCATCGGAGTCCTCTTGTTGTGCCAGTTTGCCTGAACAAGGCAGGGAAAGCAAGTGTTTTTCATCAAATGGCAAATGGGAATGAGTAGGCATTTCTGTCACCTAACCGGAGCACACATGTGAGAACCTGCCTTCCACTGGCAGTGCAAGGATGCATGCACAGGGCTGAGCTTCAGCTTTTAAGGCACCTTGTGAAATTCCTCTCAAACTCCTTAGAAAAAGGTTGGCAGACGTGCAACTGTTTTTTTTTTTTTCACAACTAATAAAATTCAATTGCTGACAGGCTGCTGCTTCGATAAGCCATGAGGTCTGTGAGGAATAAACATCAAGTGTGTGCAGTCAAGCACTAACTTTCTGATCAGGAGACATGTATTTGGTCACACAAGTGCATCTAACCCCTATAGAAAATGCTGTGTCACACAATAAATAGCAGCAAAGTGTAAATGGATCTTCATGTATTGAATTTTCTTTTCTTTTTTTTTTCTGGAAATGGCTCAGGGGTAGCAGAGTCAGGTAGAATGGAATGGAATGGAATGGAATGGAATGGAATAGAATAGAATAGAATAGAATAGAATAGAATAGAATAGAATAGAATAGAATAGAATAGAATAGGGTAGGGTAGGGTAGGGTAGGGTAGGGTAGAATAGAATTTTTCAGTTGGAAGGAACCTACAATGATCATCTAGTCCAACTGCCCGACCACTTCAGGGCTGACCAAAAGTTAAAGCATGTTATTAAGGGCACTGTCCAAATGCCTCGTAAACACTGACAGGCTTGGGGCATCAACCATCTCTCTAGGAATCCTGTTCCAGTGTTTGGCCACCCTCTCAGTAAAAAAATGCTTCCTAATGTCCAGTCTAAGCTGAGGTGTTGAGCTCCTTTTATTTATTTTATCCAGGTCTTATTCAGACTCTTTCTTTTCTCCACTTGCCCTGGACCCATGGATGTTTCCATGCAGCCCACCAACCTGTAGAGCTCAACCACCCTCCACCCCACCAGCAAGAAGCCGGATCCCACACCCTGCAGTGCTTGGGGGAGGGCAAGAATGTTCTCGTCAAGCTGAGAAGACACAGGGACCTGAGCTAGGGTGGTGGGATCCATCCCACAGAAGGCACGGTCATGTCCCAACCTCTGAACCGTGGTGCCAGCGGTGTTTGGGCTAGGAGCTGTGGGGAGTGGTTGTGTGTTTTGAAAAGGCCAGGGCAGCAGGAGCACGTGCATGCGAGACTTTGCACGTGGGTGGATGGATGTGCCCATGGATGTTGGGCATGGATGTTACTGTTTCTCCCTAGTTGCTCAATAATCTCACTGTTTACTTTGGCATGACCTTGACAGCCCTGGAGGCCAAGGGAGAGTTAATGGGTTTTATGGTATCCTGTAATCATGCAAACCTTGAAATAACATGTGACAACATGGTTGTTTTATTAAGGAGTAGGCGCATCTAAGATTAATGAGGCTTTTAGGAGATGCTTTGTTTGTAGTTAGGCACCAGCTAGCTGTTAAGCACCACCTGCACCCCCCAGAAGTTTGCAGCTGATTGTCTCCAAGATCCTCGTGCTTTCTTTTTGGGGAGAAAGAGTGACATAGTCACCTCCTCCTAGCCCCAGCACTCAGGTAGAAAGAGCCCCGGGAAATGTCTCTGCCATGTCCTGGGTGCACCCAGTCCCAAGGGATTGACCATGCCACAGGGATCGGTGGTGGCAGGTTGCCACTAACCAGCTCTGCAGCCCACGCAGGTCCAGTACAGAGTGGGATCATCTTTTTCCTGATCACAGGAGGAGGCATAGAGCCCAAACTTTTCCTGTTCCTCATTTCATAGCACTGCTTCTCTCCTTGAAACTCAGTATCTGCCCAAGTCCTGGACCAAATCCTGCCTTGAGTATAGATCTGGAAAGATGCAGCAGAGTTAGCCATTACTGAAGTAAACAGCTTTTAGACCAAACCAGGTCCATGGCATACCTGCAGCTCTTGAAATGCAGTGCTGTTATTTCTAATGTTTTTTTAATTCCTCATGAGGTTTTATTCTACTCTATTTTTGGTACTGAGATGTAGGTTTCCATTATAAATAGCTGCATATTCTAATTCAGTCTGATAACTAGGACAAGGATGCGCTGGGCATCCAGACCTTGATTTTGGGGGATGAAGACTGCAACACTTCCAGCCAAGCTTCAGGCTTTCTGTGAGATCCTTCTCTCAGGAAAACTAGTACCTTTGCATCTGGAAAGTGTCCTGCACTCCCTGGATATAAATCAAATGGGAGCACTGGTAAGAACTCATTGCCAAGCTGACAAATCATAGAAACAAGGCTTTGAAGCTCGATAGCAGCCTTCCCTCTGAGGAGCTCAGAATCTGAATTTAGGCACAAGGACTTCAGTATCAAAGCTGGGTGATAAATATTCTTCCCATTTTATAGTCAAGGAATCCATGCTGTAAGCCTGCGCATCCTTGTATGTGACACTGAACCAAAGCCCTTTGCAAAGATAAAAACCAAATGTTCTGCGTGGTTTGTGAACAATTTTAAATAACTAATTACTCCAAAGAAAATCAGAAGCAGGTTGCAAACATGTCCCGACAAGCAGAAACAGTTCTGTTTGCAAGAAATATTGTTCATCCATGAATAAGGGAGAGCTGACGGATCAGGGCAACTATGAAGGATGGCTCAGCTCCCATCTCACCCTCATCCTACCGTAGCCTGGGGAAAGTCTCTCAACCTATGTAATTTACTGTGGGCTTTGGATCAGGAATTCAATCTACATGTTTCCCAGCTGTTTGTGCAAAGCAATATTACTGCTCATGCTGCTGCCTTGGGGCTGAGGAAGGGGAAGACAGATCTGTGCTCGCATAGGGTCTGCTCATGTGTGAAATAACAGCAACCAGTGAAAAGCAGCTGGATTGGCTCCCAAAGCGGCCCTGCTCTGCCCAGGGGGATGGATCACAGACCCCAGAGCTCCCTTCCAACCTCATCTGTATTATAAATCCAGATCTCGATCCATACCAGAGAGCAACTCCTTGTTTTCTGCTTTACCCTCAAAATGCCTTTCACTATACACCAGTTGCTGTCCCTTACAGCTGGGTGTCTTTTCAAATATCGGCAACAGTCTCCCTTCTCCCTCTTCAAAGGACTACAGAGCAGTGGCTGTGCTGTACCCAAGTCCTTCACAGTTTGTTTGCAAAGGGGAAGGTAAAGTTGCCAGAGGGAGCACAAATTTGCAGGCGCGTAAGCCTTGACTGGCCACACAGCCTTACCCTTAAGGACATGAATCATATTTACATAGCCGCTAAGTGAAAGATCATCTTCTTGTTATATAACCACGGGTATTCTTCTCTGATTGAAATAAGTCACCTAGATTTGTTTTAAAAATAAGTTTTCAAAAGAGCTTCCTAGATTTTACAAGTGTACATAACTGCTTCCCTGCCTACGCACACATGCAACTCCGCTTTCAAACCGTGACGCTCACTCTGGGTACAACTATCCAGGTTTTTTTTTTCCAGCCGGGTAATGCAGAGCTGCATTGCTGACGGTGGGTCTCTCTCTCCAGGCTCGATCAGAAAGGTGCATGGAGAAACACAGCAAACGAGAACAGCCGTGAATAATAAATAAGCAGTAAATGAGATGAGGTCCTGCTGTGCAATTCTGTGGACAGCAGGGAATTAAAGTGATGCTTTTCCAGAGGGGACAGCACAAGCAGGCTTTGAACTTCTGACTGCGGCTCACGTTGTCAGCAGCAGCAAAGTGCATGTTTATGCAGGGACATGAAAGAAAACCTCCATGCCTCCTCCTACGGATATTACTGAATGGCTCTGCAATCTCAGCAGGAGGTCACAAATGCCTTGGCCTCCTGAAATGCTTCCTCTAAAGAAGAATTAGCAAACACAATAGATTCATACTACTCTGTAAGGATTGAAAGCACGACACAGGTCCCTGCTTCTCATGCCTTTCAGAGGCAGCCGTGCCAGGTCTCAAACCTCGAGCGTTCTGGCGGGGGTGTTTGCTACCTCCCACTTTCCTTGCCTGTGCTATATCACGCAGCTGGATTTTACCTGGAGAATTTCCAAGCAGAGTGTTCACCTGCCCAGCCAACGCCCTCCCTTTGCTGTGCCACTGGGGAAAGGGAGAAAACACAATATATTCAGAGAAATATGTTAGAGGTAGCTTAGCTCTGCATACAGCGATGTTGTGTTTATCGAGAGTCCTGGCTGATACCTGCTGCTTCCCGGGGAAACCTGTCTTAGATGGCTCCAAGGCCCAGGGGAAGGGTTCTCAGGCTGGTGGCTGAAGCAACAAGCTATAGCCAGACCGGTCTATAAAAATTCATCCCTGAGCTAAGAAGAGAATGCAGATCACTTTGGGAGATACTCACAGTAACAAAAAATTAGGTAGCAACTCATCCCAGCCCCATGCAAGTGTCGGGAAGGGGTGGGATGGATGTCTAGGGCAAAGCCAGTGTCTCTCTCCACTGACCTGGAGAAAAGAAAAGTCCTGCCTGATTTCCTCAGAAAGCTTTTGGACACGTCAAGTTATCCATCTGTCCCCGAAGTTCTCCTCATCTTGCATCTGTAACATGAACCATTGCCCTCTCCCAGCATTTCAAAAGACTTGCTGGGATATTTTACATAGAGGTGGGTTTTTTTCATTTTTAAAATAAACAGCCCACTTTCCACTTCTACCATTGTTGCAAGGGGCTGGCAAAGGAGCTCTGTGAAGCATTTACATAGAGCTCAGATATGAAGTATGCTAAGCTGTTCCTTGTTGCTTCCAGAATCGAAAGTTCCCGGGTTTTTTACTGTCAAAACTTGTCTAAACAAAATTAATCACTTTGATTTTTCACTAGGTTGGGCAAGGTTGGAAAACTTCCACTCTTCTATTAAAAAATATCAGTCAAAGACCAAACTCTTCTATTCAAAAATATCAATCAAAGACCAAATATAATTCCAGGAATTATTAGGGAAAATATTACCCAGAATATTGGTAGGTTCAGAATCTTTTGGGGAATGGGAAAAAAACCAATCTAACTGAAAATTACATTAAACAAAATGCTTCTTCCTACTTATCTCAAGCTACAAGCTATTTTGCAGGAATATACCTATGGGCTTATGAAGCAGCAATGTGCAAGCAGACAGGCTGCTGTTGCTTTTGTCTCATTTTGGGTGACAATACCTCATCATTGCAAAGTACCTGATACTACATTCCTGCGCTGACAACGTTTCTGTCCCAGTTCAAGCACCAAGTGCTTTGGCAGATCAAAAAGCAGGTTGACTGCACTCTTAGCACACCTGGGTCACGTTGTTGTCACCAGGTTCCATGGCAACTCTAGAAATGCTGCTTATCCCATGGTCATGTGTTACACAAAGTAGGTATTGCTGGATGGAAGGGATGGTGCTGAGATGGGACAACGCGATGCATATCCATGTACTCTCCTAGTAAAGGAGAGAAAAGCAAACGAGAAGGAAAAATGTCATTTAGCTTTCTGGTTGAGGAGCTGAAATACTACAAAAATCATAACAAATACTACTTTGGGACACCAGTACTAGAAAGAGAAACCAGAGCAACTCCAGCAGACATTTTCAGGGGGCTGGAGCCCAGAAGGTATGAGAAGCGAATTACATTTGAGCAAAAATGAACAAAAAAAGACCTTCTGTGATTGTTGGAGGGAAATAAATATGCAGAGACGTCATTTTCAAATGCAGCCTAGGTACAGACAGCTTTTACACCAGGTCAGTGGAAACAGAGCTATATATTAATTTTGCTTGCCATGCTACCTGCTCCTTGCAAGAGAGGTTCAGGTTTATGTTTAACCAGCTAGCATTGCCCTGTGGTTTGAGAGCTCTGGTTTGGTCTGGGGGTGCAACTACAAAGCACAGTGCCTCGCCCACACAGATTTTATGCTTTTCAGACTAGATCTCATCCAGGAGCTGTGATCCCTGCCATAATATCTAAAATGCGGGAAACATGCTGACAAACTGGCCAGAGATCAAAGAGGTGAAGCATCCGTGGCCAATGAAGGGAGGGGAAGATTAGCCTGCCCCGCATGTGCCTTGTCAAAGCAATGACAGCTACGCAGACGCACAAGTTAAAGTCATGGAGCATGAGCACTGAGAAATGGCTGCAATCAGCTATGTCTAATGCTTTTTAGCTGGTGACGATCTCAAAAAATCTCCTTGGTTCAAGTGCATCATAAAAGGGAGAGCTGAAGCACGCAGCTATATGAAGAATTCTCACTGCTTACCTCTAACGAAGTCAGCAGACGGTCGGGATGTTGGGACTTTCTCCCAGGTGTCACTTTTTGTGCTCAGCCCAATTTGCTATATGTATGTCTCTGTGGCTTTGGCACAGCTGGAGAAATCCCCACCAAGGACTGCTGCGCAGTCACGGTTTACTTTCTTTCCCAGTGTACGCTCCTTGTTCTGGCTTGTGATGCCAGGCTTGGTACAAACGTGAAAAGACACTGAAGAAAGGGCCCATCTCACCAAACCTTGGACATTTTTAATGTGGATGGCTCCACCAGAACTATTCAGTCAAGCTCCTTGAACAGCCACCACTAAGAAATGGCCGTTCCCAGCCTACTCCATCCTAAAAGAGATGTTAACAGCATGTCAGATTAATTGTGCCCTGGTCAAATTTAACCATGATTCTCTGTCTTTCCACTAAGTCTCAAGGGACCCATGAGGAACCACTCAAGTGTAGATGTTTACACCATAATCCTGCCCCATTCTCAGTTACACCACTCTACAAAAAATATTTCCCCTTAGAAAGAATCCATCCAAGCACTTAGTAAACTGTTCCTTGTGAGTGACCTCTGATGTTAAAAATGTGCACCTTATTTCCAGCCTGAATTTGTCTGCCTTCAGCTTATAGCATCCTGTTATGCCATCGCTTGCTGGAGCGAAGAGTCCTGTGTTACTAGATTTCCTTTCCTCATGGAAGTATTTGCACTGCTCGTCCTCAAACTCATAGTATGATCATTTTCAAGCAGTGGTATGGCACAAAAGAAAGAAGGACAAAAGTGCTGCTCACTGCTTTTCTCCCCCATGTCCTGCCACGAGAAGCCCCACCGATCCAAAGCAGAGAGGTGACAACCTTCTCAGCCTTGTCGTGTTACGTCCCATTGAAAACATTTGCTGCAATAATCCAAAGGGTTTTGGTGTCTCTCTAGGAGCTCTTCTTCAGATGTCTACCCACGACATCCAGTCATTTTCAAAATCACTGCTCCCCAGAATAACATGACCCTTGACAGTGAGTTTCTCAGATACCACAAAGATGCCTTCAGTGTCAGGAGGTAGACTCCCATGGAGATACTGATGTGTACTCCAGTCAAATACACAGCGCTTAAAATAAGGCCTACTTAAGCATCTGTATACCTAGCCATCTCTCCATACCCAGCTGGGAATCTCCATAATTTTGTTACACTCAAAATCTTGTTATGGGCAAAAAGGAAACACATCTTATATGTAAAGCCAAGAATTTATTATTACTGTGTATGAAATCTCAACAGTTTAATCAAAGAATTGATTAGTGAAGATCGAATTATTACAGACATAAAGAGGAAATTATTATTACAGAAAAAGTTTCAATAACAATACAGTTAAAATTGTTATACACATACTTACTAGTTTCTACCCATTTTCCTGGGTTTTATGCTCACTCTTCCACTAATATTGCTGCCTCCCACCTTACAGGGAGGTACAGCGAGTCATCTGCATTCTGAGTCCTCCACTGGGAGGAGTATGATGGTGGAAATGGATTCTTCTTCCTCAGCCGAGGATCTACTGGAAGTCATCTTGATTATGTTTGCTAAAACACTTTCATACCTTGTTCTTTCTTCCTTGGTCAGAAGGCGCAGGTCCACCTCACATAGGATTTTACCACGTATGGTGCATTTTGCATTGGTTTGATATTTTCTCATCGTTCTCTGCTATTCCCAAAGACGATTTTGTCCACCTCTAGGTCTGCATTTCTTTTTGTTGTGTTTTTTTTACTGTTGGTGAATTGTTTATAGCTGAGGGGTCTCTAATGCCAAGCCGGTGCCCCACCTCGTATCACCTCGTGCCAGCACTTCCCTGTGGCACATCTTGCACCTCCATCTCTTGAGGCCTCTGCTGCCGTACCAGGTCTGTATTTCTTTAAGTCGGAGTCGTAAATAGCTCACCTACATACAACAACTGCTTGTTACGGCTATCTCTGTAAACTTACAGTTGTGCCATACAAAGATAAACAAAAGTAAAGCAAATTAAGCATAGCCACCTGGCGAATTAGGAAAACTGCTGTTACAGCTGAACAAAGTAAAAACAAAGCTGGAGGCAAGTCACAACAATTTCAGACAAAGCAAGCCCAACAAGCCTCAGCCCTGAGAACTTGCAAACTCAATAAAAAGAGTGTGGCCTATTATGAGCAATGCCAGTATTGTGTTTACTGGGCTACAGAGCTATGTCGTCATCTCTTGCAATTGGGAGCCAATGGTTTTTCTTCTGTGCACCTTTCTGGTGACATGACTTTAGCTCCACCAGCGAGATATGCTCTGCTTACATTCCCAAGCCCAGCAATGTCTGGGTTTCAAGCATTTTCAGTGTCTCTGCCCATTATTTATACTCTCAGTGTCCATGACTGCAGTGGTATTTTTAGTGTTGTTCTCTAAGATGATGATATAACACAATAATCTGGCTCCTGATGTATTTGTTTTCAAATGCTCTTTGACATGATAATTTTGTGATATTCTGGGCCATGACTGCACTGCTTATCAACCAACGCAGGGTAAGGACAGGGTAGTCTGAGCCCAGTAATTCACGTCTGAGAAAGAGCAGTGCTGTACAGTAAAAATCTGTGAAAGTTGTATTCCTTTCTGAGTTTTCCAAGTATTTAATTAATGTTGGTTTCATGTGCAGAAGTGCTGACATATGTAAACTTCTGGACAGTGAATAGAAAATGTCTAATATTTTTTCTATCCCTAACAAGTGAGTGAGTAGCCAGGAATTTTGACCATGTCCTAATAAATCCTCCATTTACAACAATGCAAAATAAATGGTGTTCTCTTTGGCTTTGCTTGGAGAAAGAAGGTAAAATGGGGTTTGTCACAAGTGTCTATGGACAGAGTTGAGGAAGTACACACATATCTGGGCTCTAGCTTTGCTTTCAGGGAAACTTCAATTTCTTCAGATTATAGAAGAAAGTTATCAGCTATGGTAAAGTTCCCTGGGCTTCTGGATGTAAAAAACATCACTCAGTGATGCAATGAAAAGCAGAGAGGTGGCCATGGTGGAACCCAGGGGCTACAAGGTGGCCTGTCACCATTGCATTTTACCAGTGCATAACAAATCACTTGTGTTAGGTCTTAGCCATAGCAAGAACATGGAGTGCCCACTTCACATCTTGGCACTCGTGCATGTCCTTGGACTGGTGAGAAAGTTTGACATTTCTTTCCCCATCTTTCCCCATCCTCTTTCTATTGCACTCGGTACCTGGAGTACAGATGGGTTCGTGTACTCATGGGTTCATGAGCGATATCTGGATTTAGACAAGGGATCTTTGGCTTGGAAAAGAGCAACCAGGGTAGACATTGGGCTATGTAACATAAATGGTGTAGAAAAGGTAGACAGGGAGCAGTCTCACTACTGCTCATCCATGAGAACAAGGGGTCTGAATGAAACTATGAGGCAAAGGGTTTGAAAAAGAAACAAACAACCCTTAATGAAATGGTGGCATTAAGCCTAAAAGTGTGCTGTGAAGGCTGGGACTGTGAATAAAATCAACATACAATAAGACATATTGGTGGTGTTTCACTGTTGGTTACTATACACAGCGGTCCTGATGCAGCCCCTGGGCCAGCAAAACCTGAGACTGCTGACTGCCAGGTAAAAAGGGAAAACCTTCATGTACCACCCTTGTGCAATAGAAAGCCAAAAACATATCAAACACCTCTGGCGACTGAGCTCTGGGCATGGCTTATGGGTAGAGGACACCGCAAAGCACACACTGCCAGCTAATGCAAGCCTGCAGCTTCTTTCCAAAGTCCTTCCCCAGCCAGGGATGTGGTTCATCCAGCCACCTCCATGCCAGCACAAAATCCCGACCACTTACTCAATGTTGTTCCAGCAAAGAAATTATATTTAGGCAACCTGGGAGCTGTGTGTGAATCCAGAATTTCGGTTCATTGCAAATTTGTTCTCATTTTGGCAATGGGAAGCAATGCAGGACAGGTGAAAATCAGTGCAGAAGCATCTGCCAGACTGCAGAATGCCTGGAAATAATGGTGTTTGTGCTCTGGTGGTCTTAGTGGGCGCATCATAGGATTACAGGAAAGTCCGGTTGGAAGCAAAACCTCAGGAGGTTTCTAATCCAAGTCCCCAATCAAAGCTCTTAGCTGTGAGGCCAGCCCAGGTTCCTCAGGACTTCATCCAGCTGAGTCATGAAAAATTCCAAGGGTGGTAATTGTACCACCTCTCTTGGAAACCTGCTCTAATGCGTATGCTACATGTAAGACTTTAAATCACATGTTTATTGATTATTCCAAATATCACAAGCAGAGTGATAATTGGAGGAGGACATTTTTGCCGAATCTTGAAAAGGGGATTATAGGAAAATGTACAACCAGACCAGGATAGATAACATCAAAATGCAGGAGCCCTTACCAACACACAAGGAATTGCAGGTGATGCTCTGGAGGATTGAAGCAAGAGGCAAAGTCATTCCACTGAATTCCAAATTCAGGCCAGAACCATTACACAAATCACCCAATCTTCCCAGTAAAGATAGCTTCATACCAGTGGAGTTGGTAGAAGAAATGCTGATGGAAGGCCACTGCCAGTGGGGGATAACAGGAAATGTCTTACACATCTGCTGCAAGACTGACCACAAAACTTAAGTCGTCTCACTGTATAAACAATACTGAGAGGTGGAACTGGAGTTTGGAAAGTAAATAAAATGAAATGGAATGAAATGAAATGAAATGAAATGAAATGAAATAAAATAAAATAAAATAAAATAAAATAAAATAAAATAAAATATTTATCAGAGTTGCACTATAAATAACTTTAGTGATCACTACAGTTTTAACACAACATACTTTTTATTCTGCTCAAAAGGTACAGAAAATAAGAGATTTTAGCCTCCTTGGATCAGGTCACTGGCACGGGAAGTTTAGTCTCCTTAATTTCTTATGTACAAAGAAGGAGATCAGACAGCACAAAGAGCCAGCACAAAACTGTGGGGCAGAGAGGATCTGCCACACAACTGAATTTCATCTGAGAAGACTGGTCAATTCAACTACTCTGCTGGCTAACACTGGGGGAAAAATGCTCTAAGGAGGTACAGGAGGCTCTTAGCACAAGGTTTCTTGCTTTAAATATATTTCATACAGCAGAATTTTTTAGTTCAAAACCAACCAGACCAGCACAGCAAAGAAATTCCATAGTTAGTTTTGCGGGAGTTGTTGAGTCAATTCAAAAATTTTTGTCGGGACCTCCTGAGTTTTGCTTCTCTCTTGGTTGTGGGAAAAGGGGAAGTACTAAAAAAGCAATTTCTGGGAGTTTTTGAGGGTTCTCCATGAGGCACCCAAACAGAAAGCTGGGCTGGCAGAGGTTTATTCTCTTCTTTGTTGGGTTCTTCAGCATGAAAGAGCCCCCCAACAGCTCCTCACAGTCTAGTCCAGAAGAGGACACAAAGGGAACTTGCTAGCATCCCAACTGGCACAAAGCTGATCCTCAAACTAGCTGCACCATCATCAAAGTTGCACAAGTCAGAGTAACAGCAGGAGACGGGGCGCGTCATGCCAATCCCGTCCACATCGGATGGGATGCAGATGGAAGAGCACATCTTGGTGACAGTCAAGACTCCTGTGAAGGGATAAACTACAACAAAGCAAGAAAGAAGGAACAGTTAGGAATGGGAGGAATGGAGGAGAACTCTCCTTGTCCCTAACGAAACATTAGCTGCCTTCACCACCGAAGTCTTAGCTCCAGTTCAAACACAACTGGTCTTCTTCCTCCCAGGAATATAGGAAACAGTTCCCACTGAGTAGGAATGCTGCATCCTCTGTGTCCTGCCAGGATCAGCTTTACCTTGCAAAAGGTCAGTTAGGCACTTTTTCTGCCTCTGCTTTGACTTTACTCACTATCTCCTGCCTCTCCCATGTGTGATCAGAGCCTTATCAGCAGGACCATGCAAAAGGGAGAGCACTTCCCAGCGCATTTCTTTATTTGGACAGGTTATAAACTGTAGGGTCATCAGTCAGACTGATGATGCCTTCCTGAGAGCTCCAGAGAATTCAAGGGCATTTCTTTTTTGCCTCCAGATGACCAGAAGTTGGTGCCCTCACATTACTGAGCTTCGCTCATCTCTACTAGCCTCTGTACTCAAACCAGCTTTCATAAACAGTTCTTGGGTCAGGAGAGCACTGTTTAACCCACACCCATTTTGTGAGTCATGAAAAGGGTCTGGAGAGCCAGAATTCTTTACCTACACATCTCAAGCTCAAGTCAACATGGTTTTTCTAACCATTCTCAACACTGAACATTAACTATGAGCTTGTATTCATGAAGTATTCACTTACAATGGAGACTGCTTTCTGCAACAGCAGAAGACTGCTCTCTGGCCCACAAGAGCTCTCTTCCAGGCTTACATATTTAAGCGAGAAAAGGTACTGCTCCCCACAGCAGCAGTCTTCATTGTAGAAACACTGACTCATGTTGAAAATATAAAGAATTCATTGCCCTTACCTTCCTCCAGGGAATACATGGTCGTCTTGCACATGGTTTCATTCTTCATACAGTTCTGGATCTTCATGCACTTTTCAACAGCGGTAGGTTCATAGCAAGTGTAACATCGCAAGGTTTGCGCTGCAAGGAGGAGAAACATGAGGCTGGCCTTAGTGTGGACCACCAGATTTTGTCTGTGACCCTCCAGGTACCTCTGGGGACAGTAACTTTCCAAAATATTCATACTGAGAACAGGAATGGAATAATAAAATTCATTCGTACCAATGGGAATGAGAAATACAGTAGTCTGGTGGTCAAAGCACAGCTTCAGATGTGGGTTCGGACCCCTTGTAACAAGTCAAGCAAGAGAGAGCCACACACAGAAGACCCCATGATATAGGAAAGACCTTGTAGCTGGTTTACCTCAACTCTGTTCTTACTTTGCATCTGCTTTTCTCCTTGCCTTTGCATTAGTAGAGCATCAGAAAGAGATCGCAGACTCACAAACTCATAGAATCACAGAATGGTGGAGGTTGGAAGGGACCTCTGGAGGTCATCTAGTCCAATCCCCCTGCTCAAGCTGGACTAACTAAAGCCAGCTGCCCAGGACTGTGTCCAGATGGGGTTTTAATATCTCTAAGGATGGAGACTCCCCAACCTCCCAGGGCAACCTGTGTCAGTGCTCAGTCACCCTCACAGTAATAAAATGTTTCCTGATGTTCAGAGGAACCTCCTGCGTTCCAGTTTGTGCCCATTGCCTCTGGTCCTGTCACTGGGCACCAGTGAAAAGAGCCTGGCTCCGTCCTTTTTGCAACGTCCCTTCAAGTATTTATAGATGTTAATAAGATCCCCCCTTGAGCCTTCTCTTCTCCAGGCTGACCAGTCACAGCTCTCTTAGCTTTTCCTCAGAGGAGAGAAACTCATCCTTGTGGCCCTTTATTGGACTCCCTCCAGTATGTCCATGTCTTTCTTGTACTGGGGAGCCCAGAACTGGACACAGGACTCCATGTGTGGCTTCACCAGTGTTGAGTAGAGGCGAAGGATCACCTACATCGACCTGCAGGCAATATTTCATCTAATGCAACCCAGGATACCATTAGCCTTCTTTGCCGCAAGGGCACATTGCTGGCCCGTGTTCAACTTGGTGTCCACCAGAACCCCCAGATCTTTTTCGGACAAGCTGCTTTCCAGCTGGATGGCCCCCAGCATATATTGATGCATGGGTTTGTTCTTCCCTAGGGTGAGGACTTTGCACTTCCCCTTATTGAAAGTCATGAGGATCCTGTCAACCCATTCCTCCAACCTGTGAAGGTCCCTCTGGATGGCAGCATCACCCTCCGGTGCATCACCCACTCCTCCTGGTTTTGTGTCACCCGCAAACTTGCCGAGGGTGAGCTCTGCCCCATCATCCAGATCATTAATGAAGATGTTAAAGAGGACTGGACCCAGTATTGACCTCTGGGGTACACCTCAAGTTACTGCCTTCAAGTAGACATCGTGCCACTGATCACCACCCACCAGTTTTCAATTACCAGCCAGTTTTCAAACCAGCCAGTTTTCAATCCACTTCACTGTCTGCTAATCCAGCCCATACCTCAACAGCTTGCTTATGAGGATCTTATGGGACACAGTGTCAAAAGCCTTCCCAGAGTCCAGGCAAACATTATCCACTCCTCTCCCCTCGTCTACCAGTCCAGTCACTTCATCACAGAAGTTTATCAAGTTGGTCAAGCATAACTTCCCCTGGGTGAAGGATCTGGATACACAGAAAAGTCAGAATGTGAGTTGCAGCACGGAGAATTGCATCTGGTGCTGTCCACTCTGTCAGCTCTTTCCAAAGACTGGGACCTCTCGGACAGGAGAGTGTCCCAGAGAGAAGGAACTGTCTCCACCAAATTTACTGAGCCATGAGAACAAATTAAGCACAATCTTTCCCGTGTGCTGAGATTCTAGTTTCATGAGAAGAATGTGTAAGAAGTTACTTTAAAAAGATGGCAGTGGCCACAATAATAGAATGCATGGGGACATGTCCTGCTCCAGGCAGAGACCATGGAAACAAGACTTTGGTACCCAAGTCTCCAAAACCAGTCCAAGGTAGCTCACCCTGCCTCATCTCTCACCAGTTCATAGACACTCTTCATCACCTCCCTGTTGAGATGCAAAGGCCCTTGCAAGCCTGCAGGTGCCAGTTGGCTCCTCGACATGCAGAATAACCACAGCCCAAGTCTTTCAGTGCCTAAAGTCTTTTGAGATGGAGAGATTTTAGAGAGAGACACTGAAGGGCCCAGATGGTTGTGATGTATTATTTCCAGAGCACTCCAAGCTAAAGGTATCAAGCCAAAATAGTGTCTGGTATTTCCTATCACCAAGAAAGCCATTTCTGGACAAGCTTTTCAGGGCACTTTGCTCTCTGAAAGTCTTTCTGAGGAATCTAACTCTTGGTCTAGGTCCTCTCTTCCACCCTCTAGCAGACACCTGAATATGTGTGCCTTGCAGGCATAGCAATGCATTTTGGTACCATTACAGACCAGCAGCCCCTCCTTGGTCTGGAAAGCAGTTCTCACCCCGTCTGTGTGACAGCCCTGCGGAAATCCCTTTAAACCCCATTGAAAAAGAAAAACAATTCAGCTCATCTCAGCACCCCTGAAATGGGGTGTCATAACAGCAGCCTCAGGCAAGGAAGCCACCTTAGGAAAACAGATAATGCAACTTCACCCTAACTAGTAAGCCAGAAAGAGCCTTTTTATAAACAAACACAGCAGTTATCTTGCTTTTATTCAAAGCAAACTTTACTATTCTTTTTTACTCATTGTGGACTGATGTTTTATTTGCATTAATTCTGTCTGACAGCTGTCAAATACATCTTTAGGGAAGAAGCTTCGTCATTATTCTCAGATTTCATGATACTCGTCACTGGACAAGACAAAGCCACAGCATTTGTGTTCCTCTTTGAAAAAAAAAAACACACCAAAAAACAAACAAAAGATAAGCACAGAGGGACATCAGATTAAGAGAGCATTGTCCCCAATGTGTGCAAATCCAGTATTTTCATTAACTTCACTCAGACTAACAGCCTCAAACACAGTTAAATATGTTAAATAGTAGCTATAGATATGAGGTTTGTGGGTTTGGAGGGTTTTTTTTTGAGGTGGAAAAGATAGCAGATCAGGACGTGTTTAACACAGTAAAATAACAAAAAGCTGGAATGAAACAACTTTACTTTTGCAAATGAGGCAGCTTTTCAGCAGCAATAGACAGCTGGCATCACACAGAGCAGGGAGGAAACACCATGACTTGGAGACTTGAAGACCTGTGGTCTAAAAGCTCTGTTTTAAGCAAGCTTTGGAATATCCACCTGGCTTATTTGTGAAGGGTAGATATTTGTGAAGATAACAAAACTGTAGTCATGCCTTTTTGTTTCAAGAGCCTACAATCTTTAACATAGGCAAGCAGACATGCAGTAGCTTAAAAATGAAATTACAATATAAAAACAACAGAGACATATTAGAAGTCTTATTTAAAAGAAGAGGTAAACATAAAGTGCTAAAATATTTCAATGTAGTTATAGCACATTCTTTCTAGAGTGCTGAAAGCAAAAGAGGAGATCAAAAAGCAAAAAATCTTGGAATTTCATAGACGAGGTTTTTACTAGCTTCACTTGGATATTTGTAGATCTTGCATGCTTCAACTCTGACTGTCTTTCCAGGAAAAGCCAAAATTACACAGATTCCACTCATACCCAGAAGAAAGCCTGGAGGAACTGCAGATATGTCATGGTTTTATCCCAGCTTTGCAGAGGAGACAGTGTGCAGAAGAAATTTGCCAATGTTTGCCTGCCAAATCAAAGCATCCATCCTGACTCTGACCACCTGAATGGGACAGGGAAGTGGGCAAGGACAAGAAGGGAGAAATGTGGCAGCACTGGGTCACAGCAGGAGCTTCTGCTCCCCAGCTGCCCAATTCTTGACAAAATCTCATGAAGCAGGATGGCAAAATTAGGTTGGTGAGTCAATCCTAGACCAAATGTATATCCCACCCCATTGCTTTCCTGCTACATTCTGCCTTTCAGATTCTTGTCCGTCATTTAAGGAGATCTGACCATAGAGTCTTCTTCTCTCCAAGCCATCCTCTATTAATTAATGATGTTCCTCTCTGAACTGTTGTCTCTCCATTAACAAGCACACACAAATCCCCAAAATGAACAGGGCATAATGATGAAAGGAACTATCTCCTGCTCTGGAGACCAATGATGATTGATCTCTACTGTAGCAGCTGTGGTGAGCACATGAACCTCCCATCGATCCTGACATAGCACAAGCACCCCAAGGCTTTGAACTAGTGACCAGAGCCAGCACACACGTCTTCTTAGAGATAACAGGACAGTCATTGCATTACACAAAAGAGAGGGAGACTGTTTCAGCTCTGGGTCTGCCTCTCTAATCAGTAGCTGTGTTCTCCCCCAAAAATCCTTCAAAATCCCCTTCTTTCTCCACCCACTTGTCCCTCTCTTGCTGAATCTGCTGTACAGACCCAAAGATGGAGGAAAGAAAACATCCTTATATAAGAAGGAAATAAATACAAAGGAAAAAAATCCTAACAGCTCCACATCCCAGTCAGGCACAGATAAAATCAGACCCTACACTGCCTGGATCTGGAGTAGTGCAGAGCATGCAAATATCCCAATTACCAATCACAGCTCCTGCACTTACCCTGCATTGGACTTACCTTGGCCACCCAGGCTAACACGGACTCTGAGCTTGGGATCGTCAGTATAAAATAAGATTTTGTGCAAGAAGTTATTCTGGTGGCAGCATCGAGCGATGGGGAGTCTATGCCAGGGTGTCCTTCCCACTATGCAGTCACCTTCCACCATTAGAGGTTACGGCATCACCAGTCACGTAGGACTGCCTGCGATGAGGGAATTCCCTACTTCCTAGGGAATGAAAACACTCATATCCCAAACCCTCCTCCATGTTTGGCTTTGTGGAATTGGCGACAGAGGAGAAGCAACTGAATCCCATTGATGGAAAGGGAGGGGTAAGGTTTGCACGGCATCCCTGTATAGACTGGACTCATGGGGCTTGTTCCCTACTTCCACATCCCAGAGGGGTCCCCCCCAATATCAGGCTGCTTTTGGCTGCCCACCTTGACTGTGCACTTCAAGCCTACCCCCACCAGTGAGGTGGCAGGTAGCCTACCAGGGACAGAAAGGAGGGAGATAAGATAGTGGGGGTCACTCCCTGTGGTGACAAACTCTCAAATCCTCCTGGAAATGGTGAAAATCCCCCAAACTCTTCACACTTGTTCGTTTTCCAAGTTAGTCTGCCAAAATTGTCTTCGACTTCATGCGAACCACAGTGTGTTACTAAACAGAGCTCGAAAAATCAGCCTTGCAGTATCTGGGCCACCAGCTTTGTGTCCCAGCCCATCTTTCCCACTTTAAATGGCTGAAGTTTAACAAACCACACATGCAACATATAATTAGAGAGATCCGCTACACACACTGCGTTAAACTGGCTAGCTGGCTTCAGGGTTAAGTATCAAAAGAGGAACAGAAAGTTTAAAAAAAAAAGATGCGAACGAGATTGAGCAAGAACATGTAAAAAGTGAGAGCTGGAATTTGCATTAAAGAAATGACATGGTATAATCACACTTTGTCTTGTAACACTTCCTAAAGAGCCTGAACTAACAACCCCAATGAGACCATGATGGTCCTGAAATCTGACAGGCTGGAAATATTCCAATAGGCAGATTTTTTGCTGAAAACTGCTCAAAGTGGGAGGCATGGACTTCAGAGGGAACAGGATGCACTCCATCCCATCATGCTGCATCTCCTGCAGAAGTTTGGATAAATCAAAGCAGGAACTTACCGAACTCCATGCAAGCGATGGCAACCAACAGAAGAGACAGAAACATCTTCATCTTGCACGGATCTCGTCTCCTGGTCACTGGGCTGCCACCGCTCTTCACCACTGGCTTTAATGGCACACCTTCTGGTGACTTGCCATGTACCAGTTCTGGCCCCAGATCTAATTCTACCAGAAAAACAAGTCTGATTGAGCTATAAATGAATTGAGTGAGCTACAAAGCAGGCCCCACCTCCTGCCATACCGTCATGTCATCTCTTTTCATGTTCCTTGGAGAAGAAAATGAGGGTTTGCATGGTGGACAATAGCTGAGATGATTGTTTAAGCCAGGTGCTTTTTTTCTAGGCATGATGTGTAAGCCCACGGGTATTAAATAATCCCAATGTCTATGCCTTTCCTTGGAGCTCGGTGATCTTTTTTGTAGTGGTTAGAGAGATCTGGGTGGTTTCCACGAAACCTGGAAAAAAGCATCTCTTGCTGTGAACAGCAAGGCATTGAACCTCATGTACTTTTCTCCTCTGTGATTTTACCCTCAGTAGGGGCCAGAGTTTATCACCAGGAGGAGAAGTGGAAAGCTGACTTGCAAGCCCTTACTCACTGGAAAGAGCATGGTTGGGGTTTTGGTATTGTAATACCTCTCTCCAAAATGTGAGCAGGATTTCAGGGGTCGTGGGTGGGAGCACGCTGTCTCTCTCTCTCCTTTCTCTGTCCTCTTTGGACAGAGGTGGTCAGAGCACTGGGAAGACAACAGGACCAGGCCATGAAAGTTTGGGCCAAGGGAGTCTCTGAGGCTCGCTATCCTGAGCCGTTCAGGGAGGATGGTACACAGAGAAGCCTTTCTGCTCTAAGCCAACCCTCTCCAAGTGTGGCGGCAAGCCCACAACTTCTTTTCTTGCCAAACACCTTGGCTTTCCCATCCCCAAACTCTGCTGCCCCAGGGATCTGCCTGCTTTTCCTGTGCCTCAGGCCAGTCCCATGTTACTAAATCCTCCCACAATGTGTGATGAGCAAGTTTGATTGTGGAATTGCAAAAAATGGTAAGGAGCCTTTCTGTGGTTATGCCAGGTGCCTCCGAACACCCACTTTTAATGAGGAAAGAAAGGAGGGAAAGCTGAAACAAAGATGTTCTTGGAGATATTCCCACCACCTTTGTTATCTATCTCACCATCTTTATTCAGGGAACTTTATTCAAGGTTAGCATCACTCAAATTCTTGAAATGTTAAAAGGTCTCCTGCTATTCCCAGATAAACAACCCAATCATCGCCTCTCCAAACCTAGAGCTCCAGTGGTCTCATCATTTTAGCAAGCCCTGCCTCATTTACAAACAACACTTCTGGGTGTTCCACACCCTCAGGAATTCAGACCCATTGTTTTCACAGTTGCCTCCATAATACAGTCATTATGTTGATTGTGAAAGTTTAGCAGTTATTTCCAGCCCAAAATTATCTAGGGGAAGGCATTTTGGTATATTCTTGGTTTGGCATTCCTCATGTTCAGCAAAGGATTTTATAATCTTATTAAGAAAGGGAAAATATGCTGATCATGTTTGCTTTGTTCTTAGGAAAAAAAAAGTAAACATGAAAAGGGGTGTGGTTTTTGGTTTCTGGTATTAAGTGGCCTCAAACAATGTGTGTTAGATTATTGGTTTCACATGCACATCTGAAATGTGATCTTCATTACATTATAAGATTTTGGATAGAAGAATATATGCCAACACCCTGCTTAAATCCTGTGCCCTCCTTCAGTTTGGAGGGTTGTTTTTTGGGGGGTGACAACATGCCTCACTTGTTTATAGTTTCAGCTGATCTTATCTGAGTCTTTAAGCATCGCCTGAAATGTCTCCTCTTTTATGCACACCCTATGCTATTGCCTTGCAGTGTTGGCAAGTCACCAAAGAAATAACAAGAATTAATAAGAACATCCAAACAGTGTTTTGTTGAACTACTTTTATTCTTCCATGGGTAATCACAGCCTATTGTGGTGGGGGTTTTCCATTAACTACAGAGAAAAAAAAAAAAACCACACAAAAGATACAAGCTGTATAAGTCTGTCTCAACAACCCACAAGATGGATTTGGAAAAAAAAAAAAAAAGACATTTTCTAGTGTATGTGTTCAAAGGCAAACTAGTACAAGAACTCTCTGCATTTTGGAGGAATTTGTTATCATAAATAAAAGTTCAGAGTCAAATGTTTATTTCCAGCCAGAGAAACCTGTGTCAAACCCCTTTCCTGTCCCGGCCGGCCAGCTGAGACAGTCTCTGGGTGGAGGCATCTTCATCTGATGTGAGCAGTCCTGCAACAGTTGCATCTATGCTGGAAATAGTCTCCAAATCCCATAACCTCCCAGTAGACTGGCTCACGCCGCCTAATTACCAGGCTGAGGAGGTCCCACTGGGAAGTCCTAAGATATGCCCATGCACCTCCAGCGCAGTTTCAGGGACCATAGGCTGTGTATGTGTTTAGAGAAGTGCAGGCACTGGTTTCCATTGAGAGCCTTCTTGACTTGACCATTTTAAACTCTCCATTTTCTTGATTTTAATCAGCTCTTTATATTCCTCCTAGGAATCCCACAGCTTCCAGAGCAGACAGATGTATGAGCAAAAGCTATGACTGGATCCAAAGGTAGATGTGGAAGGGTGCTGACACGACAACGTCGTACACTAGAGCTAATCTTTTGCTGCACACCTACAAGTAGGTTAAACCCAAAAGCTCTCCTGTAAGATGAGTAAATACTGTTATCTCAGAATCAGATATAAGGAAGCTGAGATGCAGAGAGGTTAATTAGGCTCATGGAGCAAGGTAGTAGCAACTCCAGAAATAGAGCCAGCACTGTATTCCACATGGTTTAACCACTAGTTAATGCTCCTTTTTCATCAGTGCTCTCCTGTTATTTTTGTGTAACCCTGATAGGAGGTGAACAAGTTACTAGAAGCAACAGGAGTGAGCGCTGGCCTGAAAGCCACATACTTGAGAGGTTTATTCTAAGTTCTGACAATGATTTGCTAGCTGACCTTGGAAAATTAACCTCAGTTTCCCCATTGTAGATTTTAAGTTAGTGCCTGTTGTAGGGCTGATCATAACTACAATATAAACTCTGCATTAGAAAAGCTAAAGAGGAGATTTGTTCAAACAATTCAGTTTTCTCCTAGTAGCTTCAAAACAGTGTCAATGATGAAAGCCACTTAAGGAAGCCAGCAGAAAGGATGGGTTCGTCTAATCAGTAAACCTGCTCCTGTGCAGAGTGCCAGGGATTAAATTACCATGAACTTCAGCTCTGACGCATCATGTCCCCCACCTATCTCTCATAGAAACCATAATTCTCCAGAGATGAGAGCTACTTCGCACCTAAAAGAGAGTCATTAAACAGATATTTTTGCCCTCCTCCATTTCTTGTATTGATGAGGAGCGTCTTTAAAAGTTAAAGAGAAACCTGGAAAAGCAAGGTAAAAAATAAACAGTGCCAAGCCTGAATCTGGCCTATCCGTATGAATAATGCATCAGGAATCCAACCCTGCAGCTTTCTTAGAGCCATTTTCACTCAGGCATCACTCATTAGCTCATTAGTCACAGCAGCCTTATTCTTACTAATTGATTTTACTACAATTCCCTACAATGTATGGCCAAGATCCAGCATGTCTCTGCCTGGCTTTAAAATCATTATATTGGCACAGCTTTGGAAGACACTTCAGCCCTCTCTCAAGCCTATTGAGCACGTAAATGTTGGGTGATTCCGGGAACCAAGTTGTTGGAAGTTGGCCTTGGGGAATCAATCTGACAAGTTGTAGGCTCAAAGCACCCTGCTGAGCAGAGAGTTGTGACTTTCACACCTGGTAGCATGTCAGTCTGCTATAGATTGGAGCTGAAGATGGGTATAGAAAGCTTGGTAGCTCTCTCCACACTGGTTTCCACCTTTGTACTGGACTGGAACATGAGGGATACTGGTTACTGCAGGACCTGGGACAAACAGATCAGACCAGACCGCAAGTACAAAGGGTTTTCTTAACTCTGCTGCTCTTCCCAAATTCCCACCAGACCTCACTACAGCTATCCCCTCTGCCCCAGGCATGTGTTGTATGCTGTGCCTGAGAATTAGTGATGCTTTGTATATTCACCACGACAGAAATGTAGGGAACAAACAACAATGTAGGGAACAAGATGATTTATTTTTATAAGGAGTCTTGTTCCCTGTATGTAATGATTCACCTGCCTTTTTTTTTTTTTTTTTTCCCTTTAGAATCAGTGCAGGCACCTCTTATCTCTAGGTTATTATTTCAACTAACCTCTGTGTAGCACTTAACTCTTTCTGGGTGGGACCTTCATATTTATCACTTGCCTGCCCAGTGGCCAGCACATGGATACAGCAGTCCTATGGGGGAATCCTATGGGAGTTAATAACTACTAAGGTGCGTTCTCCCTTTCTGTTCATAACGTGCATAGAAAGGATTGATCATATATTTATAACTAGTGGGAATTTGTCTTCCTTCCTTATCAATTTTTTCTAGTTTCCTTTTTTCTTTTTGCTTTCAAGCCGGTATCTTTTCCCTTCCCATCAACCCTGACTGAGGCAGTAATCACTTGTTTTGAGATTATTTGCTCCATCCAGCTTTCCAAGGCATTGTTAACAATGCAATAATGTAAATCACTTGCTCAGCTTAGCTGTCACCTGCTTTAATTATCCCCTACGTTCCTTCAAGATTTAATCCAATGAACAAGAGATACTTTCCCATCTGAGTCACTTCTCATTGACCAGAAGGGAAGAACAAGGACAACGCATGTAAAACAGTAAATGACCTGACTGAAAGGAAGCAGCTTTGCCTCCAGGCCCTTTTCATCTCCCTCTAATACTGCAGTGTTTGGCATTGAAGCTGGAAATATCCACATGTCTTTAGCTGAGGACTGGTAGGAGTGTGTTCTCATGTTCAGTCTGCCCACACCAGTAGAAAACCTGAGTGTCTTGAAGATATCTCCACCACCAAGGTGATAGGCTCAGCCTATCTCCTACCAGCTGCAAGAAACATCCTGGGGTTGACCTCCAGATGCTTGAAGATTTCAGGAAGATGCTTTTGACCCAAAAGCTTCTGGCTCCCAGAGCATTTCTTCCTGGTAAAGGTGAGGGAAGCAGCCCTGTGGTGATGTTTCCCAGCCAGGTGAGCAGCTCAGCTTGTCTGATGGTCCTGGCAAATGGGCAAAGGAAGGTCCGTGGGAGACAAGATCGGTTCACGGGCACTTGTCACAAAGCACAAACACCCTCAGCCGCAGCAGCAGCAGAATTCACACAAATCACAAAACGGCTGAGCCTGGCACGACCTCTGGAGATTGTCTAGCCCAACCCCTTTGCTCAAAGTAGAGTCACTACAGCAGGTTTCCCAGGGCTGTGTCTAGTTGGGTTTGAATATCACTAAAGACGGAAACTCCATGATCTCTCTGGACAGACTTTCCCAGCGTTCAATCATACTTACAGTAAAGAAGGATTTTTCTCATGTTTAAATGGAATTTTCTGCGTTTCAGTTTGTGCCCATTGCCTCTTGTCCTGGCACCGAGCGCCATTGAAAAGAGCCTGGCTCCATCCTCTTTGCACCCTCCCTTCAGATCTTTACAGACTTTGATAAGATCCCCCCCAAGCCTTCTGTTTTCCAGACTGAAAAGTCCCAGATCTCTCAGCCTCTCCTCATAGGAGAGATACTCCAGCCCCTTCATCATCTTCGTGGCCCTTCGTTGGACTCTCTCCAGTATGTCCATGTATATCTCCTGTGCTAGGGAGCCCAGAACTGGACACAGGACTCCAGGTGTGGTCTCACAAGTGCTGAGTAGGGGGGAAGGATCATCTCCCTTGACCTGCTGGCAATGCTCTACCTAACGCAGCCCAGAAGGCTGGCGGCCACCTTTGCCTCCAAGGAAAATTGCTCATTCACGTGCAACTTGGTGTCCACCATGACCCTCGGTTCCTTCTCTGCAAAGCTGCTTTTGATAGCATATGTCCATACGTTCTGTATGGTTTGCTTAAATATTTTTTATGCTTTTAATATTTTGTACCTGCTATGAAAACTGGTTTGCTGCTGGATAACTGTAAAAGTGAGATTTGATAAATGATCATAAGAAATCATATACAAACATTATGATTGAAACAATAGACAAAAGTGTAGCCAGGGGATTAGCTAGTAGAGGTAATTACAAAAGTGTAGTCAAGTGATTAACTAGTAATTACTCATAAATTTTGCAGTTCTTTGCTCTTATGACTAGATGTTCCTGTATGCTAGATGGGAACAATGTTAAAACTGACGACATGTGATTGAAACTGCGTTAAGCTTCAAGATCAAAGAACAAGGACAAGAACAAAGACTTCAAGGACAGCCAACAATCTCAAATGGGTCGGTGGTTGTAAAAGCAGCCCTTCAACTCAAATGAATTCTTCATTGCGCATGATCGGATGTAGGCAGTACTATGATAATCAGTTATAATAATTTTTATGTATATGTATACTAATCTGATTAATATGTAATTAGTTACCCTATATAACCTGTTTGTGCTGAAGCTGTGGTATGCACGCTAGGTGGAATTATCTCCCGTGCATCCAGCGCTTCAATAAAGAATGCCTGCTTTCTAAAACTCCAAAATGAGTCTTAGAGAGTTTCTTCAATCAGCTTTTCGGTATCACTTTCTATCCTAATCAGCTCACAGTCTGTCCTGGTGCCAGGGGTTATTCCTCCCCATATGCAAGACTTTGTGTTTCCATTTGCTGAATTTCCCGGGGTTCCCACTGTTCATTTTTCCAACCTGTTCAAGTCCCTCTGAATGGCAGCACATCCATCTGGTGCATCAACCACTCCTCCTAGTTTTGTATCATCTGCAAACTTGCTGAAAGTGAGCTCTGTCATATCATCAAGGTCATTCTTGAAGATGATGAACAGTATTGGCCCCAGCACTGAATCCTGTGGTACCCTACTAGTGACTTGCCTCCAACTGGACTTTGTGTCACTGATCACAAGCCTCTGGGCCCCGTTGGTCCACAAGTTTTCAGTCCACCTCACTGCCCACTTATCTAACCCATACTTTGTCAGCTCATCTAGGAAGATGTTGTGGGAGACAGTGTTGAAAGTCTTAATAGGGTAGAGATAAACAGCATCCACTTCTCTCACATCATCCACCAAGCCAGTCACTTCAGCGTTGAAGGCTATCAGGCTGATGAGGCATAATTTCCCCTTTGTGAATCCATCCTGACTCCAGGGTTATGATGCTGCTTTTTATCTTTTTCCCCACTCTCAGGATCTTGAACTCCACCACCTCATGGTCACCGCAGCCAAGGCTGCCCCCAACTTTCACATCCCCAACAAGTTCTTCCTTGTCTGCAAGTATGAGGTCCATAAGAGTACCTCTCTATGTTGGTTCCTCGGTCACCTGGGTCGGGAAGTTGTGACCAGTGCAGTCCAGAAACCTTCTGGATTGCTACTGCCCTGCTGTGTCGCTCCTCCGGCAGATATTGGGGTGGTGAAAGCCCTCCAAGAGGCCAGGACTTGTGAATGTGAGGCTTGTTCCAGTTGTCTGAAGAAGGCCTCGTGTACTTCTTCCTGCTCAGGTGGTCTGTATCAGACACCCACTACAACATCACCTATGCTGATCTGCCTGCTCATCCTGACCCATAAGCTCTCAGCTGACTCATCACCCATCTCTAGGCAGAGCTCTACGTGCTTCAGCTGCTCTTCACGTACAAAGCAACTCCCTTTCCTCACCTTCCTGGCCTGCCTTTCCTAAACAGTCTGTATCCAGCCATGGCAGCACTCAATTATGTGAGCTAGCCCACCATGTCTCTGGGATCCCAAGCTTTCATGTGGTTTGGCCAGGGACTCGACCACAGGCAATATGAGGAATTATGAGAAAGCTGGGTTTGTTCAGTCTGGAAAACACACTGAGAAGAGAGGGCTCAGGGGGTCTAACACCATCTGACATAAAAAAGGGTCAAAAAGAAGGCTGAGCTGGACTCTCCTTGAGGATGCCCATTGACCAAAAGTTGCAGGAAGGGGAATTCTGGTCAGATATAACAAAAAATATTTCTCCATGTGAGTGTTCAAAAACTGGAACGGGAGACCAGAAAGGCTGTGGTGTCTCCATGCTTGGGATATAGTGAAGAGAAGCTAATGCACTTCTTCCTCATCTCCAGGCTCCAGATGAACTTCCTTCTGCATCATGTCCCTCAGTAGAAGGGGCTTGTAGTCCTGATATGTCAACACCCATCCCGGGACATACTACTGAGACTGTGAGGGCAGATCTGGGGCCGGCCACTGCCACCTTCCGACAACAGAAGAAAATGCAAACAGCTGGTCCCAGCCCATTTGCCAAGGAAGGAAAGGAGGAATTTTTAGGATTATTCTGGTAGTTTTTAATTTTCACTGTTTCCAAAGTTCGGGTTTCATAATCACTTGGTTCCATCCAGCTTTAGGATGAGATATCTCCATGTGAAAATTAAAAAAGGGAGAAAAATTCTGTCTAAGTTGCCTTGAACAAATCATGAGATGAATTCCAACTTGAGTAGCTACACCTTGCACTTACAAAGAACCTGAGCACTGCAAAGCTGTCACATACAAGGTGCCACCGTCCCATATCTATTCAGTGCTCGTATTTGCTTTTTGTCATCTTTCCTCTAATAGTTTGGACCGTGATACTAAATGGCTGCTGTTCCTGGAACCAGCAGGTTTAAGGGGTCTGAGCTGAGGAAGGGGTCCTGGTGCAAAACTCAGATTCTCGTGCGACAATGGGCGACTGCATCCCCGCAATTTTAGCAATGAGAAGGCAGAATCGGAGCCAGGAGCACCTGGCACTCCGGGACAACAACGTGACATTGCTCTCGTTGATGCGGGCATGACAAGAATCTGTGTGAAATAAAATACACCCAGTCGTTTGTGTTAATTGGCATGGAGAAGGAGAGCAAGGCACGCTACTCACACCTCTTCCCCCATGGGTTTGATGCTGGATGTGTTACATTTTAGTCGTGCTAGCTTAACTCCTTCTACACAGAGGACAAGAGTTATTAACTTAATGGCAGCTTGCACGGCCAAGCTTCCCTGTGTCACAAGAAGGGCCAGATCGCCAAACCCAAGGAGACCAAGGTACATTGTGCATCGTTTTAAATCTCCTTTCTTTGGGAGATGATAAGCAAGAAGATTGGAACATGTTTCCACAGCCATGCAAAGTATCTCCCATCTTTCCAGCCTCCTCCCATCTCAGCTGCTGCTCAGGTCAGCATTGCAGACTGGAGATGCCATCTTCCCCCTTGCTCCCCATGGCCTCTCATGTAGACTCAACACCCACGAACTGGGGAGGAAAGGAACCAGTAGGAAAGTGGAGAGGGTTAGCACTGGCAGGAAGATGGAGCTCTTGATTCAGTCATTTTTTTTCTTCCTGCAGCACCATTCAAATTTTCACTTGCAAACTATCTGCCTACACACTTTTCTTGACTCCTCCACGTCAAAACTAGCAAATGAATCCATTTGCTGGAGACTCCCCTCCAGCCCCAGAACTATTTCTTCCTCCAAAACCTGTGTTTGCCGTGGCTAGAGTGGAGGCCTGTCCAGAGGGACAGTAAAGGGCAGGCATGGGGAGGCAGGAATTCTCCCAGTTCAGACCCATTTGCTAGCACGTGGTGACTCATACCCTGAGATGATCAGCACAGCCTTGGAATGCCAGTGAGAAACATCTACAGAGCCAATTGAAACAGAAACACTGGCAACAGACTGTGTTGTTTAGTTTCCAGAAATACTTTCAGGTATTTGGTATTACGACATCTCTTAGCAAGGCTCACCTGGAAATACGGACCTTGATGAAGGAAGCAGTTCTACTAGCTCTGTGTCAAAACATTAATGGTGTCCCCTTTTAGATTTGGAGCAATGGCACCATTTCCCTGAATTTTCTGAACACCTGAAATGTGGGAAAGCCCATCCTGGGCCTGTCTAAAGACGGACAGGTCCCCATGGAGCAGCAGGAGCGGGGGACATGGGCAGCAATGTGAGAAGAAAGGACGGGAACACCAGGCAGGAGTGAGGTGCAGCCTCTTGGGGGCAGGTTTCTTCTGTGACCACCTGCTGTGCAATGCCCTCCAGTCCCCAAAATACTCCCTGTCACCACTAGTGCCCTCCCATCCCCAAAAACACTTATAAGTGATGCTGAAAAATAGGGATTGCAAGGAGGGAGAGCAGTGAAGGCCCTTTCCCAGGAAGGAGATAGTCCAGACTGGGGTTATCCAGAGAAAAGGAAAGATTTTTTATGTCTTTGTTTCAAACAGCCTGTGGCTGTTCCTAAGAAAATCCTGAGACCCCATCACTGTTATTTTGCATTTGTCTTACATTCCCCAGGGAACATAATCTTCTCCCACAGGATCCAACTGGGCTCCCCAAAATAATAAAGCTTTAAACAAAAATCAGAATGACACATCTTTGCAAAGCGGCGTGAACGCTCCCCAGTTCTGGAGAGCGAGAGGGAGTCTCCAGAGCAACCGGCCCCGTGTCTGTGTGTCCGTGTGTGCATCTGTCCGCAGGCAGGAGCAGGGCCAGAAGCAGCCCCTGTGGAACTGGAGCCCCAGGGAGCTCGGGAAGAGGAGCAGCTGCCCACAGACACCCACACAGGGGCCATTATGTGCCCAAAATAGCCGCCCTTTCCAACAAGAAAGAACGCAGGCTCAAAGGACAAATCCCATCTCCATTCCCAGTAGGGTCACGGGCAAGTCAATGATATTTATGAGCATGACTATTGAAGGCCAACACAATCCCTGTTCTTTATCCATCACCAGGAAGAGATTCCAATCGCCTTGAGATGGCATGTATGGATTTATCCCTCCCTATAGTCTATAGGCTCAGCCTCATGTCCGTCCTCCTTTTGACCAGCCTGCAACCCCCAGCCCTGGGCTTTGAATCCAACCCAAGCACTTTCTTTTCACATAAAGCAAGACATAATATCCATAATATCTGCAGAACCATCCAAAAATTTTGCTCCAAGTGTACCTTTTTTATTAATTCCATACATTTTTATTAGAGTATAAGAAACAATAGGTAACGTACACTACACTTATACTTATGTTAATATATTTAAAGGAATCAATGTTTCTTTATTCTGCTTATTCTGTTACAATAAAGGTAATACACAATTACAAATCTCACATATATGTATTAGTAAAATCAACATTTCAGTGTAACTACCTCAGTGAAATGACATCATCCAACAAAGCTGAAATAAAACGTGTCAATATTTTTTCTGCAACACTTTATTGGCCTTATTGTATTTTCATGAAGTGTTTCAGTTTTGATGAAATGGTAGGGTTTGGGCTGGGAAAAGTGTTCCCTTGGAAAACATTGGACCTGGGAAGCCTGTTAAGGCTTTCATTTCTCAATTTACGCTGTCAGAGCAAAGCTGGACAAATTAAACCGTTCAATCGGTCTCCGATGTTTCTGATTCTATGCTTTGCATCCAATTATCCGGTTAAAGGTAGCTCGCCCTTGCCTCCCTACACCGATTTCACATGTTAAAGGTTCTTCCTTGACTTGTGAGATCTGGGCTTCAAAGCATCTCTACCAAGTCTGGCAAAAGCCAGTAGATGGCAGGACCGACCCAGGGCTTCGCTTCCCTGGGCACCATGGACACTCCCAAAATGCAAAATTGTGTGTGTGTATCCCGATTCCAGTTTGATAGCCTGAGACAGCAGCTTTCCAGGGGCGAAATAACTCCTCCAGGATCAAGGAAGGATTCAGAGCCATCTTCATCCCAAACCGCTGAGACCCACAGCACTTCACCGCTGAGGATGACAGCGAAAGCACAGCCCAGCTTCAGGGTGCAAAAGCATTGGGATCATAGGAGCAAGAGGCTTGTGATAGGGTCCTAAACCTCCAAGCATCCAGATGTGCACCACATCTGCCTTTCCCAGAGACAGGAGAGCATGGATGCCTATACCTCATTCCAGCATGGAGGCACAGCCACCGGGACCAGAGCTACCAGGCTTCCCACATGGGTGGTGGGACCACAGCTTCCTTCACGGCAAATAGGGTCCCTGAGAGGCAAGACATTTCAAATAAGCCCTAACTTGAGTAAATTACCAGCAAGCAAGGACATTCTTTCAATGACGATGTGGGTCCTTGGAGTAATGATTAAGTAACTGGCCTTATTTATTCTGGCTGTTTGTGCAAGGAAGTCACATCAGGTTTGTGTTTTCCAAAAGAAGAAATTTTGCCCTTTTGCAAAAAAAAAAAAAATCTCAAAAACAGTTGGAAGAACTTTGTTCATTTTTAAGTCCTCCTTTTCAGCAAACAACAAACCAAGTGAACCTGGGTGGAAAGGGCTGGTGCCGCAGGAAGCTTTGAGCACGTACGTACAGACAATACACAAAAATGAGAGCCCTTGCGACACTGGCATAGTGGTAGACAGCAGCAGCTGCCGTTGAAATACAGCCATTTCCAGGACGGAAGCACAGAAACCATTTTCTCATTAGCACGCTCCAAAAAGGGCAGGTATTTGACTTAAGCTTTTCTTATTTTCCAGTGAAAACTGTTCCGGGATATTTTATGCGGAGCAAAGCTGCCTCCCCTCGTAACCTCTCGCCTTGTCAGAAAAAGTGAAGATCTGAGTTTTCTGCTGAGATTTCGATCTCTAATTCCACAGTCCAAGTAAACACATTCAAAGCACTTAAAGGCTGTCCCACCATGGCCCTCAAGTTCCAAAGTAGGCATGTGGTTTAACAAGCCACTAGTTTTAATGCTCTGTAAATGCTGGGTTCTTGCTATTTATTTTCTTCTTATTATTAATGTTTTTAATTACTACAGCTGCACATCTTCAGGCCTTTCACTCCTGGGCTTTATGACAGCTGAGGTTCACATGATTTCTGGTGCTGGGGATTTGGGGGCAAAAAAAAAATAATCTATAGTAGGACCAGAAATTGTGAGAGTTGGCAGAACTGATCATATGATGCTTGGGATTAAACTGTTGAATAACATCTCTTGCATTTGACAAGCCGTCATACCCTCCCTCTCTCTCAAATATACATATATCTATCAAAGAGATCTTTGCCACGTGTTCAAAAGGAAAAACTGCAAATATCTCTTCTTCCATATACTAAGTGTACAGGAATATAGCACATAAGGAGGACAGAAAGACAAAAAGAGAGTGAAGCGAAAAAAAAAAAATCTCCATATGCAATCTATTCATTATCTATAGGCTCAAGAACACGTGTGAAGTGACCTTCAGATCTGTCCCCTGGCAATACCGTTAATATAACTTGCTATTTGTATAGGGTAAGTAGCCTGCCGAATGCTCTTCCTGCCAGCCCTCGTTCCCTTGCATAACCGAGTCCTTGGCACGAGCAAACTCTGAAACGCCGCGGTAGGAAGGAGATGGCCATTGCAGGAGGCAACCAGGTCTCATAACCCTGCTCGTAGCTTCAGCCCATGGGGTTGTCCAGTGTGGCATCCTCAAGAGCCTCGGAAAGGCATGAACAGGTATTAGGACACAGCTGTGCTGATGGCTTTTCAGTTTAGCTCTTTGCTCACAGCAGAGGTGGTGTGAGGGTAATTTGAGTCCAAAACCAAGATACCTTTTACCAGGTGGCTAGAAAAGAGTTACAGCCCCATTACTTGCAAGGTAGAGTACTCTGGGTGCTGCCTTGGTCTCACTACAGCATCTACTCACAGCAAGCGGCGAGGAACAAATTAACCCTGCAAACGAGGTTTCTAAACCTCTTGGGAGGAAGGCTCAGGCACAGGGAAGCTTGGGAATATTTACCCCATTTCTAGCAATTTTTTCCCCAGTTTTCCCTGTGCTATCTGTGCATAGCAGAGGCGTGGCGCACCTCGAGCCCTGTGGTCCCAGCAGGTCCCAGCAGGTGAGGGAGGATGCATTAACCAGAGGAAGGCACATCTGAGGACCAAGGAGACAAGCAATGCGTTCTTACCAAACTCATCACCTAATTGCAGGTCACGTCACGATGACCAGTCCCTCCTGTTGTAAAGGTTGTCATTAGCATGTGTCATTTTAATTAAAAGACAGGGAGAAGGCGGAGGAAAAAACATGTAACCACTTTTGTTGCAAATATTTCTATACATCTGCACACCATCTTTCAAAAGAAGCTGTTTAACGCTTAAAGTGGGACAGAGGTATAATTGAACAGTGTGTGCAGCTCGAGAGGCTTTTGGTTGGTTTTTTGACACAAAACAGGAGAACCACATACAAGGAGGGCATGGTTAAAGAGTGCCAATACTACACCTGATTTTTGCTGCTAGAAGAGAAAAAAGCCCACTGCACCTCTGATCAATCAGTGGAAGCGACAGCAAGATTTCACCTGACAGTTTAAGGCTCAATTTTAGCTTGTTTTGTCTAGCAGGTCCACAGGCAGGCAAAACAGGTAGGAAACCAGCACAACGCAGAGATGGCAGGACACAACTCCCATGGGATGGCTGAGAACTTCCAGAAGCAACACTGCCGAAAGACCTGGGAAGATCCTGGGATCTGTGGGACAGCAGGAGTGGCAGGTTTGGTGGTGAAGTCACCTTCTGCAGTCCACGTCCACCATCAGCCAGGGATTGCAGGTTGAACCTACAGATCTGAGTATTGATATCTTTGCCTCTGACTTCACTAAATTTTGCAAACAGACCTGTTGCCCTGGATTATTTAGGTATCGATGTTATTGTGTATCACCATCACAAGTCCAAAGTAGGGAAATCGAGGCACCAAGTCTTTGTAACATGCAGACTAATTTTTAGAGGTCCTGTTCCCAGCGCGCTTGCTCCATTAGGAGTAATGGGGTTGACTCAAGACCCCAATAACTGGCATTTTTCACTAAAATGCACCTGGAAAAGGCGATTTCCACGAGAGGTGAAACAAGGTGGCCCAGGGGTGTTTATTAGAAAGGACAGCAACAGGGAGGAGATGGACTTGCCGCTCAGAGGTGAGCTGGAAGGAATGCTGAGATGAAGGACTCAAAAGCCGCTTGAGAGGGTAAGAGGCCCTCGTGCCAGGCATAGTATTTGGGTTTTCCATAACAGCCGTTTCTAATCTCTCTGTCTGGAGCAAGGAAACACACACAGCACACGTCCCATCTCAGGTAACAACAGGAGCATGTTTATTCAGGTCTGGCACTTACAGAGCTCGGAAGGACAAGGTACATGTCATTTGTTTTCCAGAAAAGTCAGCCCAGGATCAGAAGAAACGAAAACGGGTTTATAAAAAGAGACTGCAGCTGCAAGGGGCTGGGAATGTGTCTCCCTTCGGGTCATGCATTCCCGATGCCCGGGCCACCCATGTGCTGGAGCACGCCGGTGCCAGGCACCTCCACGGAGGTGAGAGGCAGGAACGTCTGAACGCTTGACCGGGTGGTGTCTGGGATTAATCGGTTCTCGGCGAGTCCCAGCCTTGTTTTAATCAACCTTAGAAACGAGGGGGGGGGGGGTATTAGGTATAAAAGCGGAAACCCTTCCAAAACGATCCACCTTTGCCAAGGAGGTGTGAGAGTGCAATGGGGTATGTCCACAGAAGGAGGAGAACAGCTTGGCCAAACTGCCCAGGTCTCCGATGCTGGAAGAGCGTAAAGTCTGGGAAATAACCATCTTGGAAGCCTGCTGAGAAGTAGAGGATCTCCTTGCAGACAGCGACAGAGAAGATATTGGCTAATGAGACCCGCGACGGCCCGTGGAAGACGGCTCTTCCTCGGCCAGCCCCATCACTCGCGAGCCCTGAGGACATAGATGAAGCTAACAAGGACCCCCAAGGCCAGGACCGCGTAGCTGGCTTTCACGCTGCTGGAACCACTGATGTTGCAGAGGAAGGAGTCGCAGCAGTAAACGGAGGCAGCCGCTATGCCGAGGTTAATCCCAGCGCTGGGGCAAATGGGAGAGCATCCTTTGGAGATGGACTGGCCAGACTTGCTGCCTGAATTTAGGTTGGGGCAGGGGGGGGGAAGGAAGAAAAGCAAAAAGAGACAGGTTTAGAATGTTTCTCAGCTTTCTGATCACCTGTTCTGCAAAGGAAATAACAGTACTGAAATAGCCGAAGAGTCACAGGTGGCACGGAGAGGATGAAGTGCTTCTCGGCATCAGGCTGCGGCAGCAATCTCAGCCAGCCCACACGTTTCAAGGAACACCCGTGATAACCTCCCACACAGACCCTAGAGACCAAGCAACAACCCAGGGACACCCCTTCCACGCTGTCGGCCAAAGTTTGGCCACAACGGCTCCCGTGAAGAATCTTAAAAATCCCACTCGAGCTTGACCCTGGGACTCCTCAAGCGAGACAGAGAGCATGGGGCATAGGGAGCACCAGGGAAGCGCTTGTGAGCAAAGTCTGCGTTTCAAGCATCGGCTGCGGGAGAGGCACAGCGCACATTTAGCAGCAGGAAATAGGAAACCATTAGCACCGTGCTAAGACGACAGGTTTATAAAAGCTCCCAGCCTCTATTTGTGCACGCACGACCCACCCACATTGTGGACCCTGCAACTCGGGCGTGCAACACCCCTCCCTCCTGTAAGGGAGAGCAAGGCAAGCCAGGCTGGGCTCTGCAATGATGCCAGGAGACCCACCAGAGCAGCCTGCTTCCCTAAAAACAGCAGCTGGGAAGCACAGAACCCCCCCCATCCCCGATCTTTCCTGGCGCTTAGGGAGGAAACCTGCAAATCTTCCTTCCTGGCAACCCCACCTTGTCCACGGAGAGCGAAGAAGCAAAGGTGGGACTCGGGGATGAACAGCCTGAACACCGGGCAAAAGCAGGAAAGGCAACCCCGGGGCTTCCTACAGAGGAAGCCTGCAGCATCCTCCACACTTTCACTTATTCATCAGCAACCTCCCCGCCCCCACCCCAAAATTCCCCTCGGACTCCCGGCATCGGTGCAGGCACGTGGGCTTTAACGTGACTCTGTCTGGCAGCACGTCCCTCGTAAAAATTCCCTCGCGACGGTCCGACGCTCAGCTGCGAAGCAGAACTTTCCCCTTTTTCCAGCCGAAGGAAGGAAAACCTTCCTGCCGCTCAGCAGGTGACCCAGGAGAGCAGCCAAGAAGGGCAGAAGAAGGTCCTGTCACCACTCACCGAGTCCCACTCCGACATATGTCGTCACGCAGTGGTTTTCATTCTCCCCGCACTTGACAGGCGTCAGGCAGGCCCAGTTGGAGGATGCATCCGAGCACGAAAAGCAGATGAGCGTGTGGGCTGCAAGGGAAAGGCACACCTCGGTTAGGAGCTGGTGGGAAGACCTCTTCGCTTGGCCGTCCCCACCTCTGACACATGGCACGCACCGCTCCTGGCCACAGCCACGCTTGCTATTTCGGCTGTATTGATCTGCGATAGATTTTTTTCCCCCCAAAATTGACCAAGTGATGGGTTCAAGCATAAGGAATACATTTCAAGCTCTTGGAGGGATCAGCTGTCAATTAAAGCCTCAATACAACCACAGGTCAACCTGGTACTTTATGGCATCCTCCTGTTTGCCCCAAAAGCGGGTTCGAGCTACAGCTGCCAACTTGAAACTAAGCAATGGAGGCAAGTTCAGGCCTGCAACCTGGAGCCTGAGATTTGGGCTTATTCAGCTCAGCTACCGTGGACACTGATGGGAAATGGTCCAGGCGTGACCATGGGTTCGAGCTTTCTGTGACCTGCCTTTGGCAGCAGGGCACAAAGCTCAGGCTACGCTTGAGCTAGCGCATGTGGTGGAAACGATTTCTCAGCTAGAGCAAGACCAGCGTTGCAGCAAGACCTGCAAGGACTTGCACTGTCCCACTACCCAAGGAGTCATAGCACTATGGGGGCAGCATATGCAACCAACGTTTTTAATCTGGAGCAGGGAGATAGCAAAAAAAGCATGCCTTCCTCCACAGCAGGTCCCCTAAAATGGTTTATCCTACCCCAGCAGGATGGACTGCACCAGCTGGCTCCCCTCCCTCATCCTTCAGATCTGCCCAAGAAAGAGGAAAGATTGGAAAATAGCATTCAGTGGTGGGAAATGGTTGCAGAAACAGCCTGGACCAGTGACTCAGCAGGGACATATGCACTTTGCAGTGGACGGATGATCTTCTCTGTATTTTACATACGAGAACATCACATCCACACTGCAATTGTTGACCTACATATGCAGACAGATGAGGTCTGTTCCTGATGTTTCACGGCCTCTGACTTTTGAGCACTCAAGACAGCAAGCCTTTCCATGAGGTACTGCCTGTCTCTGCTGCGTTTACAGGATGCAAACCACAGCGAGGGCTGATGCAGGATGGGAAGTGCAAGGCAGCATCATTCCTGCTCCTACGTCTTTCAGCCCCACCACAAACAGATTATCCTAAGGAGGTGAAGTCGGTGAAGCCCTGGGAGAGCTTGCTGAGGCTCAGCAGTCCCTGTTATGGAGTATTTTGAAGAATAAATTGGACAAATATTGGTCAGCAGCTGTCCCACTCTGCCATGGGACTGCATGACCTCTTGAGGTTCTTCTCAATCCTGTTTCTCTCAGGAAAAAAAAAGCTTTTTACAAGAAAATTGGGGAAAAAATAACAATTGTTTCCAGAGGAATGACTTTTGAGCAGCCACGGCCAAAGCAGGGAAAGAAAACAAAAACCTAATCTCAGGGAAACAGACTAAAGGAGGTTAGTGGGGGATCCTGAATGTCACATCGGGGCAGCCAAACGACTCTGCTTTGGAGATGAAGCCAACCCCACAACCCTCTAAGCAAGAATTTCCTGGACTGCCTCATACATCCTCCAACAATCATCAGTCTCCCCATGATCCTTGCAACAAAACCGAGTTACCCGAGCGTGCCAACCCAGCAGCCACAACCTACATGCAGCACCCAGGATTACAGGGCCACCAGTTGAGTCTACAGCCCCAGGAGAGATTCATCAGTGGACCGTGCCTTGGGATCTAGGAGAAGGGGAGGAGGACAGAGCCAGCCATTGAGTCTACAGCCTGCTATTGTCCCTTGCTGAGCCCTCAGAGCATTTCCATGGCTTGGCCAAAACTCAGTCTGGAACCTCTGAGTGAAGCCCAGCTCTCTCCTGCTCCCTTTTTCCCAGCACGTTCCTGCTCTCAAGTCTCAGGTGACCTGGCACAAACCCTTCTCCTTGCAACCACCCTGAGGGCAAAGTGAGGAGGCAAACTGACTCATCCCATTTCACAGGAACCTTCTGCAACCAGGAATGAAGTGGATTACAGGTTTCTTGTGTGCATTATGGCAGGACATATGTCCCCATATTTGCTCACTATGCTGAACGCAGGAGTCGAGTGGTGCAGTCCTATTCATTCAGGCTTAGAGGTTCCAGATACAAACACATGAGAAATATTTGTACATGCACATAAAAGTGCCTTTAGGTATGAAATTCTCTGCCACGTGACTAAATCTGTGCTCCTACCACAGCATCTCCTACCCATCCCCATGTTTTTCTGTGTCACACCTACCTATTACCCCACGTCTTAATATAGACAAAATCTTTCCAGGAGAGGCAAATCTTTCAACGTAGTTTAAGAGAGGAAATGCACAGTAATAGCTAGTGCCACTTTCTGCCCCAGCAAAACAGGAAACTAAATAACCCACTGCAGAGTTAAGAGAGCAAGCAGGCTGAGTGTTTTAGACAAAAGGCACAAGAGGGGTGGCAGAATTATTTGATGCAGCTGGAGACAGAGCAAAGAGTTGGAGCTCAAGGCTACAAAAAAAGAAGAAAGAAAAAAAAAAAAAGCCCAAGACTGAACAATGCAAAAGGGAAGCCTCGTTTTCACCAGAAAATGCAGTGTTCTTCCACAGGAAGAATTTATGTGTTTATTTGTTTGCTGCTCAGCTCCTCGGAGGAACAAAGAGCTCCCAAAACAGAGCCGATCATTTGGGGGAATTCCTCAGATAAGAGGTTGAAGCCATTCTTGTAAAGAGCAATGCAGGGAAAAAAAAAAAAAAAAGCCTTTGAAAACCCGCTCTGAAGCTCAGCAGCACCGTTGAAAAATGCTGTTGCTTCGGCAGCTCTTCCATTTGGTCCCTGTGCCGAACGCTCTTTCCTTTTCCATTGCTCTTAGACAAGAACCTTACACACCATATGCAAGATCTTCAGGGCACTTTGAGCAGGGGGGTAAAGCTTTTCTGCAAAAGACTCCCTGGTTTTGCTGGAAGCCTTTGGGGATAAAGCTGCCCTTTGGCCTGGCTAAGAACTTACTTTAAAGCTGAAAGGGGGTTTTTTTTGGGGGGGGGGAAGTGAAACCCCTTACTGCCTTGGCCTGGACAGCCCATCCTCCCAACTGGAACCGAGCACATGACAGTTGGGTTCTGATGGAGACCCAACGCTTGAATTTCCAGTTGCTTCCCGGACTCCATGAGGAGGGGGGCACGGGAAGGGCAGCAAACAACTAGTTTCTTCTCACCGGTCTCCTCAGGAAACAAGAAGGGCCCATGTTTCCTGAGCAGGGGCTCAGAGGGCCCAGAACTCTCCTGTTTGCTCTTTGTTTGGCTTCTCCAAGCATCGACATATGGAAACAATATGGGGTTTTGCACGGCCCCATGGAGTCTGGATAGCCAGGAATGGAGTCATTGGGAAGGCGGGGATTGCAGCCTCTGCGACTTGGACAACTTGCAGTTTAATGCCCAGCAACAGGAAACACGTTCTCCCCAGCTTCGGTGCCAGCCCCAAGATGCGCTCTACAGGGCATGGTCCCTTGGGGGTCACCTCCCCACACGTTGGCCACCGCAGCCTGCCCCGAAGGATGCTGGGGGGGTGGGGGGGGCAGGAGCCAGGATCACGAGTGGCTGTGCCCAGACTTTGCTCCATCAGCCATTGCCGGGGCTGGGCTCCATCTCCCCTCCACCCTCCTTCCCCTCGGCTGCATCTCAGCCCATTTCGGCGCCGTTATCCCGGCTCGCTGCACCGAAAAGGGGGAGCGGAGCCGGCCCTGGTCTTTGTTCGAGCTGCAGCTGGGAAAAGCTCCAAAATATCTACATGCACAGCTGGAGATGCATACCTATACATACAGGCACGGAAGCCCTGAAGTTCCTGCTTCAAGAGGGACACTGCTGCGAGGCAGGTCTTGGAAAGACACCCCCCCACACACACCCCGCGCAAAACCCCGGCACGGCTCAGCTCTCTCCCCCCCCCCAGCCCCTTTGCAACCTTCACCCCCCCCCCCGCAAACCTCCAACTTCCAGAGCCCACCCTGCAAGACGCAGCACACCCCTCCCCCCCAATTCGCTCCCAAACCCAGGGCTGGGGAAGGACTGGAGGACCTCGGGGAGAGATGGTGGTGGCGGGGGCATCCCCCCCCCCAACCACCCACCCCTTACCTCTCTCCACGCACAGCACCGCAGCCAGCACAGCGAACAGGAGCGCCTTCATGGTGCGGCGGTGGGGCCAGCGGAGATGCGCAGGGCGGCCGGCTGCGCACAAGGTTGGCGGCAGGGCCGAGCGCCGGGGGTGGGGAAAGGCCAGCGGCCCCGCCCCGCGGGCCGGCCCCTGCCCCGCACCGCCTTCCCCACCGCCTACCCCGGCCCCGCCTGGTTTCGTTTCCCCGCTCCGGAGAGCCGGGGCCGGGGAAGGGGGCAGTCTCTGTGGCGCCTGTGCTTGCTAGCGCCTGGCTCGCTGAGGGGGCTTAGAGCCACCCGGGAGCAGAGCCAGCTCTCCCCCCCCCCCCGGCCCTGCCCCAAATGATTTTTCCATCCCCCTTTCGGGTCCCCTCTATTTCCCTGAGGGAAGAGACGGGAGTAGGAGGGCTGCCTGCATGCCGGACGCCACTCATGCACAGCCTTTTCCAAGTGCAACCCCCTGCATCCACGGCTCCCTTCATCCAGAGGACCTGCTGCGTTCATGCCTCCCTCCCCTCCTCCATGCATCTTCATTCACGGATCCCCTGAGAACACAGCCCACCCCCATACATTCACAACCACCCTATACGTACCCATGCCCTGCATGTGCAAACGTCTGTGCGCAGGACTCCCGCAAACGCCTGTGCGCAGGACTCCCTTCGTGCATGGATCTCCAGCATACAAGAACCCCTGAATGCACAAGACCCCTGTATGCATGACACCCCCTCTTCATGCATAACCCCTCCGCATGCACAGCCCCCATGCAAGACCCAAGCAGATAGGCAACCAACTTCCCTAGCCGTTTACCAGAGCCTAATGGGATTAGACATACAGGGTTGGGAAGGTACAAGGGCCCAGCAGCCGGAGTGGCACAGGACAGCCTGGGCCGCTTGCCAGGATGGGCCTTCGGAGCGTAGGACAGTCCCCCAGAAAGGTTTCTTGGAGTGGCCCAGGTTCAGTATGTCCCACAGAAATAGCTAAGTCGTCTAAGAAATGAGCTGCAGGGAGGGCACTGGGGGAGGGACCCTGTGAAGCTGACTGTCAGGGAAGCCTGGGAATGGAGGAGATGGCTGGTGAGGTAGCAAGAAGCAAGCAGGTTTGACAAACTCTGTATGCCACAGATGGGTTTAATTCCGCAGAATCAGCATTTCCTGGCAAATGCATCTGTCGGAAGAAATTCCAGCTCCTGTCTTGTCAGAATGCACTCTGAGTTCTCTACTTGGAAAACAACACCGTGCCTGCAAATCCCCACTTCCCTTTTCTCTCCTATGGCTCATTTTTATTTGTCATTGCCAGTTATTCTAGCAGGAACTGACTGCGAGCAATGTGTTTCTGTGGTCTAATATCTTCCTCTGGAACGGGCTGCTGGCACTGTTTCATTCTCTGGTTTACAAATCAAATGCTAAAAAACTGGGAAGTTTCAGCTTTGCGGTAGCCTGAGCAACTGTAATTCAGGTACACTCACAAGACCCCTGTCTCATACAGACTGAGTTCAGGTTGTGCCCGTAGGAGTCGGTCTGGCTTTTTGTAGCCTACATGTGAGCAATTTCACAGCATTTATCTCAACTTTGAGGTGCAGCACCTGAGATTTAATTTCTGGGTATCAGGAAGGCATAGCTTCAGCTCTCCTGTTCCTTCCATGTCTTGTAGACTCCCTTCATCCCCACGAGAAGTATAGAAGGGCCTACAGCTTTCTGGTTTTCTCCCCCCCCCCCCAAATTTAACATTATCAGTTCCACTATTTCCTGGAGAGGACCTGTCTGCTGCTAGGAAGGAAGAGAGAGGACCTAAGAGTCACACAGGACACAACTCACCACAGGATCTGGAGTCATCCCAATACTACTGAAATGGCTGGGTGGGGACAGTATTAATTACGGGATGCTGCAAACAGAAGAGGTGGGCAGAGCCACTGGGGACCAGTTCGCTATGGTGGAAGATGTGCCAGGTAAGGAAGCCCTTCTGAAAGCTTGCTAGTCTAAGCCCATGTCTCCCACCTCCTTATCGAGGCTGCGGTGTGGGACAGCAGACTTCAAAGCTCAACACAGCAACTCTGATGGCAGGGCTTTCTGTTCTAGACCAACACGCAGCAAAACACCACACCGAATGCTCCAGACTCTTCTTGCAAGTTTGGGGTTTGTTGGAGGGCTTTGTTGAACCATTGGCTTCATACTGTGAATGCAAAGCAAAAAAATGTCTCTTCACAAGAAGAGGGAGGCGGAAAGAAAGGCAGCAGAGGTAGAGTCCAGCAACAGGAATGTGTTCTGTGCTGTGGAAAGGTGGACACAGGTACAAAAACATGCTTAAGAGAAAAGGAGATAAGAAAGCAGCTGGATCATAAAGCAAACTGGTGCTAGAGTAAATATTTCAAGGTTTGCTTGCATGATGGGGAGGAATGGCTAGTTTTAAAATCAGGAAATGAAGAGTATGCCAGCTCCCTTCATGGGTCAAGGGAGCAGGGTAGCAGAGATAGGTGCAGCAATTAAAACTAGAATTACTAGGTCTGCAAGGCTTCAGTGCTGAACTGGCACTTCAGGACTTTGAGCTTGAAACGCGGGCCTGCTAAAAGCTTGCTCAGCTTCTGTGGAGCCAGGTGGCAGAGAGTTTCCTTTACCATCACGTTTCTGTTTCAGGGTTTAGGTAAGAATTCCTGAGCCTGGCCAGGGCTGTGCACATGGCTGGCTGTGAGGCGCTTAAACCCCAGTCGAATTTGCAAATGAGGTGTTTCCCCAGTTAGTGGAACAGAGAGAGTTTGTGGAGCAAACTTGCTAAAATCACCTTGCACAGATGGCAAAGGAAGGGGACAAAGTCCTTCCTTTTCAATAGTTGCATCATTCTCTGGAGATGAGAAGTGTTCAGGCTTCTCTTCTGCAGGAGGGGATAAGGACCGCTCTGTGGAAGAGTCCTGTCCCACCTGCCAAAGCTATCTCACCGTAAAATATGGAGTATCAGTCTGGCAGAGCAGAGGACTGGGAGGACATAATCTGTTAGCTAGCCTGGAAGAGCAGGAGCCCAGGATCTCCATCCGTGCTGCAAGGTGTGTTTCAAACAGACAAGTCTCTTTGCCCAGAGCAGTCTGCTGCAACATAGTCATGATGTAAAGGCCCTCACTGCCCCGGGTGCTGGCATAGCTTCCTACACTACAAAGAATGCTGGAGCCCTGATTTACCATCCCTGAGACTCCTGCTCACACCGTCCTGCTCCACCTGGCTGAATGAGAGGGCTGACTTCATCTGCCAGCCCTTCCCCATCATCCCACCCCTGGATGTTTCTCCTCCTGAAGCTCCTTCTGGTTGCTCAGAGTTGCCCAGAAGACCTTCAGGAACATTCTTGGATCATCCAAGGATGCTCCAGGCACAGGTTTTTCATAGGCAAATCAAGGCACCGGTGCTTCTTTGAGCCTTCTTGCTGTCTACGGTGCCAAACAGCTCACTGTCCTCTGTCACCCTGACAGGCCACTCTCTGCTGCAGCCCGTGGGGACAGACCTGAGAGAGCTCTCAGCTACTGAGGTTCCTGAAAATGTGGGTGTATAACCAGATATATCTTTGGGCTGCGCTGTTTACTGGAGTAGGACCTTCATCTGCCCACTTAAACCACAACCTGCAGTCACGAACAGGCTGTCAAATTTATGTACTTTTGTTTCTGGTTGATGTCAACGTTTCCATTTTCCTTTTCTCCCAGCGCTGTTAAGGTGAAAGTGGTTCACTGGTTGGTGCATGCTCAGTCGGTATGAGAGAAATCGGTATTTTCACATGTCCTCCTTCCAGAGTCTGCATGACTCACCCTCTGTCTTGCTTGTTTATTCTAGGCTTTTGACAGGAAAACAATAGTGAAGCTTTAAGCAGGGGTCATTACTCAGGCAAAAAGTTAAACTCTGATTGCTGCTGTGATCTCTCCAGGCTGCTGAAAGTGTGCTGGAACATATGTCCATGTCTGGAGCGACCAGGCTACCTGTAAGAAAGGTTGTTCTAGAGTGCTCCAGCATTATAAACTGACTCCTCTACAAATGGGCTCATGTTGTCATGCCCCGAGGGCATGCATAAGCCTTAATTGCCCTGACCAGCCTCACCAGGGACCTCTCCAGACTGCGGCCATGGGTCCAGAAGCCCTATTTAAGCTCAAGCCTGAGCCTTTAGCCCTTGCCAGGACTATGCTGTAAGTGTGCCTATCTCCAGCCATCTCCTGGATGGACCTTGGACCCTTGCTGTAGGTAGTTTGTCTCCAGCTCTGTTTCTGGCCTCGTGGTGGCTACTGGACTCAGGTTGTGACCTTGTCTCCAACCCTGTCTGCTGGATGGCTCTTGACCTACGTAGTAGATATACCTGCCTCCAGTCCTATCTCCATCTCCTGGGTGAACTTTGGACCCCTGTTGTAGCCTTATTTCCAGTCCTGGCCTCTTTTGAACCATCAATGAGGTTCTGCAGCAACCTGCAAAGGTTCCTGTGCCTGGGGGCATCTCCTCTCCCACAGCAGGGACCTCACTGACTGATTGTTTTGGGGAGAGAAGAGGCTTTTCAGGCCTTTCCCCATCCCTTCCACCAAAAATATGCCTCTCTGTAAACACGGAATTCACCAGGCTCCAGGGAGGCTGCACAAACCGTGCTGAAGCTGTAGGCAAGGTGCTCGGGTCGCGGAGATTTAAAGTAGAAATGTTAAGTTTGGTATGAAAGACATAGGAGTGGGAATGTGCAAGTGGGTGAAAGCACCTGGAAGAAACAGCAGAGCAAGGGTTAAAAGGAAAGGCATGTGTTGATTGCTCTAGAGCACCCTGTGTCTGACTTCATTCAAATGTAGAGGAGGAATAAACTGACCTTAGATAAGAGTCTCCGGAGGGTGGGAGCCATAAAACACCCAGACAGAGAAAACAAAAGAACTGATTTGGGAATTTCATCTAAGAGGGGCAAAATAAAAGGGAAAAGGAGCCAAACCAGCATCCTCTCTCTAAAGGCTGTAAAGGGGGAGGCCAAAAGCAGTTTGTTGTGCTCTGCCAAGAACCTCAGAGGCATGATGAGAACTGCATAGCTGTTATCTCCTGGCTACCTCTGGCATAGAAGTGACACTGCCCAGATCATCAGGGCACACACATGTTGGTGCTTGTGAGACAGTGATCAAATTAAATCTGTAAGGACGAGTGTGAGACGGCAAAACCAGCTTGCTTAGAGATTTTGTATGATAAAATTGCTTTCTTCTCCTGGAAGATCTTGCAGTGAGTTTTATTACACTAATTTCCCGTAGACTGCAGAAGGGAGTTTCTTGTTCCCAGGAGCGGTGTCTGCACGTTATCTAATTGCTGATTAACATCTAATGCTGGAGCAGGCCCTGGAGCTGGAGGCAAGTCCCAGATGAGCTACTGTGAGAAGGAGGCAAGGAGCCAGTGACTGTTTCCCGGCCCTTCTGGACCAAGGAAAATTGAGCCCCTGTCACCCCCATGCATGATGACAATGCTTTGTGTCGTGCTTAGGGATTTGCCTAGGTGAGAAATCAGGTGAAAGAGGAGAAAACCATATGTCATTCCTATTATGGAGAGCTGTCTCTCCACTCACTGGCTCAGCACATCTATTGCTTTTACTGTTGACTGAGATCCTGGGAATCCTGAAGGTGTTCTGGGGGTTGAATATCCTTTGGAGTAAAGTTCCTACATGGTGGCAGTGGAAGAGCAACTTTGGGTCACCTTTGCTGCTAGACATTGCTGTATATTTGGCTTTGAGCAACCTGGTCTAGTGGAAGGTGTCTCTGCCCGTGGCAGGGGGGGTGGAACTAGATGATCTTTAAGGACGCTTCCAACCCAAACCATTCTTTGATTCTATGATAAAGCAAAGTCAAGCCTGAACACCACAATTCTGCTCTAATGAAGGGAACCAGCACCCACAACGGGTACATGGGAATGACAGAAAGGAGATGGAGAGAATCAGGAGAGACAGCTGAGTTCATTCTCCAGCCCCAGTGGAGACACCAACGAGATGCTGAGGACTGTATTTTTCTGTCATGCTTTGATGTATCTTGATAATGATGCTCAAGCTGCTGATGCTAGAGGCAGTTATCCAGCTTTTCACTATACATTAGATGCTAGGAAACCTTTCTGATCCTATCTAAAAGCTCCTTTGCTGCTGTGTGAACCCTAAAGCAAAAAGTGGGGAGAATGGAGCAGCCCAGGCCTTCCCTTTGGAGAAAAGACTGGAAGGATCTCATCCCATCCCACACCATTTTACTCTTCCCAGTGTAAGACTTTTCAATGGATTGCAGAGTTCCAACAAGGCTGCCTTCTTTTTCATAATTTTTTCCCTAAGTTTGACACATGTTAAACTTGTGATCTGTTATAACACCCACCACAACTTCTTTTTCTGCCAGATTGCTGCAAGGAATCATCCTGTATTTGTGCAGATGACAGGTCCACACTATCTGTAGAGCTTTGTGTGTGTCCTTCCTAAATTACATCCTTTTTCTCAGACTATCGCTTAGATTTAGCAGAGTCACACAGAATTCTCCTATTTGCAGATTCTCTCAGTTTGTCACCTGCAAGCTCAATGAACTTATTCTCTAATCCATCATTCAAACCGGCAATTAAAACATTGCATCATACCAGAGCCAAGACAAGCCACAGAGGACCCTGTTTAATAGATCATTCCAGTTTGACAGCAAACTGTTGACAGTTATTTGCTCATGATTTTAGCTAGACTGTGTTTTCTTAGTTTTGCTTATGAGACTGTCATGTGATACGGTGCCAAAAGCTTTATTAATACTGAGCTATGTGACAGGTACCACTTTTACCCTAACTACAGATTTTGCCATCTTGTCACAGGTGGGAATAACACCCATCTGTCAGAAAGCTCTTGCTGTTCATCCCCATCTCCTTGATAGCCCCTACACCATTGCAAATTGTTTGATGATTTATTTCAGAGTTTTTTTCCAAGACTGGGGTCTGGGATGACTGCTCTGTATGTCCCCAGAGTGTCCCCCATCCCCTTTATAGTGATGGATGCTGCATTTGGTGGTATCCAGTCTTCTGAAATACCAAGATTTCCCTATTGTGAAGAAACAGGAGCAGGTGAAACAGGCTGGGTTTGGTAGCTGTGGTGGATGCCAGAGATTTCTTTTCCCAATACCTCTGTGCCTGGACACCACTTAGTTTGGCTGATGTCCCTCACTGATGTGCATATTCGTATTGAAACCACCACCTTTTATTTGCTTAGACCTGTGCCCTGCTTCATTTTAATATTCTTGCTTTTGATGTGTTAGTTGGCTAATCCGTGTTAATCTCACGAACATCTGCGGCAGCAATATGTCTCTGTTACTCTTGTGTTAGATGTGGTTGTTGTCTCCACACCTGTCTTCCCTTTTACTCTACACGTACTGCAGGCTGGAAGCAAAAACACATCTCCTGACTCTGGGTGTGCAACTCAAAGTTGTTGTGAGATTGCAAAACAAATTCTACACTGAAGAGGCACCTCCAAGCATCACCTGGATGTCTTCTCCCAGCAAGCACAGCTAAGCCTGGAGAGCACCACCAACCAACCACACACATTTGAAAAGGCAAATGTGACTGATTCTTCCCATGGAGAAAGAGGAGACTAGGCTGTCTGTGCCTAAACTCCTGGGCCACAGGAGCCCTGATCTTCTACCTGCACCTTCCTCCAGCCCAGGAAAGGCAGGTACCGGTGTGGAAAGGGAGCTGTGACCTTGTTTAGGCAGACCAACATGTACCCCATTTCTCACCCCCAACCAAGAAGGACAGCTTGTAAGTGTCCCTCTTCCTTCTTTATTTGAAAGAGTTTCAGTCGTTTCCCACTCACAGCATCAGCTCTGACAAAGTCCATTCATAAATCCTACCTCCATACTCACTTTTCAGAGACCTTCAGCTCCTCATTCACGACTGTGGGCTTTCAGTCCAGGAACCAAGTGGGTACTGGTATGACTGGCAATGTAACCAGTAAATCCATTTAAACACAGTGAAAACCTTAAGGCACTTCACCTGCAAGGGATCAATCAGCGTAATCCTGGTATAGTCAGGTGCTCTGGCATCCAGAAATTTCAAGAAAAGAAGGGGTTCCTCTAAATTTGTAGACAAGGTGACCTAGGAAGCCCTCTGTCCATTTTATCTTGTTGGAGGCAACATCCGTTTGGGTGCTATCAGCAGGCAGCACTTAAACTGGCATGGTGAAGAGGAGAGGAAGAGCTAGGAAGGCAATAAAGGCCTTCAAGGGGGCACATACAGAATTCTGCCAGCGGGAGAAAGTCCCCATAAGCAGAACCAAGCAGCTTTTTTAAAAAGCGTCCGATCACCAGGGATCCCAGTGCAGAAGTGGAAGGCCACAAAAGGGAGTCCTCAGTAGTTATTGCTGGGCTCAGCTGGGCTCTGAGCGGACCACCTCTCCCTCCAGACCCTGCAGCAACTCCCACTCTACTGCTCTAAAAAACGATCTGGATGAGGTTTGCTCTCCCTCCTTCACTCTGCCCATCCTGGTCCGCCACATGCCACCAGCCTCAGTGGACTTGTCTCAACCCTTGACTCGTTCCCTCCCCGCCAGTTGGTCTCACCCACCAGGTCGTCGCCTTCTCACGTCCAGTGAAACTGGTTGAGATATAAATTGCTCCTTCTGCTTCCCCTTTCCTGTGCCAACTTGCCTGGCGGTAAAGACAGTAATGGCTTTGGCCCGGAGCCCAAATTTCCTGGAGTTTTTTGAAAGCACTCGATGTATTGGGGGGAAGAAGTGTCTTCTGTCTGTGTGGGGTATTTGTGGAGCATGTGCTCATGGAATCGGGATGCAGCACGGCCACCACAGCCCCTACCAGTGCTGCCAGCCTGTGCGCTTAGCAGCTGGACATCTCTTCCTTCCTTTTGCTTTAAAAAGTCTTTCCCTTCCTCTTCTCCATCATAGCTTTCCTTCCCTTTTGTGGTTGTCTTTGGTGAGAGAAAATTAATAGCATGTTCTGCTGGCAAGTTCACATTTGGCCCTCTTGACATCTGTCATCCCCAGGCACGGCTCACCAGTATGCTCAGATCAATGGGCATCAGCGTCTTGTCCCTGCCCAGCACTGTGGTGTCACCTCCTTCATTTGCTTTGTTTCCCTCCTGTCCATTAATCAAAATGTTTAAAACCAGGCACCGGGCTTCAGAGTTCACAGTACAAAACATGAAGTTGATGGGGCATCTTTGGCTGATCGTCCTCTTGAGAAATCAGTTGCTTTGTAATCCAGGCAGAGTGAAACATCTCAAAAATGCGCATCCTTCCACATGTGCAACCAAAACACAGCAGATTTCGAAGGCAATGCTTCAGACAAACCAAAGATCTCATTTAGCCATCAAATACAACATCTCATCCAAAAAAGAAAACCACCCTTGAATTGTTTGGATGATCTCTAGTTTTCCCCAGAACACAGCTGAGCTAGTGGTGCTGCCAACTCTTCCTTTTTGGGTTGTTTTTTTTTGTTTTCCAGAAAAGTGAGCTTGCAGCAGGGGTATGACCAAGAAGCTCTGGGCTGTTTGTGTTAGCCTCTGGCTGCCTGCCCTTCTTCTGCTCTGTAGACACCCCCAGGCCTCCTACAAAGCTTTTCTGTCTCCCCTCAGCTGCAGCTCTTGGAGGGAGAGGAGGGAGCAGAGATCCTGGAGTGCAAAACTAAACAAAGCACAGCACAATCAATCGTTTCTACGCCAGGAACGTGGTTTTATAGAAACCATCTCACAATCTCTAAATGACTGGGGTTGGCAACAGCTGTCAGGTTGGTTTGGCCCTGCAAAAAAAAGAGGGAAATATATATGGGGACATCTTTTCCAGCTGGACCAGGTCCATGAGAAGGCAGTGTGCGGGCAATTCCCAGCGCAGTGCTTACCATGCTGGCCCCCCCTTCCCTTCTCCCTCCCATCTCCCCGCTGGTGCCCTGCTGCTGCCTGTCCTCTCAGCCACGTTTGCTCCTCTCTGCCTTTTCCCCAAGCTCAGCCAACCCGTCGGAGCTGGGGGCTAAAGGATGCTCATTTCAAAATGTGATAACCCTGCGAGAGCAAAGAGCCAGAGGAGCCAGAAATTGTTCCCCACTGAGGCTGGAGGAATGTCCAAAATACTGCCAGAAAGAAGCTTTACCTCTACTTACTTGTTTATGAACTGCTTGACTGATGTGTGATAACCAACTTAGTGTGAACAGAAGATACCGAACATCCCCTCTGTGCTGACATAACTATTGAGCTATTACCTGTGTTTCAGGCAGGGTGGGTTGTTATTCCTCACAGCGCTTTGAAACTCAAAGAGACAAAAATATGTCTTCAAGGATCTCTTCAGAGCTGTAACAATTTGAAGCCCGAACATGTCAAAAGGGCTGTCTTTTATGTGTTTTCTTGGGTGACTTGAATGGCTGGGGACTCTTAGGATTCAAGTAGGCTTAGGAAATCAATGGTAGTTCACCACCTAATTAGACTCTCTTGAAAATCCCAGGGGAAGCTCAGCTGCAAAGCATGACTCTTTGAGAGCAGTAATTATCCCAGAGCAACACAATTTTATTTCAGCCAACAATGCCATCACGGGGAGCTTTTCCTAACCCATCACAGTCCACATGCAAAGATGTAAGTGATACTGGCTAGGACACCCAGGGACATCGCTCCATAGCTGCTTTCCTTGCTGCTGACTCCATTCACATTGCATAATGGTTTCGCACAGCAAGAAACCGTCTGATAGGTTTGGTTTTGTTGCTGACTTGTTGCTGGACACGTTGGAGAACACATCTTAGAGATGACATATTTAGGCTTATTGGGCTCTAAGGCAGAAGAGAAGGAGGAAAAAAAAGAAAGAGTAGAATGTAAGAATCATTGTTAAAATGTTTCCATGGCTAAATCTGCATTGGCGAATAAAAGAAGGCCAGGCACTAGTCCCCAAGGCAAATATGTCCTCTGCTCAGGACTAGCAACAGTCCGGCCATGTCCACACTGCTGCAACATGAGGCTGGTCTTCTCTGGGCTCCATGTTTCATCTGTCCCTAAACTGGAATTATGGGGATGTATGGGTGGCTTTCAGTTCAAGCTGCCTGAAGCGACATTCAGGCTGGGTGACTGCCCACCAGGACAGTTTTCCTACAACATAAAACCAGGGGGAATGTATTATATGATCTGAGACTTGGTCTGAGAGGACATGGAGGTGTTCGAGGGTGCCGAGCCCCAAGGACAGACCTGAAGGATTGTGCATGGCAGGGAGAATCAGCTGTGGTGCAGTTTTGCCGAAACATTTTTGAAAACAACCCTGGGAGTGAATATTGCCATAACAAGAGCTGGCTGGCGCGGTCAGCAGAAAGCTGGTGGGAGCTAACTGTGAAGCCATGCACACAGCCCCAGGCTTGAGTTCATTCTCTGGTGCTGCTATATGTGTCTTCAGCATTTCCCCAACAATATCAAGTATATATCGACACTGCAGTGACTGCAATAGCGAGCAACAAGGTCGGTGTTTCCTAACAGTTAGTGTTCGGGAGCTATTGTTTCCATATGTGGCCGTGACTGGGATGAAAGCCCATTCCTGGGACTGCTCTTCTATAGCACAAACAAGGTGTTGTTCAGAAACATACTTGTTCCAACGTTGTTACGGACAGTCACGCAGTATTTGTCTTCCTTTGCACACATGGAAATGGTCAAACAGTTCTTGTTGGACTCCTGTTCTTGGCACACATAGCAGATAAATGGGTAAGCTAGAGGAAAGAAAAAAAAAAAGAAAAAGCACATTACATGATTTAGGAACCACAATACCTACAATCCAGATATCTCAATTTTCCTAGTTATAGACTGATGAATGCTTGTGTGTGAATGACCAGTGACTGTCTTTATCCCTTGACCCATGGCAGCAATGCTAAATCCCTCTCTGTCTCATATGTCTCAGACTGTGAAGTGCTATTGATCTGTTTGCAATCTCTGGCAGCAGTAGATGTGAGTGGAATTCAAGGATTTGGGGTCTTTTATGATGGAGATTATTGCTGAGCAATAGCTTCTCTGTCCTGAGAGCTCTGCCATGTGAATTGCCAATTACTGCTCAGTAGCTTCTCCTGGGCCAGCCTAGGCAGGGCTTGCCAGGGAGAACTTGAGGATGCCTGGAGCATTTTGAGGAGGTGGACAATGCCCAGTGTCCGATTTCTCTTTCATCTGGCTCGGAACCTACTGTCACATACCCTTTCTTGTGGTCAAATGTCACTAACTGAACTGGCCTAACCTCAGTCCTAGGAAGTCTGGCAAGAGTAGTCAGATGCTCTGTCGAACTTCTGCATACCACTGTAAGACAGAGAACAAATGGGACGTCTTAACCAAAAGTATGGTTTAACTAGTAAGTGCAAATTTGGTAGGATAATTCATACATCTGCAGTACAGATACAGAAGATGACTGGCAGGAAGGGCAGGCAGCGATGAGGTGTATCTGTCAAGAATGTACACACTTGACCTTAAATCCAGAAGGTGGTACGACAGACCTCTGGAAAGCCTCTGTAAAGTAATGATAAAAAGGAAGAAGAGCAAAAACAGTCTGGATGAGAAACCACACCAAAGTGTTCTGCAGAACGCTCCCCAGCGAGGCAGATTAATTGTTTTATAGGTTTTATGGTGGTGGTTGAGTTCTGAGCTTGCAAAATCACCCAGGGCAAAGTACATGGCTTTGTGTGTAGGAGAGGGGATGAGTTACTTTAAAAACACAGACATTTTGGGGAAGGGAAGCAAACACAGTGCAGAATGCTTGCTAAGTTCCTGGTAAGTCTGGGGACAGTCTGTCAGTATGGAAAGGGCAGAAAGCAACTGGAGGACACGTTCCTGTGAGTGCAGTTTTGCCTGATAAGAAGTTGGCAGTAAGAAAGTGGAAGGGCAATGTAGGTCGGAGAGACCATTAAATGAGAAGTTCCTGATGGAAGGGAAGGGAGGGAAAAAGTTATCCACAGTTGATGCTGAGAGGGCCATAACAGTGTGTAGCTTTTTTGCTTTGTTCATCACTAAAAAAGTTGAATCTTCATGAACAGGGTAGAGGCGATGCAATAAGGTTTTACCAAAATTTTTGGCACAATCTTGAATGACATTGTTATGAGCAACCCCAGAAAACGCAAGCTAGTGAAAATGCAGCAGAATGGTGCAAAGCCAGACACGAAAACACATTCACAGGGTAGTTCGCAATGGTAATTGGTCAAACCAATTGGAGCAATGCAACTCTTACGGTTCTCTAGAGCTCTGCTTTGGACTCAGGTCTATACAGTATCACCACTAGTGACAGTAGGAATGGGATAGAGGATGCACATCACATTTTCAGATGATGCAAAGGACAAAATAGCTGAAAATGTACTATAAGTAGAGTTCTAAGTGATTTTGACAGATGGATATAATAAAAGAATGAAAAAAGAATGGATGCAGTTCAATAAAGAGAAATATATTACACAAAGATAAAAATTAGCCACTTAAATGTAGGATGAGTTACAATTAAGGACTGCAATGCAAACAGCAGGAGTCAACAGTGTCACACTACAGCGATGAAAACAAACGTCATCCAAGGGAACACAGGCAGCAATGTCATGTGCAAGATATGCAAAGTGGCCTTTCCACTCTGGCAAGGCCTCAGCTGGAACACCTATGACCAAATCTGTAAGCGGCACTTCAAAAAAATATGCGAAGCATTTGGAGAGATACCAGAGGAGAGGGAGGAGAAATGGTCAGATACCTTGAAAATATGACCGCTTAGAAAAGCTTAGAAGCATTTAGTTTGTTTAATAAAAATAAGAAAATGCTGAGGAAAGACACAGTAACCTTCATGCAAGCAAAAAGAAGCTGCAAAGAAGAAAGTAATAAACTGTTCTACACATCCTATTGTGAAAACACAGGAGAACTGTACAGAAAGAGATGTTAAGCGATATTAAGACTAACTTTCTAAAGGGATGAGGGTCTGAGCAATTCCAGGCTCTAGAATCTTCTTTGTTGAAAACTTTCAAGGACACATTAGACAAACATCTGCCTGGTTTGGTCCAGCATTAGAGCAGGGCAAAGGATTTGACCTTTTAAGATTTGACCTTTTAAGATTTCTTCTGGACATACTATAACAGTGAGTTCATGGAAGCAAATGGCAACAGAACCTCTTTGGTGGGCTTTGAGATCAACAGTTTTGATCAAAAGTTGCTTATTAAGGTCTGTAATGGGACCCCAGATACATGAGAAGGATCAAACAACAGTTGTCTTGAAGATTTCCTTTGTCCCTGTATTAGGCCAGAAAGTTGTGATATCTTACTCTTGAATGTGAAAGCCTTGATATTAGAATTACCAGCTTTCTCCAGTCTCGAACTGGCTACAGAAAGGTGCTGTATAAATGACTGTGCTTAAGTCCGTTTGGAAGCTAATGCCAATATAAAATGTCATCAGCCTACTACAGCTATAAGGTATCCCACCTTATACACACAAGGTATCCCACATGAATGTGTGCTACCAGAGACTTGGATCTCTATTAGCTTTCCACTTCATCCTGGGTAACACTGAGGATGTTGCCTTTGATAATTACTCTCCTCTGTCCATACTGTGTCACTGCATTCAGGAATTATGGGCACAAAATCCTTTCTTCTTTCAGAATTTAATACTCCTTTTCCCATTCCAAAACTGGCTGAAGCTTTTGATCTTCCAGGCATGCTGCAGAGCTGTCTGTCCAAAAAAATTTAGGAGTAGGGGGTTGATACATCAAAGAGCAAGAATTAATTAGATGCTTCTTTCTCAACTCCTGCTAGATATGTATCATGGTTTCTGGGAAACCATCAGGCGTGGGGGAAATATTGGCAATATGGTCATTATTCCTACGTGCAAGTAGCGATGTAGCAACACACGTGTATCAGTCCCAGAAGAGGGAAACACACTCAGCGTACCTCAGA